>NC_092715.1:134717028-135028083 GCF_047496885.1 Scyliorhinus torazame
ATCCGGACAGCAGAGTTGTTTTCGTCTGCCTGTTCCTGTCCGCACAGACAGTGTCCCAAGCTGGGAATCGAACCTGGGACCTTGGAGCTGTGAAGCATCTATGCTAACCACTGTGCTGCCCTACTTATTGCTGAGTGGAATCGTTCTGATTTAGGATAGAATTGACATGTATGCAAACTGAGGTATCCTGCATAGTTGGGGAAGCTGCAATCCTAGCAAAGCTATGTGTCACTCTGCCTGCTTTTCTCTGACAAGAGGGAAGGAAATTTAATTGGCTGTCATTGAGTAAAGAACCTCAGTAAGCTTCTTTTTGCAACAGAAAATGGGGAATGGAAATGTTTCAAATATTTCCAGATCCACTGGAAGGGGCTGCACATGTGGAAAGACATAAGAAATAGGAGCATGTGTAGGCCATATGGCTCCTTGAGCTTGGTGCATCATTCAACAAGATTACGAATGATCCAGTACCTCATCTCCACTTTACTGCCCAATGCCCACGTCCCTTGCCTTCAGTGTACAAATATCGATCAATTTCAGCCTTGAATACACTGAGAGTTCACAGCCCTCTTTGGTAGAGTATTCTAAATATTCACAGTCAAGTTTTCTTTTCATGGCTGTCCCTTAATCCTGAACTATGCCCCCAGTTGTAGCTTCTCCAGCCAAGGGAAACAGGCACTCGGCACTTACCCAGTGAAACCTTCTCAGAAACATTTGTTTCTATGAGATTTAGATCAAAGATATTCTTCCTTCGGTCCCCGTGGGTTTGTGTACCCAAATCCCATTGAACACCAAATATTCAATAATTTTGAACCATTAAGTAGGACTGGTAAGGTAATTGGCCATGGTCCACAGAGAACCGAACCATAGGCATCTCTGTCCATTAGAGAATGACACTTGGTTGTATGTATTTTAGGGTACCACTATGCAAGAATGAGGCAAGGCAAGAAGGCAAGTCTCTCTGAACTATCACAGCTAATGGAGGGATTGCACCCTTGTCATTGACATAATTTTATATTACACTCTGGCAGTCTAGCCAACTGTGCTACTTGTTTACTGGTAATGTGGGATAGTAAAATACCATTTTTCTATTGTAAGAAACTAACTTACAGTCATTAGGATATAATCTGAATGAAGAAATCTCTCTGTAAAATGAAATTTTCAGGTAGAGGAATCAAGAATTCTATAACCTGTATGTTTAGAAAATGTTGTACAAGTTCAGAGCTTTCAAATTGCTGTGACTTATCCTCTGATTTATGACTGAATTATTATCCCTGAATTAAACCGAGCTATGGGGCAGCACGGTAGCATTGTGGATAGCACAATTGCTTCACAGCTCCAGGGTCCCAGGTTCGATTCCAGCTTGGGTCACTGTCTGTGCGGAGACTGCACATCCTCCCCGTGTGTGCGTGGGTTTCCTCCGGGTGCTCCGGTTTCCTCCCACAGTCCAAAGATGTGCAGGTTAGGTGGATTGGCCATGATATATTGCCCTTAGTAACCACAATTGCCCTTAATGTTGGGTGGGGTCACTGGGTTATGGGGATAGGGTGGAGGTGTTGTTGACCTTGGGTAGGGTGCTCTTTCCAAGAGCCGGTGCAGGCTCGATGGGCCGAATGGCCTCCTTCAGCACTGTAAATTCTATGATAATGAAGGAGAACATATTATGGTCCATTATTCAGTTTTTAAGCGGTGAAATTACTTTTGGCTTACTGATTTAATGTATATTCTTGATTTAAAAGATTATTTTGCCTTGGATAATCAATATTTCATGTGTGGTGAGGGAAAGTATGATTGTGCAAAGACAATTTTTTCTTTTGTGCAATTTCAGTGCTTTATTCAGCATATTGTTGGCACATTAAAATCTACAATACATGTATAACATTCAGAATTGTGCCCAGGCAGTGTTGTGTTGTTGCAGCTAGTCTACAGTCGACTGTGCTTTGGATTCTGTCATGCATGTTGCTTTTTCCTGACTATTCCAGGAATTCTTTTTTGTTTAGACTGTACTAATTTTATTTAAACATTTTTGTTGAAATTAATGCAAAGACTCCATCTGGTGGTTGCACTGGTTTTATTTATTCAACATTTTGTTCCGTTTTCTGTGTAAAAGAAAGTGCTATTCAAAACTGATATACACTTGCAACAGCTATTGCTTGCATGTACTATTAGGGAAATAAAGGGAGTTTTAAGGGATTTATATTTGTATTGGTAAACACTAGAAATAAGGTATAGTTTTAAGTGGGTTTAATTTAATGTTTCTGTGCCTGGAAGGGTAAAACCTATTGTTAAATTCATGCTGAGCAAAGATGTTTGTATGTCTGAAGGTTGTGCAAGTTCCATATGTGACTCTATTGTGCTTAGAAAGGGCTACGACGTAAAGAATAAATAAAGGGCATAAGCATGTGAGTGTTGCTTAGCAACTGAAGATCCTTTTTAAGGAAAAACATTTTAGCTGGATATATTGCTGTTGGAGAGAAGACACTGGGGAGTGAACTTCTCTCTTCTCTGCCAGGAGAAGCTGGTCAGGATAAGGGAGTTGCAAAGATGCAAACTTCCTAAGGAACCAGTTCCAGTCCAGATAACCAAGGAATTTTGACAGAAAAAATGTCTGAGATGACTGGAAAGAGAACAGAGGCCAAGGTATTGTTCATAAGATTTAAACAAAAGGTTCTGAGTTAAAGAGACAATTGCAGTAACCAGATTTAAAGTGGGACAGCAGACTTCAAAGGTAAATCAAACATCTGATGCCATTTTGATACAGTCAGGGAATTTAGAGTAAAGCAATTGTGAACCGTTTGCAGGGCTCAAGACCAAGAAATCCAAAAATGGTTATTGTAAATCCTGGAGTGGAAGCTCTGTTTAAAAGTGTAATTTGGAAAACGTGAACTGGATTTTTGAATGCAAACCGCTAATGGAAGCTTAATTGTGAGTAAAGATGTTTTTGGGAGTAGAGTTTGGAAACTGTCATGTGACAATCTGGGGGAATTGGGAGAAGAAGGGCACAGATATTCACTTGAGATTCATAGTTGGGAATGTATTTGACCACAACCACATTATGTGCTCAAAGGGACGCTGTGTTACTGAGACCATTGTAGCTTAAGATATACTTTGTAATTTTCTTAAAATCTGTGTGTATTTATTAAGCTATGGGGGAACAAAGGAGTATTGTATAATAATCCAACTTTTCATGTTCAATAAATGTTTTCTTTTGTGTTGTTAAAACTAATTAGCGGTCCTGTGAATCTGTTTGTCCATGTTTTATTTTAAAAGGTTATATAGTCTTTTGAGCCAGGGTTCCATTCTGGGATCTTCCTGTCCAGTTATAACACCAACTGGGATTGTAACAGCATGTGTGCCAGCTCCATGTGACATTGAGATAGAAGGTGGGTTTGTTGAATATTTCCAGTTGATTTTGTGATTAATGTTGGAAGTTTTTATGTATATTCTATTCTATTTCAGTTACAGTAATTAAAATAATTTGGGTTAGGTTTCCAGATTAGGTGTCTGCTAATGCTGTGATTGAGACATTACCAGCTAGGCAGGCTGTGATGTCACTCATGGGAGGGGTTGGATCTGTTTTTAGTTGTGTTTTTCAGCCCTGTCATGTGCCTGTTTTTAGTTTCATTTTTAGAGTTCTGCACTGGGTTCTGAGGGAAGTAAATTTTCTCAGACTGGCTTCTGAAAACTTTGTGAATAAATATGTAAGCTACCAAGTGTTACTTTTATTAATAAAGTAGCATTTGGATTTTGCTTAATTGAAATTTTAGAGGTAGGTGGGAAAGTTTAGATGTTGATGGGAAAGTAAGCTTGAAGACTGTTCTTTAGAACTGTTTAACTGTTAATTGAAAAACTGCCTTTTCCTTGCTGTTAATGGTGGTAAACCCTGTGTTAATAATAAAGTGTGTTTTAAGACAAAAAGAATCCATATTTTTCAGTGGAGTCATTCGTGGGGTGAAGTATCCTTTCCTCAGTCATACAAATTGAAAAATTATTGAGGTTCTCTCGTTTGACTTCCTAATATAAATTGGGGGCCTGGTCCCCTCCTGTAACAATTCCATTAATTAGTGAGTTTAGTTACCTTGCATCATTGTGCCCAGTGCCCAATGGCATTCTTAGCACTTGCATAATTACATAAAATAACCTATTAAAATTTGATTCTAATGCTTTCAATGCATAAATGTTTTGAGAGATTCCTACAGTTATCACCTTCTTATAGATTTTGAATAACTTGAACCAATTTTACACCCATGTATTTCATTATGCAAAGGAGAATATGCCATCTAGAGATATTCCCGTACCAGCCTCCCCGAACAGGCACCGGAATGTGGCGACTAGGGGCTTTTCACAGTAACTTAATTTGAAGCCTACTTGTGACAATAATCGATTTTCATTTCATTTCATATTTGAAATCTTCAAAACAAGATCAAATAACCTGATGCACCAGAGGGTGGGGCAGATGGATAGTTTCCTTAAGATACATTTCAGATGGGACTAGGCTTCTTGAGAATGTTGAGAGACAAAATTAATTCCGTTTAATACAGACATCAAAATTATCTGAGCAATAGAAACAGTTATCAAAACCAAAGGATTGGTTCTGCAGCAGTTTGCCTGGTATGTATTTTAGTATTTAAATTGCGGAAGACTATTCTGATGACCTTCTATGGTGAGGAGGCCAACTGGAGATCTGCTTCAGGTCACGTCTACTTAGATGGTTGTTTTTGATTGGGGCAGATGCGATGAGCTGAAGGGCCTTTTCTGTGCTGTAGACCTGTATGACTCTTATGACCTTGCAACAAGCATTCACAGAGGTTAATTGCACTTGCTATAATTCCTGGAATGTTAATCTGATGGACTCACTCATTTTGAATTAGGTTAAGAAATTAGAACAACAGGCCTCACAGATGAGTGTGGTGTTTGTTCCATTAGTTACGAAGACTAGATAAATGGAAAAGGAAAGAAGGCTTAATAAAAGGCTGATTGCATTCATTCCTTCGACTCCACAACATTTAAAGTACCATTGGGAAGTTTCTGTTTGGGGGGGGGGGGCGGGGAAAGTGCAGGAAAAATTGTATCCAATAATTTTCCATTGATAGTTACAGAATTGGGTCCCTGTTTTTGTACTACTTGTGAAATTTGAGAAGTGCCAGTGACCCCCTTATTAGGCCATTTGTATGTGTCAGGTGAGATTACCATGAGATGTCACTGCTGGGTCCGACTACACTTGAGATGGTGTTGGCCTGAAAAACCGTAAAAGATTGAATTTCAGTGGTGTGATCAATTGCGATCGGGAGCACGCAGCCTTTTAAAAACTACCAAACAACCTTGGAGACCAGATATGCATTGGCTTCTCATGCGCTTGTTGTTGATACAAATGAGAGAAACAGTTTGTATGATTTATTGTGTTTTAATCGCATTTTAAGTCTGGGTGTATTCTGGCCTTGGCTCCAAAACCTAGAAAATTTGGGATGGGAGCAAATAGGAATGAGGATTCTGCATTGAAATCTCCCACTCCAAATTCAGCCTTACCCTCTTGGGTAACTGAATCAGTGTATTGTCTTCTTTTATGAATATCTTGGTCACAACCATTGGAATTCGATAAATATTTTCATGGTTTTGTAATTTTTTTAAAAAAGGAACAGTAAGCTGACTTTCCTTTGCCAGCTTTCTGCAAGAATGGAATGCCTTAATGTTGTGATCCTCTGGCACAAGTCCATTCCTGGCTACCATCTTTCTCTTTACTTTATGTAATGTGAATTCCAGTGATGGGATCAACTTGCTTTACATAATCTTCACTAGTCCCTCTGACAAAAGACTTTTAAATTAATATTATTATTGCTTCTTTTGTTCTGGCCATGCCAATCTTAGACTTCAGACCTCATGCAACAACCTTTCTTACCTCCAAGTGAAAGTTGATGTACTCCTGAGCAGCCAGTGAACTACTGATACTTTGGGCTTGATTTTACAGGGGGATGGATTACCCTCCTCCGTTTGCAAAAATAACTGCCGATCAGAAACCCAGCATCCCCGCAGCACGAAGATGTTGGAGGCAGCCTTAATTGGGTCAGAGTGGGGCTTTGACACATCTGGGTGGGAATCCCACCCAAGAAAACTGCTGGCTAATCCGATGGGGGGTAACCCCCTCATTACTGGCCACACGGTGAAAGCTACCTTGCGTCTGCCTTCTCTTGTCACAAGTAATCCCTGGCGGAGGTGGAATTGACCCTAAGTGACCAGTTAAGGGTTTATTTAATGCTGCCTGATGCATTACCCATCCCCTGTACATGGGTGACTGGGCGGGAAGGCAGTGGGCTAGCCACATGCTTTATTCCACGAGCCCAACTATCTTCAAATTTGCTGAGGGGGAGGGAGGGCAGAAAATTCATCTCTTTAGTTTGGCTAAAATGTTTATTTTATGTTGATACAATTGTGATCACAACATTAAGTCAGTTGAATTATAAATAAAAGAGTGACCGCTTTTTACGTTTTCAACCATGGGTCAGGTCGCATTAATGCTAGTTTGTGTGAATTTAGCCATCCAGAGGAGGAGAAAGTAACAATTATGATAGCAATTCTAATTTCACAATCCTGGAATGGTTCCATTGCTATGAGATCTCAGCTGTGGCTCTGTGGTGGCAAACCCGCCGTCTGAGTTGGAGGGTTGTGGGTATCGTAGGACATAGAATCTCTGGAGTGCAGAAGGAGGCCATTCGGCCCTCTAAAAGAGTAACATACTTAGGCCCGCAGCCCCACCCTATTCCTGTAACCCACCTCGCCGTTGGGACACTAAGGGGCAATTTAGCATGGCCCATCCACCTAACCTGCACATCTTTGGACTGGGAAGAAACCCGGAGGAAACTCACGCAGACACTGGGAGAATGTGCAAACTCCTCACAGACAGGTCATCCAAGGCCGAAATTGAACCTGGGTCCCCGGTGCTGTGAGGCAGCGGTGCTAACCACCATGTCGCTAACCACATGTTGCCTGCAATGTGGTACTGCACTTCTGGTGGTGATGGATGAGATGTTATACTAGATCATCATCTGCCCTCTCGTGTGAGCATAAGAATGCTAAATTTAAAAAAAGGCATTTTCAAAGAACAGTAGAGTTACTGGGCGCGATTCTCCACTCCCGCGCCGATTGGGAGAATCGCCTGGGCCGCCAAAATTTCCCGGGACGCCGGTCCGACGCCCTCCCGCGATTCTCCCAAACGGCGGGAACGGCCCGGTCGAGTTTCGCAGGCCGGAGAATCGCCGGAGACACCCAAAGTGGCGATTCTCCGGCACCCCCGCTATTCTCAGGCCCGGATGGGCCGAGCGGCCAGGCCAAAACGGCGGGCTCCCCCCGACGCCGTCCACACCTGGTCGCTGCCGTCGTGTGCGGTGCGTGAACGCTGGCATCATCTATGCGCCGCCGCCACACCTGGTCGCTGCCGTAAATGTGGGGTGGCCCGCGATCGGTGCCCACCGATCGTCGGGCCGTCCTCTCTGAAGGAGGAACTCCTTCCTTCCGCGGCCCCGCAAGATCCGTCCCCCATCTTCTTGCGGGGTGGACTTAGAGAGGACGGCAACCACGCATGCGCGGATGACGCCTGTTATGCGGCGCCGGCCGCATCATCTATGCGCCGCCGCCTTTACGTGGGCGACGAGGCCTGGCACGCGTAGATGACGCGGCCCCGATCCTGGCCCATTGTCAGGGCCTGAATCGGTCGGGACCGGGGCTGTTTCGCGCCGTCGTAACCTCGACGGCGTTCACGACGGCGCGGCCACTTCAGCGAGGGAGTGGAGAATCCCGCCCACTCACTCTGGTGGGGTAGTCAATATTTATCATCTCGATATACATCACTAAAACAGATTATCTGGTCATTATCAGATTGCTGTTAACCAGTAAACAAAAATTGATTGTTCCATAGAACCATAGGCTTCCCTTTGAGAGCGAGCTGACTGATGATGATTTAACCTGAGGGTCACCACACCTCAGGCGAGGGGCAAGGTTGAGAAGGCAGGGCCTTTATGAATACCTTAGCTGGTTGGGAATTGAATCTGCGCTGTTGGCCTCGCTCTGCATCAAATAAGTGGCACTGCAGCAATACCACTGGACTAGTAACCCAGCAGTCAAGCTGTTCTGGGA
Organism: Scyliorhinus torazame; assembly: GCF_047496885.1. Classification (NCBI taxonomy): domain Eukaryota; kingdom Metazoa; phylum Chordata; class Chondrichthyes; order Carcharhiniformes; family Scyliorhinidae; genus Scyliorhinus; species Scyliorhinus torazame. The sequence continues at coordinate 134,725,153 of NC_092715.1, forward strand.
ATATGGGTTCATATGCCATCAGAGTAGCTGTTAGAATATGAATTCCGTTAATAAAATCTGTAATTGGAAGCTAGTCAGTAATAGTGACCATGAAACTATTATTAATTTGCTGTGAAAATCAATCTGGTTCACTCATCCTTATATATAGATACATAGAAGATAGGAGCAGGAGGAGGCCTTTAGGCCCTTCGAGCCTGCTCCCCCATTTATCACGATCATGGCTGATCATCCAACACAATAGCCTAATCCTGCTTTCTCCCCATAGCCTTTGATCCCATTCTCTCCAAGTGCTATATCTAGCCTCCTCTTGAATATATTCAAAGTTTTAGCATCAACTGCTTCCTGTGGTAATGAATTCCACAGGCTCACCACTCTTTGTGTGAAGAAATGTCTCCTTATCACTGTCCGAAATGATTTATCCTGAATCCTCAGGATGTGACTCCTGGTTCCGGATACACCCATCATTGGTAACAGCTTGGGCGGGATTCACCCCTACCCGGTGGGGCGGGGGGTCCCGCCTCCGCCAGCCGGCGCGAGTCGGTGCATGCGCGGGAGCGCCAGCGCGTGCTGGCATCAACCCTGCGCATGAGCAGAGGGATTTGCCTCCGCACCGGGAATGGCGGAGGACCACGGCCTCCGGTGTGGAAGGATAGAGTGCCCCCACGGCACACGCCCGCCCACGGATTGGTGGGCCCAGATCGTGGGCCAGGCCACAGTGGGGGCACCTCTCGGGGGCCAGATTCCCCCGCCCCCCCCCCCCCCCCCAAAGAACCCCGGAGCCCCCTTGTGCCGCCAGGTCCCGCCGGTAAGGGACCTACTCCAATTTACGCCGGTGGGACCGGCAACAGACGGGCGGGACTTCGGCCCATCGCGGGCCGGAGATTTCGGGCAGCCCCGCCGCCCATTGAGTCTCGCCGGACCCCACCATTCTCCGAGGCGGGCGGCGCGACTCTCACCGGGCGGGAGAATTAGGAGGACGGCCGAGGCGGGATCAGGCCGACCCCCGGCGATTCTTCCACCCAGCGGGGGGTCGGAAAATCCCGCCTCTTACCTGCATCTACCCTGTCTAGTCCTGTTAGAATTTTATAAGTCTCTATGAGATCCCCCCTCATTCTTCTGAACTCCAGCGAGAACTGTCCCAACCTCGTCAATCTCTCCTCCTATGACAATCCCGCCATCCCTGGGATCAGTCTGGTAAACCTTTGCTGCACTCCCTCGAGAGCAAGAACATCCTTCCTCAGAGAAGGAGACCAAAACTGCACACAATACTCCAGGTGTGGCCTCACCAAGGCCCTGTACAATTGCAGCAACACATCCCTGCTTCTATACTCGAAATCTCTTGCAATGAAGGCCAACATACCGTTAGCCTTCTTTACCGCCTGCTGCACCTGCATGTTTACCTTCAGCGAATGCTGCATAAGGACACCCAGGTCCCACTGCACACTCCCCTCTCCCAATTTACAACCATTCAGGTAGTAATCTGCCTTTCTGATTTTGTTTCCAAAGTGAATAACCTCACACTTTGCCATTGGTTTGCCCACACGCCCAATCTGTCCAGATCTTGCTGTAGGATCCCTGCATCCTCTTAACAATTCACCATCCCACCTAATTTGGTATCATTTGCAAACTTTTGAGATGTTACATTGTGTTCCCTTATCCAAATCATTAATATATATTGTGAATAGCTGGGGTTCCAGCACTGATCCCTGTGGTACCCCACTGGTTAATGCCTGCCAATTTGAAAAGGACCCATTAATCCCTACTCTTTGTTTTCTCTCTGCCTTCTCTCTGCCAATCAGTTTTCCATCCACCTCAATACATTTCCCCCAATCCCATGCACTTTAATTTTGCACAATAATCTCTTATGCGGGACTTTTGTCAAATGCCTTCTGAAAGTCTAAATATACCACATCGACTGGCTCCTCCTTGTCGCCTGTACTGGTTACCTCTTCAAAGAATTTCAACAGATTTGTCAAGCATGATTTTCCCTTCATAAATCCATGTTGACTCTGACTGATCCTGCCACTGCTTTCTGAATGTTCCGCTATAAAGTCTTTGATAATGGATTCAAGCATTTTCCCCACTACCGATGTTAGGCTTACTGGTCTAATTCCCTGCTTTCTCTCTACCTCCCTTTTTGAAAATAGGAGTGATGTGAGCTACCCTCCAATCTGCAGGGACAGTTCCAGAGTCTGTAGAATCCCGGAAGATTCCTGGAAGACCAATGCGTCCACTATTTCCAGAGTCATCTCCTTAAGCACTCTGGGATGTAGATTCTCAGGCCCTGGGGATTTGTCCATCTTGAATCCCATCAGTTTTCCCAGCACCATTTCTCTACTAATGTTGATCTCCCTCAGTTCTTCCCTCTCACTAAACCTTTCATTCTCCAACCTTTCTGGGATCTGATTTGTGTCCTCCTTTGTGAAGACAGAACCAAAGTATGTATTCAGTTGCTCAGCCATTTCTTTGTCCCTTATTATGCATTCCCCTGTTTCTGTCTGTAGTGGGCCTACATTCCTCTTTACCAATCTCTCTTCACATATCTGTAGAAACTCTTAGTGTCAGCCTTTATGTTCCCTGCAAGCTCCCTTTCGTACTGTACTTACCCCTTTTTAATCAATCCCTTTGTCCTTTGCTGAATTCTAAACTGCTCCCAATCCTCAGACCTATTATTTTTCTTGGCCAATCTGTATGCTTCTTCCTTTGATCGGATACTATTTCTAATTTCCTTTGTAAGCCATGGATTGGCCTTCTTACTCCCTTTGCTTTTGTGCCAGACAGGAATGAACAGTTGCTGTAGTTCCTCCATGCGTTCCTTGAATGTTTGCCATTGTCTACCCACTGTCATCCCTTAAGTATCTCTCCCCAGTCTATCAAGGTCAACTCATGCCTCATATCCTCATAGTTCCCTTTATTAAGATTCAGCACCCTAGTCTCTGAATCAACTACTTCACTCTCCACCTTGATAAAAAATTCTATCATGTTATGGTCGCTCATCCCCACGGGGTCTCGTACAGCCAGATTGGCAATGATTCCCTTCTCATTACACAGTGCCAGTCTAAGATGGCCTGCTCTCTAGTTGGTTCCTCCACGTATTGGTCAAGAAAACCATTCCGTATACACTCCAGGAATTCCTCCTCCACGGCGTTGTGGCTAATTTGATTTGCCCAATCTCTGTGAAGATTAAAATCACCCATGATCACCGATATTCCCTTATTACATGAATCTCTAATTTCTTGTTTAATGCCATTCCCAACCTCACCAGTACAGTTTGGGCGTCTATATATGACACCCACTAATGTTTTTTTGTCCCTTGGTATTTCTCAATTCTACCCATACAGATTTCACATTGCCACAGCTAATATCCTTTCTCACTATTGTGTTAATTTCCTCTTTAACCAGCAGTGCCATGCCACCACCTTTTCTTTTATGCCTGTCCTTCCTAAATACTGAGAACCCTGGGACATTCAGTTCCCATCCCTGTTCACACTGCAGCCATGTCTCCGTAATCCCAATTATATCATACCCATTTATATCTATCTGCGCGATTAGCTCATCCACTTTATTGCAAATGCTCCGTGCATTAAAGCACGGAGCCTTTAAGTTTGTCTTTTTCACGATGCTTGTCTTGCTCCCAATATTTTTCTCTTTTGCCCTGTTTGAATTTTGTCCTTGGTTTCTCCACCTATCATTTTTCTTATTCACTTTTCTACCTTTTTGCTTTTGTACTTGCTCTTTTCTGACTCCTTGGGTAGGTTCCCACCCCCCTGGCATATTAATTTAAACCCTTCCCAACCGCTCTAACAAATAGAACATCAGTTCCAGTCCTGCCCAGGTGTAACTCGTCCAGTTTGTACAGGTCCCAGCTTACATGTGACTCCAAACCCACAGGAATGTGGTTGTCTGTTAACTGCGCCCAGGTTTAACCTGCCCAGTTTGTACAGGTCCCAGCTTACATGTGACTCCAAACCCACAGTATGGTTGACTCTTAACTTGACTCTTATCAAGGAAAGTTTAATGTAAATTGAGCAGAAATCAAACATGTTCTGCAGGAATAGTACGGTATTCTTTTTGTATTTCTAATTCTCACCATTGGTCTTAGGGTGTCTACCTACTGATCAAAGTAGAGCCTCAAGTTAACAATTGCAAGCCACTTGCTATCCGGCCTGTAATGTAGTAAATTATCCCTAGGTGCGTCACGGAAGAGCAGGAATGAAGGGGTAATGAAAAATATGGTTGGTTTGTGAGGATGCTTCTGACGCTATGGTGAAGTTGTTAAAGCAGAGGATTTTATGAAGAATGCCCTGGTGAAGGGCTTTGATGGTTTTGAGTTCCTTTCTCTCCTTGCCCCCCCCCTGTCCCTCATATATAATGAAGGTGAAAAAAGTTGTTGCATCAGTTTTTGAAACACGAAATGGTTACGGTTAATGTTCTTTTCAGGCTTTGTTTCAAGTTATACTGCAGTGTTTTTAGGTGATTTTCTGTCAGTGTAGTTTAGAAATACTTGCCTTTTGTAATGGGCTGCACAGTAGTGTCTGCTTTTAACAAAAAAAACACTTGAATAACACTGTTGCACATTTGTTGCTTTTTGCGCTTGCTCAAGAGGTTGGCTGTTCCTGATCAGACTCCACACTGCTTGTTTTCTGCGCATTTAACATCTTGTCACTGTCACACCTATTGTGTCTAGGCAGTTATAAAATTGTGGAACGCTCGGCTCATACAACTTCTTTTGTACACTGCTAACATTAAAGTTGTAGGATCACAACGGGCACATGACTTTTTAACGCTGCTTCGGGAAGAAGTGTCAGCGGAAGTTTGCAAAAGTCAAAAAAATTAGCAGTCTTCATAGTCAAAGGATCATCCTCTGCCATTCCCACCACCTCCAGCATGATGACATTACTAAACACATCTTCCTTTTTCCTCTCCTGCCTGCACTCTGGAAGGGATTGTCCCCTCCAGGACACTCTGGTCCCCTCCTTAATCACTCCCAACACTTTGCCCCCTTCCCATAAAATTGCAGGAGAAGATGCACTTCCCCTTTACCTCCTTCTCTCATTGTCCAAGGCCCCAGACACTCATTCAGGTGAAGCAGTGATTTACTTGTACTTTCAATTTGGTAGTCTGTATTCATTGCTCACAATGTGATCCCCTCTATACTGGGGTGACCACTGCCCACACACCGATTGTGGAACGCTTGCACTCAGTCCGCAAGTATGATCCTGAGCTTTCAGTTGCTTATTATTTCAATTCACCACCGTGCTGCCACACCGGATTCTCCGCCGGTGGGATCCTCCATTGCGCTGGCAGCGGACCCACACCCGCAGGTTTCCCGGGAGCGAGGGGTGGCCACAATGGGAAATACCATTGTCAGGTGGCGGGAATGGCGAATCCCGCTGCCTGCAAGAGCGTGCTGCCCAGGAAAACGTGGCTGGCGGACTGGAGAAACCCACCCCAGATTTCTGTCCCCTGTCAGGTGCCATGTTCCAGCGAAGCTCAACTGCAAGCTCAAGGAACAACACCTCATCTTTGCATTAGGCACTTGCAGCCTTCTGGACTCTCTTTGAATTCCACAATTGCAAACCATGAATTCTGTTCCCCATTCTGATTTTGTTTTTTCTTTTTTTGCCATGTTCTGGTTTAAATCTTATTTTGCTTGATTTTGCTTTTGGACAGAGCTGTTCATTGTTCTACCATTCACACTCACTCTGGGCAAATACTTTGTTTCCTTACTACAATAATTTCCACCCCCTTTGCCGTTTGTTCCATGACATTTTTGTTATTTAATATCTCCTGCTCTCTATTCTATCCCAAATCTTCTCTTGTTCCCCCTCTCTCCTTTCAACCCATCACCTTTCTAATTTCCTTCAGTTCTGTAAAAGGCAGATCCGACCCAAACATTAACTCTGTTTCTCTGTCCACCGATGCTGCCCGATCTGATAAATATTTCCAGCACTTCCTATTTTTATTTTCAGCATCCACAGTATTTTGCTTTTGTCAAAATAAAATTCAAAATGAGCTTTATAGTATTCCTATTGTGATTTTTGTCCTTGTTTGCCATCTATGGAAATTTGGGGATTTTAACTTGCAGCTTGTGTGTAAGTCCATGCAGTGCTGACTAAACGACATAGGGAATTTGTGGCATCTTACTTGAGAATTATTGAAAATAACTAAGGTCAGAATCTTGTTGAGGACCTCTCCTACCCACAGGAGAACCAATGAGATACCTTCATCGCCTCTCTTTGACTTGTGGTTTGGTGGCGAACCGCCTGAATCAGCAAGTCTGGCCCGGGTGCTCAGCTGCACCTCACGGGCGGTCACAGGCACCAAAGTTCCAGGATTACAGACAAGGCCACAGGTTTTGTTCTTGTGGAATGAGGGTTGTGGGGAGCAGGCTAATCACTGCAGCAAGGGCAGGATATGGCTCTCAGTGGCTGAAGTACCTCGATCAGGCACCAGGTGCCTTTTGATCATGCACCACTTTTGGATCTGAAACATCTACTTCAGATTACCTTTGGTGGCCATGTATTCTACTGCCTGGGTGCTTAATCTCTCATATTCACTTCCTAGGCTCTATACCGTTCCAAAGAAGACCCTTCTTAAACTGTACCTTGGTGTCAAATTTTGTTTGATAATATTCCACTGAAGCTCCTTGGAACGTTTTACTACGCTAAAGCAAGTATATAAATCAGTTGAATCAGCCAACTGGAACCCGTGCAGAATTTGCTTTCCAGTATTAACCTTGCGCCATCTATACAGAGATAGTCCGACAAACAGCAGCTTAGATTGCATCTAGGTTGGTCACATTGAAGGTTGGGTATAATAACTTGAGAGAAAGAGAATGGGAAATGTTGGTTACCATCTCCATTTTAAGATTTTTAAAAGAAAGATTAATTTACTACAGGTTTTGCCTAAAAATTTTATTTAAAACAAAAACACTGTAGATACACTGATAAAAGATACACTATTGTACAGTGAAGGTACAATCCCGTTACCTATCTACATATGGCAGAATCCAAGATGCCTTAACCTTTCCTAAAGTCATGCATGAAATGTCAGCTGAAGGCCCTCAGGTATAAGTTAGAAACCAAAATCTCCAGCAAGATGGTATGAATCACTGTCGCTCTAAAATGTAGAATCAGCAGTTCCAAACCCCTTCTACCTGGACATGTAAAAGGGAAAAAAGCTGTTCCAAGAGGTATTGATTTTTTTTTTTTATGAACAAAGAGACTTTCTCTGGTTACATGATACATCATAATCAGGTAATTTATACTCGTGCTTCAACAGCTGAAGAACACTACACTTAAAAAAAAATGTTGACTTGCAAAAAAGTGCAGAATACTTCAGATATTGAGATTTTAACAAACAAAAAAACCCCTTTGAAAAGATCAAATGTGCGCTATTTTTATTTTGCCATGTCTTGCAGTATTCTAATCATTCAGTGTTGACCTCCTGCATTCCATGCCCCCTTCTAAGGTTATACAGTTATGATTAGAAGTAATGTGCTCATAAAGTCATTCTCTGAAGTGAATTGGTCTTAATGTACAGTATTTGCTTTGAAGAAAATTTACACTTCCCAATCAAAAATCAATAGGATCTTGACCCGACGTGCTACAGAGATTCTAAATCGTGCCAAGAAAAGCCAATTAAATAGAAAGACTGCCTTCATGAGACAGTAAAACAAATCTAAAATACATCATAACAGGAGGATATAACAAGAGGATATTGTATGACTAAAGCAGTACCCACATGGAAAATGGATCCCCCAATCGTTCAACGCTTAAGTAAAATATAATTCTCCATCATGGATCAATTTAATTCCCCCACCCACATGAAAGGGAGTTGCAGGGCAAAGATTTGCACTTTGAGTGCACATTTCCCACTGGGCAGCGAGGTGGAAAATTGTGCTCGATTGCACACTCGGAAGCTCATAAAATATGTACAGGTGAGTGTCGCTCCGAATCACGTGGTGGGTCAGGAACTGATTCATCTGCCCTGCCATTACCAAATGGAGACGATGGTCTCGATGCCATATTTAAATGCTACCTGAATGCACGCACTCTATTTAGCTCAGCTTTATGAAGGGGACATGGCTGACCCCAAGATGAACACTGCCCCGAAATTCACTAATGATTCTCTTGAGACCGTCATCAATGGAGTCCGCCAATAGTGGGATGTCCTCTACCCCAGAGATGTTCCAGGCTCACCTCGCCAGCCTGGGAGATGGTTGCAAGGGAGGTCGGCTCGTTGGGAACCCGTCCAAGAAACACCATCCAGTACAGTAACAGGATGAATGATCTCATCAGCTCTGTCAGGGTAAGTCAATCTTCAGCTCACACCAATATCACACTCATAATGGCATCAGGCATTCAAAGGCTTCCACTGCACAGGGATCTCACACAATATTAGCAGGGGACACATCACAAACACTTTATTATCAGCAGCATCTCAGCAATTATGCTGCACAAACTCCATCCTCAACCCTTGTGGAGTGCACTAAGCATGTATGCTTCCCAAACTCTCCTCCATCTCTTCTCATCACATCCCATCCATTTGTCTTCACGTAGACAAAGCTTGCCCACAATGAGCAAGTGATCCTAAACAGGAGGAGGGGGTACGATGTCCTGGAGCTGACCAAATTCGAAAACTATGCTGCTGAGGTCGTGGGGGAGGACAGAGCTTACTTTCTTGGGGAACGCGAGATTGACCTTTCCCAGAAAACCAATATGGATGAGCCCTCCATGAGTTGATCACTTCCTGATGATCACAATGAGTGACAAGCAATGTTGCATCCTGGCTGCTTATGAACTAAATCTATCTTCTCTCTCCTGCAGGTACCAGGAGATCCAGACAGACCTCCAGAGCCAACATAAACCCAGCACACAGGCCACCTCAAAGGAGGAAGCTGAGCAGCCATTTGAAGTAGAGTCTTCACTGCACTCACCTGCACCCTCCGCCAGCTCGGAGAGACACTTCGGTGGGTCATAGTTGGAGAGTAGGGCCAGGGTCACATTCTGGGGAGCAAATATGGAACAAAATGGAGTTTAATCTTGAAAAGTGTGAGGTTATGCATTTTGGGAAGACTAACAAGGCAAGGGAATACACAATGAATGGTGGGGTGCTGCAAGTACAGAGGACCAGAGGGACCTTTGTGTGCATGTCCGTAGGCGCCTGAAGGCAGCAGGACAGGTAGGCAAGACGGATAAGAAGGCATTTGGGGGGACTTCCGGTGGCGTGAGCGAGCAGGGTGGCCGTAGCAACAAGAGCTCCTGCCGGTGGCTAAGATTTGCGGGGATTTCCCCGAGTCAGTACGCACCCCTGCACCCCCCCCCCCCCCCCCCCGGACTATCGTCGGCCTTTGGGGCCATCACGGGCAGGTAGCAGGGCCGGTTTAAAAACTGCTGAAGAACCCCGTGCAGGTGTCGGGCGGCGGGGCTGAGGCGCTGGGCCCAGCGCGGCGTCGAGGTCAGAGCAGTGGGGGCGGAGCTACGAGGAGGCCGAGGCGGCAGGCCCGAGACCAGGGCACAATGTATGTAGGGTGCTCCACGTCAGATGGCTCCCACCTAGGAGGAAGAAAGAAGGCTGAAGCCTGGTCCCAGGGGAGCTCTGGGTGAATGTAGAGGAGAAAGAAAGAAGGTTTAAGGAAGTTTGGGGATAAGTTTTTTTTTTTTCTCTCTCCTTTTTTCAAAAAAAAAAAAAATTCAGATTGATGAAGGACAGGAGGGTGAAGGGGGAGAGAGGAGAAAAGAAAGAAAATAAAAAACAATAAGCTGCTAAAGGATGCGAAGAGGAGCGTCGAAGAAAGGAGAACGCGGGTTCGCCGCTGAAGGAGAAGACGAGCAAAAGTGCTGACAGGATGGCAGAAGACGACTGCAAGGCGGGGCCGCACTACTTGCGGTGAGGAAGATGACGGAGGTGATGGCGGTGGAGCTGGAAAAACCGTTTGTGAGGCACATGGAGGCCTTGAGGAAGGAGACGGGAGTCGCATTGAAGTCATTGGTGGAGGAGGTAATCGCCCCGGTGAGGGTGGAGGTGGCAAAGGCATCGGCCGAGGTGAGAGAGCAGGGCGAGAAGATGAAGGAAATGTAGGAGACCGTGTCACGACACGGCGACCAGGTCACCTCGATGAGGGACGAGCTGGTGGTGGAGGTTAACAGAGGACTCCGAGCAAAGCTTGAAGACTTGGAAAACTGCTCAAGGCGGCACAATTTGAGAATTGTGGGCTTGCCCGAAGGGACAGAGGGCCCAAGGCCAACACAATACATCGCTAAGAAGTTGGCGGAGCTGATGGGGGACTGTGAGGACCCCTCCCAGTACGAGCTAGCCTTAGCTCATTGGTCATTAAGGCCGAAGCCCAAAGTGAACGAGCAGCCAAGGGCAGTAATTATCTGCTTCCATAAGTTTTGCATGAAGGAGAAGATATTAAGCTGGGCGAAGCAGAAGCGTGAGGTGCTGTGGGATGGTACTGCGGTTCGGATCTACCAGGACTTGACGGTGGAGTTGGCAAAAAGATGAGCGGCGTTTGGGCGAGTGAAGGCGGCGTTGTACAAGAAGGGAGTGCGATTTGGTATGGTGTACCCGGCGAAGTTGAGGGTAACGTATAACGGCAAGACTTTTATTTTGAGACAGCGGAGGCGGCTGAGGCGTTGGTGAGGACAGAAGGCTTGGGACAGACGTGAAGAGTGGAACTGCAAGAGAGACTGTGGACTGTGTTTGAGCAGCTGGAAAATGTACAAATGTTACAACTTTCTTTTTACTGATTTGTATTGAAATTTACTTCTCTTTGCATTGTTACAGAGTTCAAGTTAATGGTGGGTTGATTGGCGTTCTGTGTTGCGACGGTTAAATGTTATGTTCGTGAATTGTAGGGGTTGGATTGTTGGGTTTGTTTTGTTTCTTTCTCTGGGACTGGGTGGAAGGGGGTGATATGTCTTGGCGGGGGGGGAGCCACCCGTGCTAGCTAACTAAAGTCAGCTAGTGAACGGAGGTGAGGTGAGAGGAGGGCTGCGGCGTTTGGAGCCTGGATAGCAGGCTTCAATGGGCCTACGAGGCGAGTGAGAGGGGGGGAAAGGGATGGATGTTGGGGGATGTTGCTTCAGGGTGAAATGTAGGGGGGGGTTCTTGGGAGGGGGGGGGAAGGGGTTCGATGTTAACAATGGACAGGGGCGTGTCAGGCTTATGGGGCAGGGCCCGGTGGTATGATGATGGTGGATAAGAAAGGTGTGGGGGAGTGAGAGACCCCCAGTAAGGATAATCACGTGGAACGTGAGAGGGCTAGGAGGTCCGTTCAAGGGTGCTCGTGCCTCTTAAAATTTTGTAAGCCGATGTAGCAATGCTGCAGGAGACTCACTTGAGGGTGAAGGACCAGGCGAGACTTAAAAAGGGCTGGGTTAGCCAAATGTTTCACTCTGGATTTGATGGAAGGGCTCGAGGGGTAGCGGTGTTGGTCAGCAAAAGGGTACGCTTCCAGATGGAGAACGTGGTGGCAGATCAGGGGGGTAGATATGTGATTGTGGCAGGGGCGCTGGAGGGGAGATTTGTCGAGCTGTTAAGTGTATACGGTCCCAATTGGGACGATGTGGAATTCGCGAGGAAGATGTTTGGGGCCATTCCCGACTTGGACACACATGAGCTGATTGTGGGGGGGGGAACTGGAACGTGGTGCAGGATCCAAGGTTGGACAGATCATGGCCACGCTCGCTGGTCCCATCAGGGGGGGCGAAGGCGCTGGCTGGGCTAATGGTGGAAATGGGAGGGGTGGACCCTTGGAGGTTCCTGCATCCAAGGGAATGGGAGTACTCGGTTTTTCTCAGCAGTCCATAAGGTATACTCGCGGATCGACTTTTTTGTGGTGGGAAAGGCTTTGCTGACTGGAGCAAGGGGTCGGAATACTCTGCAATTGCAGTGTCAGATCACGCTCCTCATTGGGTGGATGTGGTGTTGGAGAAGGGGGTAGTGCAGAGATCGGGATGGAAACTGAATGTGGGGCTTTTGGGGAACCAAGTATTCTGTGAGAAAATTGAAAAGGTAATTAAGGAATATGTCGGTTTCAACTGTACGGGTGAGGTGTCGAAGGCAGTCGCCTGGGAGGCTCTAAAGGCGGTGGTGAGGGGCGAGGTAATTTTGTTTAAGGCCAGGGTGGACAAAGGGGAGAGGTTGGAGCGGCAGAGGGTAATAGATGAGATGTTGGAGGTAGATAGGAGGTATGCAGAAGATGGGGACCCAGCGAAGCTGGAAAAGAGGAAGGAACTACAGGCGAGCTTCGACCGACTGTCCACCAGGAAGGCGGTGCGCCAACTGAGACGAGCAAGGGGTTCAGTTTATGAACATGTTATCAGGTTAGCTCCGGAGGGAGGCAGCGGCAAGGGAAACTCTTCAGGTGAGGGACAGGGCAGGGAAGTTGGTGGTGCTCCGGAGCTGATTAACAAGGTTTTTGAGGAGTTTTATGAGAGGTTGTACAGGTCAGAGCCACCCTGGGGAGACCGTGAGATGCAGGAATTTCTAGATGGGTTGGAGTACCCGAGGCTAGGGGAGGGGGACAGGGCTACATTAGAAGGAGCAATAGTGGAGCAGGAGATAAAGGATGCGATTGGGAGGATGCAGTCGGGGATGGTGGCAGGGCCGGGTGGGTTTCCGGTGGAATATTATAAAAAATTTAAGGATAAGCTGGCATCCCTGATGGTGGGGATGTTTGAAGAGGCGATAGGGAAGGGGGTGTTGCCACAAACCTTTTCTCTGTTGCTAAAAAAAGATAAGGATCCGACGGAGTGTGGGTCGTATCGGCCCATATCACTTCGGAATGTGGACGCAAAAGTATTGGCGAGTAGGTTGGAGGAGTGCCTCCCGAAGGTGATAGGGGAGGATCAGACGGGGTTCGTGAAAGGGAGGCAGCTGTTGAAGGGAAGGAACAGAGGTGGTTGTGGCATTGAACGCCGAGCAGGCGTTTGATCGGGTAGAATGGGGGTATCTGATGGCAGTGCTGGAGCGGTTTGGGATTGGACCAAGATTTGTGAACTGGGTAAAGCTATTATATAAGGAGCCAAAGGCGAGTGTCCGCACAAACAATATCAGTTCGAGATACTTTTCTCTCCACCGTGGGACGAGACAGGGATGTCCTATGTCCCCCTTGCTGTTTGCACTTGCGATTGAGCCGTTGGCCATCGCATTGAAAGGTTCGGGGGGAGGGGATAGAGCATAGGGTGTCCTTATATGCCGACGACTTGCTGTTGTATGTGTCGGAACCGAGTGCGTCGATAGGAGGAATATTGGGGCTACTGCGGGTATTTGGGTCTTTCTCGAGGTACAAGCTGAACCTGGACAAGAGTGAGTATTTTGTGGTGCCTCGGCTGGGGGTGGGGGCAGGGGTGGGGGGGGCTGCCATTCCGTAGGGCAGGGACTCACTTTAGGTATCTGGGGGTGCAGGTTGCCCGGGGGTGGGGGCGGCTTCGCAGGTACAACATCACTAGTTTGGTGGGGAGAGTGAAAGCCTGGGGCTGGTTTAGCACAGTGGGCTAAATCGCTGGCTTTTAAAGCAGACCAGGCAGGCCAGCAGCACGGTTCAATTCCCGTACCAGCCTCCCCGAACAGGCGCCGGAATGTGGCGACTAGGGGCTTTTCACAGTAACTTCGTTGAAGCCTACTTGTGACAATAAGCGATTTACATTTACAAGCCGATCTGGCAAGATGGGATGGTCTTCCTCTGTCACTGGCGGGTCGGGTACAGGCGGTTAAAATGAATGTGTTGCCGCGATTTCTGTTTATTTTTCAATGCCTACCGATTTTCCTGCCAAAGTCTTTTTTTCAGGGAGATTGAGGGAAAGATTACCTCATTCATATTGGGAGCGAAAGTGGCCAGAGTGAGAAAGGTGCAGAGGGGTACAGGTGCAGAAAGGTACAGAGGGGAAGGCAGGGAGGGGGTTTGGGTCTCCCGAACCTGATGTACTACTACTGGGCGGCGAATGTGGAGAAGGTGCGGAGCTGGGTCAGAGGGGTTGATTCCCAGTGGGTCAGAATGGAGGAGAGTTTGTGCAGGGTGTTGGGTCTGAAAGCACTAGCAACAGCGCCGCTCCCGATAGCCCCGGGGAAGTACTTGGAGTCCGGTAATAATAGCTTCATTGAAAATCTGGAGGCAGTTTCGTCAACACTTCGGGTTGGGGGCAGGGTCAAGGGAAATGCCGATTCGGGGGAACCACAGATTTGAGCCAGGGAGGTGGGATGGAAGTTTTCGGAAATGGGAAGAGAAGGGGATTAAGACGCTAAAAGATTTGTTTCTTTGTGGTCGGTTTGCAGGATTGAGGGAGCTGGAAGCGAAGTATGGGCTGGAGCAGGGAGAAGTGTTTAGATACATGCAGGTTTGGGATTTTGGCAGGAAGGAGATACAGAGCTTCCCGGAGGAACCGGCCTCCACATTGCTGGAGGAGGTGCTGACGACGAGGGGACTGGAGAAGGGGGCAGTGTCAGCGGTGTACGGAGCTATTCTGGAAGAGGATAAGGCACCACTGGAAGGGATCAAAGCAAAGTTTGAGAAAGAGCTGGGAGAGGTTATAGAGGAGGGGGTCTGGAGTGAGGTGCTCCGGAGAGTGAATGCCCCCACCTCATGTGCGAGGTTGGGGCTGATACAGCTGAAGGTGGTATTTCGAGCGCACCTCACGAGGGCGAGGATGAGCCGATTTTTTTGAAGGAGTAGAAGATGTGTGTGAGCATTGCGGGGCAGGCCCGCGAATCACGTTCATGTGTTTTGGTCCTGTCCAAAGCTAGGGGAGTACTGGAAGGAGGTATTTAGGGTAATTTCCAAGGTGGTGCGCGTGAAACTGGACTCGAGTCCCCGGGAGGCCATATTCGGGGAGTCGGACCAGCCAGGGTTGGAAACTGGTGCGGAGGCAGATATCATAGCCTTCGCCTCGTTGATCGCCCGAAGGCGGATTCTGCTGGGATGGAGAGTAGCCTCTCCACCCAGTGCCCTGGCGTGGCGGGGGGACCTGTTGGAATACTTGACCCTTGAGAAGGTTAGGTTCGAACTGCGGGGAAGCTCGGAGGGGTTCTACAAGTCGTGGGCACTATTTATTATGCACTTTTAAGAACTGGATAACATCGAACATTAGTTGGGGGGGATGGGTGGGAGGGTTGGGGGGCGAGGGGGGCTGTGTATATTAAGGATGACTATGGGTAATCCCTGATTCCTTTTCGTCATTTGTTTATGTAAACATGCGGGCTGATGTTTGGGGGTTGGTGGGAGGATGGGATTGTTGTTATTGTTATGGGGATTGACATATCTGTTGCTGATTACTGTTTATTGTTGGTGGGTGTAAATTCGGAAGAAAATGTGAAAAAGGAGAATAAAAATATATTTTTTTTAAAAAGCATTTGGGGATGCTTACCTTTATTAGCTGAGATATAGAATACAAGAGCAGGGAGGTTTATGATGGAGCTGAATAAAACGCTCATTAGGCCACAGCTAGAGTACTGTGTGCACTTCTCGTCACCTCTTTATAGGAAGGATATGATTGCACTAGAAAGGGTGCAGAGGAGATTAACCAAGATGTTGCCTGGGCTGGAGCGTTCAGCTATGAACAGAGGCTGGTTAGGCTGGGGTTGTTCTCGTTGGAGCAGAGAAGGCTGAGAGGGGATCTGATTAAGGTGCATAAAATTATAAAAGATATTGATGGGAAGAAACATTACCCCTTAGTTCAGCGGTCAATAACCAGGGGACATAGATTTAAGGTAATGGGCAAGAAATCTAGAGGGGGTTTGAGGAAAAACGTTTTCTCCCAGAGGATGGGGGAATTGGGAAATCACTGCTTGAAAGGGTGGTAGAGGGAGGAACCCACACAACATTGAAGAAGCATTTGGATGAGCACTTAAATGCCAAAGCATACAAGGCTACAGACAAAGTGCTGGAAAATGGGATTAGAATAGATAAGTGCTTAATGGCTACACTCTCACATGACAGCTGGCACAGACATAATGGGCCGAAGGGCCTCTTTCTGTGCTCTCACCCCATTGACACCTGTACAGCAGCCAGAGCCAGAGGCAGTGACAGCCCAGGTCTCTGGTACTCAAAAAGATTGCTGGAGATCAGGCACCTGCTGAGTCCAGGTCTGATGATGAAGCTCCAGAAAAGGTTACGTCACAAAAGCTGGAAATGCAATGACGGGCAATGAATAATCAGGTGGAGTTACAAGAGGTAGTCAACAGACTAGAGTGAATGAGTGAAAAGCTAGTAGTGCAGATGCAGTTCTAGGGCCTGACATTGGTTTTCTGTATGAGAGTGAGAGGGCTACTATATTTGTCCAGTGTTCATTAATGTTTTGGATCTATCCGACTCCAGGGAGAAGGAGGATTGAATAATGGAGCTTGCGCTCAATGCTGCCTTCTTGATGGCAGTGATCCAATTGAGGAGAAGAGCCCGGCACCACCTAGCCCAGTTTTGAGAGTCTCTACCTCCGGTCCATGATCCAGGAAAATCCCAGCAACACAGAGGATAAAGAGGTTAGGCTCATCCCATGGAGGTGACTCAGATGACCAAGAGTCTTATGAAGACTTCTATCTGGAGATGAACAACAGACAATTCTGTGCCCGTCTTTGCTCAAGAGGGCTGTTGCATCACATCTGTCACATTCTGCAGGAGGATCTGATGCCCCATGGTATGGGAGGGAGTTTTCTGCTAATGCCCCTGAAGATCATCACTGTGTTCAATTTATTTTGTCTGCAGATCGTTCCAGGGATCCACCGGGGGCCTTTGCGGCATATCACATGTTAGGAAAGTGGAGGTAGTTTCATGGGAATTAGATTTGTATTGGTAAACATTAGAAATAAGGGGCTGGATTCTCCGCACCCTGATGGCGAAATCGCGGCCGGCACCGGGGCAGAGAATCCATTTCCCCGCACGGAATCGGGACCGGCGGCGGTTCCCCGATTCTGCGGACCCCGAAAAGCAGTGTACTGTTGCCTATCACATACCTGCAACTGGAGGCCCGCTCTGCCATTCTTCGCCCCTGACCGGCCGAAGTCCCAACGGCGTGGACCACTCATGGTCTTACCGGTTGGGAAACTAGCATGGCAGCTGCAGACTTAGTCCACAGAAGCGTTGGTCGGGGACGGGCCGATCGGAGGGCAGGGGGGCTTTCACACAAAAGTCCACAGTTTTTACGATGGCGTGGGGCCATAGGCCCAAAAACAGAGAATCCAGCCCAAGTTATAATTTTTAAGTGTGTTTAATGTTTCGGTGTCTGGAATAGTAAAATCTATAGTTAGATTCATGCTGGACAAAGGCGCATAAATCTATGTCTGGGGGTTGGTTAAGTTCCAACCTTGATTCTGCTGTGCTTAGAGAGGGCTGCAGTGTGAAGAATGATTTTCACAGTAACTTCATTGCAGTGTTAATGTTAGCCTACTTGTGACAATAATAAAGATTATTAATATTATTATTAGTATGTGGGTTTTGCTTAGAAACTGAGGCCTTGTAAGTTAGAGAAGTTTTTAGTTTGGCTAATTTAATTTCAGTTGGAGATGTGTAGTGAGAGAGATGGCAACTCGCAGCTCTGCCAGAAACAGTTGGTTTTAGAACATAGAACAGTACAGCACAGTACAGGCCCTTCGGCCCACAATGTTGTGCCAACCGCTTATGCTAATCTGAAATCAACCTAACCTACACCCCTTCAATTTACTGCTGTCCATGTGCCTGTCCAAGAGTCGCTTAAATGTCCCTAATGACTCTGACTCCGCCACCTCTGCTGGCAGTGCATTCCACACACCCACCACTCTCTGTGTAAAGAACCTACCTCTGACATCTCCCCTATACCTTCCCCCAATCACCTTAAAATTATGTCCCCTCATTACAGCCATTTCCACCCTGCGGAATAGTCTCTGGCTATCCACTCCACCCATGCCTCTCATCACCTTGTACAACTCAAATCAAGTCACCTCTCATCCTTCTTCGCTCCAGTGGGAAAAGCCCTAGCTCCCTCAACCTGTCTTCATAAGACACGTCCTCCAGTCCAGGCAGCATCCTGGTAAATCTCCTCTGCACCCTCTCCAAAGCATCCACATCCTTCCTATAATGAGGCAACCAGAATTGGTCACAATATTCCAAGTGTGGTGTAATCAGGGTTTTATAAAGCTGCAGCAAAACCTCATGGCTCTTAAACTCAAACACCCTTTAATGAAAGCTAACACACCATACGCCGCCTTAACAACCCTATCAACCTGGGTGGCAACTTTGAAGGATCTATGTACAAGATCCCTCTGTTCCTCCACACTTCCAAGAATCCTGCCATTAACCCTGTATTCAGCATTCAAATTCGACCTTCCAAAATGAATCACTTCACATTTATCTAGGTTGAACTCCATCTGCCACTTTTCAGCCCAGCTCTGCATCCTGTCAATGTCCTGTTGTAACCTGCAACAGCCCTCGACACTATCTACAACTCCACCAACCGTCATGTCATCGCAAAACTTACCAACCCAGACTTCAACTCCATCATCCAAGTCATTTATAAAAACCACAAAGAGCAGAGGTCCCTGAACAGATCCCTGCAGGACACCACTGGTCACTGACCTCCAGGCGGAATACTTTCCATCCACTACCACTCGCTGTCTTCTTTCGGGCAGCCAATTCCGTATCCAGACGGCCAAATTTTCCAGTACCTGACTTTCTGAATGAGCCTACCATGGGGAACCTTATTAAATGCCTCACTGAAATCCATATACACCACATCCACTGCCCGACCTTCATCAATGTGTCTCATCACATCCTCAAAGAATTCAATGAGGTTTGTGAGGCATGACCTGCCCCTCACAAAGCCATGCTAACTATCTTAATCAAACTATGTTTTTCTAAATAATCATAAATCATATCCCAGAATCCTTTTTCAGTATTTTGCTCACTACAGACGCAAGGCTGACAGGTCTGTAATTCCCAGGGATCTCCCTATTCCCTTTCTTGAACAGGGGAACAACATTCACCTCCCTCCAATCATCCGGTACTACTCCAGTGGAGAGTGGTGACGCAAAGATTATCACCAACGGCGCAGCAATTCGCTTCCCGTAGTAACCTTGGGTCTGTCCCGTCAGGCCCAGGGGACTTATTTATCCTGCTGCTTTTCAAAATTTTCAGCACATCCTCCTTCTTAATATCAACCTGTTTGAGTCTATTAACCTGGTTCACACTGTTCTCATGGGCAACAAGGTCCCCCTCTCTAGTGAATACTGAAACAAAATATTCATTTAGGGCCTCCCCCACCCTCTTCAGACTCTAGGCACAGGTTCCCTCCACTGTCCCTGATCATCCCTACTCTCACTCTGATCATCCTCTTATTTTTCACATAAGCGTAGAACACCTTGGGGTTTCCCTAATCCCTCCCATCAGGGCTTTGTCATGCCCCCTTCTAGCTCTCCATTTTTGAGTTCCTTCCTTACTACCTTGTAACCCTCTAGAGCTGTGCCAGATCCTTGCTTTCTCAACATTACGTAAGTTTCCTTCTTCCTCTTGAGGGTTAACTTCTCTTGTTATCCAAGGCTCCTTCACCTTACCATTCCTTCCTTGTCCCAGTGGGTCAAAACTATCCAGCACCCTCAGCAAGTGCTCCTTAACGACCCCCACATTACTGTTGTGCATTTTCCTGAGAACATTGTTCCCAATTTATGCTCCTCAGTTCCTGTTTAATAGCAGTATAATTTCCCCTCCTCCAATAAAATACCTTCGCATACTGTCTGTTCCTATCCCTCTCCATGACTATGGTAAATGTCAAGGAGTTGTGGTCACGGTCACTGAAATGCTCTCCCACCGAGACATCTGACACCTGGCCTGGTTTGTTGCCAAGCATCAAATCCAATATGGTCTCTCCCCTAGTCGACCTATCTACATATTGAGTCAAGAATCCTTCTTGGACACAGCTGGCAAAATCTGCTCCATCCAAACCATTTGCAGTAAGGAGGTTCCAGTCAATATTAGGGAAGTTGAAGTCACCCATGACAATAACTCTGTTTCTTCTGCACGTTTCCAAGATCTGCCACCCAATCTGTTCCTCTATCTCTCTGCTGCTATTGGGGCGGTCTATAGAAAACTCCCAATAAAGTGACTGCTCCTTTCTTGTTTATGACTTTGGAAGGAGAAATTTAGGCATAAACTATTTTCTGAATGGGGAAATGCTTAGGAAATCAGAAGCACAAAGGGACTTGGGAGTCATTGTTCATGACTCGCTTAAGGTTAACATGCAGGTTCAATCGACAGTTAAGAAGGCAAATGCTATGTTAGCATTCATGTCAAGAGGGCTAGAATAAAGAACAAAGAACAAAGAAATGTACAGCACAGGAACAGGCCCTTCGGCCCTCCAAGCCCGTGCCGACCATGCTGCCCGACTAAACTACAATCTTCTACACTTCCTGGGTCCGTATCCTTCTATTTCCATCCGATTCATGTATTTGTCAAGATGCCCCTTAAATGCCCCTATCGTCCCTACTTCCACCACCTCCTCCGGTAGCGAGTTCCAGGCACCCACTACCCTCTGCGTAAAAAAACTTGCCTCATACATCTACTCTAAACCTTGCCCCTCTCACCTTAAACCTATGCCCCCTAGTAATTGACCCCTCTACCCTGGGGAAAAGCCTCTGACTATCCACTCTGTCTATGCCCCTCATAATTTTGTATACCTCTATCAGGTCTCCCCTCAACCTCCTTCGTTCCAGTGAGAACAAACCGAGTTTATTCAACCGCTCCTCATAGCTAATGCCCTCCATACCAGGCAACACTCTAGTAAATCTCTTCTGCACCCTCTCTAAAGCCTCCACATCCTTCTGGTAGTGTGGCGACCAGAATTGAACACTATACTCCAAGTGTGGCCTAACTAAGGTTCTATACAGCTGTAACATGACTTGCCAATTCTTATACTCAATGCCCTGGCCAATGAAGGCAAGCATGCCGTATGCCTTCTTGACTACCTTCTCCACCTGTGTTGCCCCTTTCAATGACCTGTGGACCTGTACTCCTAGATCTCTTTGACTTTCAATACTCTTGAGGGTTCTACCATTCACTGTATATTCCATACCTGCATTAGACCTTCCAAAATGCATTACCTCACATTTGTCCGGATTAAACTCCATCTGCCATCTCTCCGCCCAAGTCTCCAGACAATCTAAATCCTGCTGTATCCTCCGACAGTCCTCATCGCAATCCGCAATTCCACCAACCTTTGTGTCGTCTGCAAACTTACTAATCATACCAGTTACATTTTCCTCCAAATCATTTATATATACTATAAAGAGCAAAGGTCCCAGCACTGATCCCTGTGGAACACCACTGGTCACAGCCCTCCAATTAGAAAAGCATCCCTCCATTGCTACTCTCTGCCTTCTATGGCCTAGCCAGTTCTGTATCCACCTTGCCAGCTCACCCCTGATCCCGTGTGACTTCACCTTTTGTACTAGTCTACCATGAGGGACCTTGTCAAAGGCCTTACTGAAGTCCATATAGACAACATCCACTCCCCTACCTGCATCAATCACCTTAGTGACCTCCTCGAAAAACTCTATCAAGTTAGTGAGACACGACCTCCCCTTCACAAAACCGCGCTGCCTCTCACTAATACGTCCATTTGCTTCCAAATGGGAGTAGATCCTGTCTCGAAGAATTCTCTCCAGTAATTTCCCTACCACTGAAGTAAGGCTCACCGGCCTGTAGTTCCCGGGATTATCCTTGCTACCCTTCTTAAACAGAGGAACAACATTGGCTATTCTCTAGTCCTCCGGGACATCCCCTGAAGACAGCGAGGATCCAAAGATTTCTGTCAAGGCCTCAGCAATTTCCTCTCCAGCCTCCTTCAGTATTCTGGGGTAGATCCCATCAGGCCCTGGGGACTTATCTACCTTAATATTTTTTAAGACACCCAACACCTCGTCTTTTTGGATCACAATGTGACCCAGGCTATCTACACCCCCTTCTCCAGACTCACCATCTACCAATTCCTTCTCTTTGGTGAATACTGATGCAAAGTATTCATTTAGTACCTCGCCCATTTCCTCTGGCTCCACACATAGATTCCCTTGCCTATCCTTCAGTGGGCCAACCCTGTCCCTGGCTACCCTCTTGCTTTTTATGTACGTGTAAAAAGCCTTGGGATTTTCCTTAACCCTATTTGCCAATGACTTTTCGTGACCCCTTCTAGCCCTCCTGACTCCTTGCTTAAGTTCTTTCCTACTTTCCTTATATTCCACGCAGGCTTCATCTGTTCCCAGCCTTTTAGCCCTGACAAATGCCTCCATTTTCTTTTTGACGAGGCCTACAATATCACTCGCCATCAATACAAGACCAGGGATGTACTTCTGAGGCAGTACAAGGCTATGGTCAGACCCCATTTGGAGTATTGTGAGCAGATTTGGGCCCCGTATCTAAGGTAGGATATGCTGGCCTTGGAAAGGGTCCAGACGAGGTTCACAAGAATAATCGCTGGAATGAAGAGCTTGTTGCACGAGGAACGGTTGAGGACACCGGGTCTGTACTCGTTGGAGTTTAGAAGGATGAGGGGGGATCTTATTGAAACTTATTGAAGTTACTGTGAAAATCCCCTAGTCGCTGCACTCTGGCGCCTGCTCGGGTACACCGAGGGAGAAATCAGAATGTCCAATTCACCTAACAAGCACGTCTTTTGAGACTTGTGGAGGGAAACTGGAGCGCCACGCAGACATGGGGAGAACGTGCTGACTCCGTATAGACGGGTTCCTGGCGCTGTGAAACAACAGGGCTAACTGTGCTCTGCTACTTATCTGCCTATTTGGCCATCCTGTCTATATCATCCTGTAACCCAAGACACTCAACCTGAATGTTAACCACCTGGCCAATCTTTGTGTCATCTGCAAACTTATGATCCACCCTCCACATAGTCACCTATCTCATTTATATAAATGATGAATAATAGGGGACCCAGCAGATCCCTGTGGTACTCCACTGGTCACTGGCTTCCAGTCACCAAAGCAGCTGTCTGTCATCACCCTCTGTCTCCTACAGCTCAGCCAATTATGCATCCACCTTACCCATTCACCCTGTATTCCATGTACATTTGCCTTCTTAATAAGTCTCCCATTTGGTACCTTGTCAAAGGCTTTGCTGATATCCATGTGTGTTAGCCTTTGGCTGCTGTTGTGTAAAGATTCAAGAGTTTTGCTCCTCTTCACAAACACCTTTATTTTTCCTTTGACACACTCTCTACAAAACTCTTATCAACACATCACATTCCCCAGAGGCCACCTGAAGCCTCTTGACATATCAGTATCAATTATTGGATACTTAACATAAATGAGACATCTAATTGGAATGTCTCTTAACTCATTACTTAAAAGTCTCACCTTCCTTGGAGAAAAAAAATAATTTGGTGAAAACAAAATTACAAGAAACTCAAAAACACACGCAATTAGGGGGGATCTTGTTGAAACTTACAGGATACTGCGAGGCCTGGATAGAGTGGACGTGGAGAGGATGTTTCCACTTGTAGGAAAAACTAGAACCAGAGGACACGAGCTCAAACTAAAGGGACGATTCTTTAAAACTGAGATGAGGAGGAATTTCTTCAGCCAGAGGGTGGTGAATCTGTGGAACTCTTTACCGCAGAAGGCTGTGGAGGCCAAATCACAGTGTTTTTAAGACAGAGATAGATAGGTTCTTGATCAGGGGTTATGGGAAGAAGGCAAGAGAATGGGGATGAGAAAATATCAGCCATGATTGAATGGTGGAGCAGACTCGATGGGCCGAGTGGCCCAATTCTGCTCCTATGTCTTATGGTCTAATTTCCCCTCTTATTTGATTTTTGGAAGGAAAAAAAAAACAACGTCACAGAAACCGGTGCCCTTCATTAACGATATCCAAACGTTTCTGTGAACTAGCCCCTCTTTTCGTAAAACAATCTCACAATTGATAGCTACTGTCGACCCCTCTGTCCAACACCTGCTTCAAACTTGCGATGTCTATCCATAACCTTTTCTCATTGATACTTTTTGTAGAGTGCACATTTCCCCACAGGGATTTATTGTCAATGTGACACTCAATGGGTATGTTACCCAAATCCTCTAATCCCAAAATGTCTTTTACTATCGGAGGTATACAAAAGGCCATATCCACCACCTCTACAAGGTTTAATGTCTCAGCAGCCAAAGTGCTTTTTACCACTCTCCTTATTTTCTTTGTTTCCCACAAAACAGGGCAACATTAACCGTAGTTCCTCAAAAGGAAAATTATAAAACCTCCTGCGCTTGAAACCCCATCATATAACTTTGCATAGGATGCAACACTATGCGTTTCAAGTGCCTAAGATCATCTAAAACCGGGAACCTCAAAACACACTCCTGCATTTTTAGTTGGACCAAGGCTTTATTTGCTCTCATTAGGTCTTCCATTTTCGGATCATTCATTTTTGTATTAGAACATAGAACATAGAACGATACAGCGCAGTACAGGCCCTTCGGCCCACGATGTTGCACCAAAACAAAAGCCATCTAACCTACACTATGCCATTATCATCCATATGCTTATCCAATAAACTTTTAAATGCCCTCAATGTTGGCGAGTTCACTACTGTTGCAGGTAGGGCATTCCACGGCCTCACCACTCTTTGCGTAAAGGACCTACCTCTGACCTCTGTCCTATATCTATTACCCCTCAGTTTAAAGCTATGTCCCCTCGTGCCAGCCATTTCCATCCGCGGGGGAAGGCTCTCACTGTCCACCCTATCTAACCCCCTGATCATTTTGTATGCCTCTATTAAGTCTCCTCTTAACCTTCTTCTCTCCAACAAAAACAACCTCAAGTCCATCAGCCTTTCCTCATAAGATTCTCCCTCCATACCAGGCAACATCCTGGTAAATCTCCTCTGCACCCGCTCCAAAGCCTCCACGTCCTTCCTATAATGCGGTGACCAGAACTGTACGCAATACTCCAAATGCGGCCGTACCAGAGTTTTGTACAGCTGCAACATGACCTCCTGACTCCAGAACTCAATCCCTCTACCAATAAAGGCCAACACTCCATAGGCCTTCTTCACAACCCTATCAACCTGGTAGAGTATTCCACTCTAAGACATCAAAACTAACGTCCGGTCTAGTCTGTCTACCTAACCAATTCAGTTACCCGATTAAACTACGCAGTTGCTCTTTTTCCATCTTTAAAAAAAATAAATTTAGAGTACCCAATTATCTCTTCCAACTAAGGGGCAATTCAGCGTGGCCATCCCGCACATCCCTTGGGTAGTGGGGACGAAACCCACGCAAACTCACATCTCTCCACCTACGTAGAAGAAAAGTCATATTATGGAGTCATGGTTAAGAAAACAGATGTCAAGAGAAAATTAAATTTGCCATCCGGGGGTTGGAAGAGGGCTCCCACAAAAGGGCTCTCACGCCAACCCAACTGGAACAGGAGCTGACTAGGGAAGAAGGCATGCCAGACTGCCAGAAGGGAGGGGTTCAGGAAGAAAGGGGGTCGTGCAGCAGAGTACCCAACTCGAACCAAACTCCTACCGGAAAATGAAAAGCAAGAAGCTGTAACCAATGTAAATAACAGAACATAGAACATAGAATTTACAGTGCAGAAGGGGGCCATTCGGCCCATCGAGTCTGCACCAGCTCTTGGAAAGAGCACCCGACCCAAGGTCCACACCTCCACCCTATCCCCATAACCCAGTAACCCCACCCAGCACTAAGGGCAATTTTGGACACAAAGGGCAATTTAGCATGGCCAATCCACCTAACCTGCACATCTTTGGACTGTGGGAGGAAACCGGAGCACCCGGAGGAAACCCACGCACACAGGGGGAGGATGTGCAGACTCCGCACAGACAGTGACCCAAGCTGGAATCGAACCTGGGACCCTGGAGCTGTGAAGCAGTTGTGCTATCCACAATGCTACCGTGCTGCCAAGATGACTGTTGTACATATATTTCTCTTTATTTCTGTTTTGTTTTCGATATATGTCCATGCTTGCCTGTATTCTGTATATTACAAAAATCCTCAATAAAAACATTAAAATCTAAAGTCAATCTAGTTAAGGAAATTGGAGAAATGATGTATCTGAGAGGTCTAGAGTTAAGTGAACCGAGACCAAGGTTTGGTTCAGAAGAATTCAAATAAGTGTTCTGAGTTAAAGAGATAATTGCAGTAACCAGATTTAAAGTGCGACAGCGGCCTTTAAAGGTAAACAAACATCTGATGTCATTTTAATACAGTCTTGGAATTAAAAGATAAAGCAAGGTGAGTAGTTTGCACAGCATTCAAGACAAAGGAAACCTAAGAGGGTTGGTGTAAAATCCCATACTGGAATTGCTGTTGAAAGTGGAGTGGATGATTTATTTAAAAGAGTCATTTGTAAAACCTGACAGGATTTTGGAGGGAAAGCATACTTGTGAGAGAGATTTTAAGCATGATTTTGGTAGTGGTGTTTGGAAACTCAGCTAGGGGGATTTTGAGGAAATATCCATTGACACTAATTTGGAATCAGAGCGGTTGGAAGTATTTGACCACAGTCATCTTGTGTACTTAAAAGGGATGTTCTGTTTATTGAGATCATTGTAGATTAAGATGTACTTTGTAATACGCGTTAAGCCTAAAATCTGTGTGTAGTTCTTAAGCAAAGGGGGTAGTAAAGGAGTTTGTATAATAATCCAACTTTTCACGTTTAATAACTTTTTTTTTCTTGTTAAAACTAATTAGAGATCCTGTGACTGTTTCTCCACATTTTATAAAAAATAATAGGTCTTTTGAGTCAGGGTTCCATTCTGGGATCTTCAGTTATTACATCAACTGGAATCGTAACAAAATCTCTTGAGGGATTTCAAAACGTGGAGGAAGGGGTTTGGATTCTGAATGGCAGTAAGTTGTTGGGATATTTTGAAACGTGGAAAGCAAGGTACTGGATCCTGAATAGTAAAAACTTGTTCTGAGATTTATTGCTAAAGATGAAATCTATGAATCCTTAACAAAGAGTAAATGGGTGTCTGAGCTACTAGACAAATTGAATTTATTACTATGAGGTATATTTCACAGGTTAGAATCTAAAATGGTATTGGAAATTGCTAAGACTTTCTTAAAAATGGAAGATGTAACTTTGATTGGTTTACAGAAAGTAACCAAGAGTCAGTTAACTGAATTGGTAGATAGGCTGGAGTTGGGATTACCTGCAGGGCTTAGGAAAGCTGACATTATTGAAAGCATCTGAAGGATCTCTGTGTCTATTCGGAACCCTGGATATCCGTTATCCCTTCTCAATTCCCAAATAACAGAGGTCAAGTCTGTGCTTTTTGGCAAAGTCCACTGGAACTTTGTTTGTCAGCTGTGCCCACTTTGGGCAGCACAGTAGCACAAGTGGATAGCACTGTGGCTTCACAGCGCCAGGGTCCCAGGTTCGATTCCCTGCTGGGTCACTGTCTGTGCGGAGTCTGCACGTTCTCTCCGTGTCTGCGTGGGTCTCCTCCGGGTGCTCCGGTTTCCTCCCATAGTCCAAAGATGTGCAGGTAAGGTGGATTGGCCATGTTAAATTGCCCTTCGTGACCAGAAAGGTTAGGAGGGGTTGTTGGGTTACGGGGATAGGGTGGAAGTGAGGGCTCGATGGGCCGAATGGCCTCCTTCTGCACTGTATGTTCTAAGTTCTTATTCTAAACTTATTTTCAATACAACAAATAGAAAGTTTCGACTAGCCCTTTAGCAAGCTAGTCAGATTGATTGTCTTCAGCAAATACAGTAGTTGAGTTTTAAAATACAGATCGTGGTAATTCTTTAAATCATAATACACAGAATAACATAATTAAGTGATTTAAACAAAAGAAAGATGGCGATTAACAAAAGCAAGCAGCAAAGACATAGGTTTCAGAAAAATAGTGATTCCGGAATGAGTTTTTCCATCCCAGTAAGTGATTCTTAAGGAAATTATTACCGTAAGGTTTGGCCTTTTTACTTCTGATTGGGTTTAACTAATTTATAATTCACTCCATTCGGCCAAACTGTCAGTCTATCAATTTTAAGAGATATATGTATTTAAATATCTTGGTGCGACTTTTCCATTCACCTGCATCTATCATTAATTAGAAAAACACAGTTTTTGCTGAGAAATTATATTTCTAAACTGGTTGTTTCCATAGAAACGGATCTACTCGTACTGGACACCCGCCCAGTTTTTAAACACACAATGGGGCCTTTTAGCCAGTTGACGTCCATGACCTCGCAGTTTCAAGCGGCTTGCAAAATGTGAGACCTGAGAAAGAAATTAGAGAGTGTTATCTGGATTAACCCTTAGTGGGTTCCCAGCTATTTGTTGCACTGAAGTAATGCCTAATATGATTATAGTTAATTATTCTTAATGAGTTCTCAATTAAACCTCTGTCATCTCCCCTTACTCTCATGGTTGTAGCTGATTAGAAAAGTCAATTTCTATCAGCATCGCAAAACATTAAAAATAAGGGCCGGAATTCTCCCCTACCTGGCGGGGCAGGGGGTCCCGGCGGGATGGAGTGGCGTGAACCACTCCGGTGTCGGGTCGCCCCAAAGGTGCGGATTTCTCCGCACCTTTAGGGGCCAAGCCCTCACCTTGAGGGACTAGGCCCGTGCCGGAGTGGTTGGCGCGCTGTCGAACGGCGGGAAAGGCCTTTGGCGCCACGCCAGCCGGGGTGGAAAGGACTCTGCCGGTCGGCGGAAGTCTGCGCATGCGCGGGAGCGGCAGCGGCTGCTGACGTCATCCCCGCGCATGCGCGGGGGGTCTCTTGCGCGTCGGCCATGGTGAAGACTGTGGCCGAGGCGGAGGGAAAAGAGTGCCCCCACGGCACAGGCCCGCCCGCGGATTAGTGGGCCCCGATCGCGGGCCAGGCCACCGTGGGGGCACCCCCCAGGGCCAGATCGGCCCAGGACCCTGGTGTCCGCCCGCGCCGCCTTGTCCTGCAGGGAAGAGAGATGGTTTGATTCTCGCTATGGGACAGGCATTTCAGCAGCGGGACTTCGGCCCATCGCGGGCCGGAGAATCGCTGGGGGGGGGGGGGTCCGCCGACCGGCGCGGCGCGATTCCCGCCCTCGCCGAATATCCGGTGCCGGAGAATTCGGCAACCGGCGGGGGCGGGATTCACGCCAGCCCCCGGCGATTCTCCGACCCGGCAGGGGGTCGGAGAATCCCACCCAGGAAGTTTTCCAAGAGGTGAGGAAATTGAATTAGCCAAAATTCAATTACAAAAGAAAGAATTAAAAATGAAGGAAAAAGAGAAAGAAATAGAAATGAAGAAATTAGAGATGCAGAAAGAGGGGAAAGAGTCAGATTTTTAAAGGGAATGGCAAATGGAGAAGTTCGCAATAACAGAAAGGAGAAGAAGAATATTTCCGCTTAACATGCTGCAAGTTAAAGCAAGAGACACAAAAGCAAGGTGTGGAAGGAAGTAGTTATAGACATGAACCTAGTGGGGAAATATTAAAATTTATACAAGCTCTCTAAAATTTGAGGAAAAGGATGTGGAAGCATTCTTTATTTCTTTTGTAAAGATAGCTAGTCAGATCAAATGGCCAAAATAAATTTGGATACTATTTTTACCAATTAGACTGGTGGGCAGACCAGATGAGGTCTATGCATCATTGTCAGAAGATGTATCTCCAGATTATGATGTAATAAAGAAAGCTTTTCTTAGTGAATACAAGTTGGGTACTGAGGCGTACAGGCAAAAATTTGAAACGTAAGAAAACAGCCCGGCCAAACTCCTACTGAATTTGAGAAGGTAAAGCAAAATAATTTTGATGGTTGGAAACGGTTGTTAAAGATAGAGAAAACATATGAAGCCCTCAGAGATGTGATTCCTTTAAAATAATTTAAAGATTCATAAATTTTTGGTTATTAGAACGCATGTTGGGAACAAAACGTTAAAACTACTAGACAGGCAGCAGAGTTAGCAGATGATTTCGAACTGGGCCATAGAGCAACACCTTTTTCTGTCATCTTTTTAAACATAAGAAGGATAGAAGATGGGAAGGAGAAGAGAAAACAAATAGTCAAGAAAGAGGTGGAACTGATGGGAATGGTCAGGAAATTTCATCTCACAAAATGAAGGTGCTGAGGGTGGAAGTGACATTCGGAGGTTTAGATGTTTCCATTCGTGCCACACAAGTGCCATCACCAATCAAACCATCATCCCTTGAATCCTCCATTATCAACACCCTGGGGGTTCCATTGAGCAGAAATTGTACAGGATGAGCCATTGTTATGGACCAGGGTTTAGAGAACCCCAAAGTGTATCAGAGTTCACCTGGCCCACATCTTTTAATAGATTGTGGTATGGGAAGCCCACAGCCCACTCTACAGGTGTGGTACAGCAGAAATGCAAGAGTATTTTTTAAAGCAAAACAATGTTTAGTCTATGAACTCAAGTTGACCTTTTAAAAACATACAGTGAACATCTTAGCAATCATTAATTCAAATACAACCCCGAAAGAATACAACACTAAGTAATCCTTGAGCTGTCCTTTTAACATCCATAAGACTTAAAAAATAACTTTTAACAGAGCATATAAGGTGAAAGTCACTACTGAGAGCAGTTATTAGTTTTAAATCACCAAAGGATCGATTTACAGTTTTTAGATTACAGAGAGAGAGAGACTAATACTCCTTCTGGCTGTGACTGCAGCTGTCCAGCTCTGAAAACGAAACTAAAACATGCCCTGCAGCAAACAGCTTAAAACAAAAGTAAAAAGCTGACAGACAGCCCAGTTCCACAAACACTCTGACATCACTGATAAACACCCATTTCTTAAAGGTACATTTCTTAAACACCCATTTCTTAATGGTACTCTCACATGACACCATATAAATACTCTGTCTTCAAGAGCAGGTCAGAGGCAAGGAATTCTGTGGTGAGTTAATTCTCCTCCTGACTCCCTTTCAAAGCCTGTGCACCATCTAAAGGCACAAGTCAGGAGTGTGATGGAATAGTCTTCACTTGCCTGGACGAGTGCAGCTCCAACAACACTCGAAGCTCAACACCATCCAGGAAAAAGCAGCCCCTTTCAACGGCCGATGGACTGCAGCAGCAGTGTGTACCATCTACAAGATGTACTGCAGAAGCTCACCAAGGTTCTTTAGGCAGCACCTTCCAAACCCATGGCCACCACCATCTGGAAGGACAAGAGCAGCAGATACCTGGAAACCCCACCACCTCGAGGCTTCCCTCCAAATCACTCCCCTCCAAGCCGCTCGCCATCCATGTCTTAGAAATATATCGCTGTTCCTTCACTGATGCCGGGTCAAAATCCTGGAACTACCTCCCTAACAGCAGTATGACTGTACCTGCGCCACGTGGGCTGCAGCGTTTCAAGAAGGCAGCTCAACACCATCTTGTCGAGGGCAATTTGCAATTGGCAACAAGTGTTGGCCGAGCCAGAAAGTCCACATCCCATAATCATGAATGTAACAAAGTGGGATATATTAGGGCAAATTGTTGGAAATTAAATGGAGGGAAGTTGCAGTAGTAGGGAAGGAAGCATCTGAAAATGCAGCAGTGGTACAGGTGAAACAAGGGGCGGGATTCGCCGACCCCTCGCCGGGTCGGAGAATCACCGGCGGGCCGCGCGAATCGCGCCACGCCGCCCCTGGAGAATCGCCACAGAGCGGAGAATTGGCGCCGGCGTGGTTGGTGCGGCGCCGGTCGCGGGCCGCTCTACCTGGTCGGCCACCGTTCTCCGGCCCGGATGGCCCAAGCGGCCGTAAGAAAAGAGCCGAGTCCTCCTGGCGCCGTTCTAACCTGCTCTGGGCCGGCGGGACCTCGGCATGTAAGGGTCGGGTGGGGGTGGAAGGGGGGGTCCGATGTGGCCTGACCCGCGATCGGGGCCCACCGATCGGCGGGCCCGACTCTGTGGCTGGGGGCCTCCTTTCCTACATACCGGCCCCTGTAGTCCTACGCCATGTTGTGTCGGGGCCGGCGCGTTGAAGGAGGCTGCTGCGCATGCACACGTTGGCGCCGGTGCCACTGCGCATGTCCTCATTGGCGCTGGCACAACTGCGAATGCGCGGATCCCGCGGCACACAATTCGCGCCGGGATCGGCAGCTGTAGCGATGCGAACCGCTCCAGCGCCATGCTGGCCCCCTGGAGGGGCCAGAATTAGTCGGGGGAGCAGCCCGTTCACGCCGTCGTAAAATGCAACGCTGTTTACGACAGCGTGGACACTCTGCCGTGGGATTGGAGAATCCCGCCAAGCTCTTTCAGAATCGAGGAGAAAAGGGGATAGATCTCAAGACAGTTCAGATAATTATTTGAGTACATGTGAAGGGAGTCAGGCTATTGGAGGTCTGGGTGTTTTGTTTCAAAGGGAGAAGTTTTCCCTTGTCCAACAAAATATGTAAACACATTAAGTTTTGAGAGATACAGGAGCAATCAATCATTGATGGAAGCTGATGAAACAGTTTGTGTACCAGGAAGTTTTATGAAGGAAAAAATATTGGTAGAAGGTATTAATGGAAGGGATGAACCTGTTTCTTTGTGTAAAGTTAATTTAAGAAGTAATTTTGTAAATGGAATTGTTACAGTGGGGGTTATTCCTAAATTACCTATTGAAGGAATAGATTTCATCTTGGATAATGATTTTGTGTCTGCAGACAGTGATGTGATGACAACTGTATTGCAACAGGCAGTTGATCATGATGATCTTAAACTTTTGAAAACTACTGGGCAGACAAATGAGACACTTCTTGCAGATAACAAGCAATTGAAGGAAAACCTGATTAACACAGAAAATCAATGTTCAAGTATGAAAGGTATCTGATGAAAACAACTGAGAATCAGAGAGGATTTGAACTGCCTAAAAGATAAACTTGAAAAAGCAAACTTGGTAAAGGTTGATCTTCAGTTAAAACTTTGTGAGCTTCAAGCATCAAGTATTTAAGAAGTATCGTGGAAAATGCTTTGAACATGAAAAGGAGGTTCTGGTATAGCATAATAATTGGTTGAATACAGAATTAAAGAACAATGCTAACGAACTGTTAGAACTTCGGAGTGAGAAGAACAGTGGGATTTTTGAACTTCAAAGTAAAATGGAGGAAATTAAGAAGAAGATGGTTCATAGAATCATAGAATTTACAGTGCAGAAGGAGGTCATTCTGCCCATCGAGTCTGCACCGGCCCTTGGAAAGAGCACCCTACATAAGCCCATGCCTCCACCTTGTCCCATTAAATCCAGTAAACCCAACAAACCTTTTGGATACATGCCAGTCCAACTAACCTGCACGTCTGGACTATGGAAGGAAACCGGAGTACTCGGAGAAAACCCACGCAGACACGGGGAGAAAGTGCAAACTCCGCCCAGACAGTCTCCCGAGGCCGGAATTGAACCTGGGTCTCTGGCGCTGTGAGGCAGCAGTGCTAACCACTGTGCCACCATGCCGCCTCATGGATGGCATGAAGTGTCGCAATTCTAATGTTGTTCCTGTGGTAAAAACTCATTGTTGAATACTGATACAGTTGAGCAAAGAACGGATCCAAGTAATAGTACAGATGTATCAAAGTCAGTAATGGACAATAAGAAAAAAACTGAAGTACTTGCAAAATTGACACGTATGAATTGTCAACCAAATGTGCTGAAATTGCAAATTGATATTTCTGAGTAAATGACCAGAGACACTAATTTAAAAATGCTTGTCAGTGATGCTACAGAAGATGGAGTAGTTGGAAGAAAGGCAAGTGAACAATATGCCAAAGGTCATTCAAACTCTACTGAGAACTGGACTGAGATAGTTCAGAACTTGTGCAAAAAAAGTTAAAAGATTAGAACCAACTATAAAACCTCAGAGAAAGGAAGTCATTGACACGGCGCAAACAGAATTGATAATAACTTATTTGAAATTGGATTGGGAAAAACAACAAGATCACAAAATTAAAGAACAAACAAAGCAAGCGTACAATACTATTTTAAATGAACATATAAAGCATCTTCACATCCTTGAAACAGCTAAAGGAGATTTTGACTTAAATCGAAATGCGAATTTACCACGGGTGAATTTGGAAAGTGAGTTTGAGCATGGAACTATGCCTACAAGTGATGTAAAGGGCAATTGCACTGAGGACTTAAATGAAACATTCTTTTCTGAGTTGTAAACTGGAAATCAGAAGCAAACTAAAGTTAACAAGTTAGAGTCTGATAATGCTATTGTCTTTGTTTTGGTTAAATCATTGTAATTCTATAATATGGTGTGTAATTATGAGCTAAGAAAACTGTACTTGTATGAGTTTATGTGGTTAGATGTTTGTGACTAGTTTGTGTAAAGTGGATGTAGCACCTATGTAAAGACATCTGCATAAATATATTTGTATTGATATACATTAGAAATAAGGTATAGTTTTAAGTGTGTTTAATGTTTATGTGCCTGGAAGGGTAGATTCATCCTGGCCTATGTGTGGTGGTTGATTAAGTTTCAACTGTTTTTCTATTGTGCTTAGAGAGGGATACAGTATGAAGAACAAGTAGCCCAGCAGAGGTATGTGGGCATTGCTTAGTAACTGGGGCCTTGTAAGGTAGATAAGCTTTTAAGTTTTAGTTTAACTAATTTGACTGCAGTTGGAGATGGGGTGTGAGAGAGATGGCAGCTCTCGCAGCTCTGCTAGCAGCAGTTGGTTTAGAAGGCTAAAGAGGGAACATCTCACTCAGCTCTGTTAGAAGAAAAATCATATCATGAGTAATGACTAAGGAAACAAATACAAAGATCTGAAGAGCAGATAAATTAAGGAAACAAGAGCAATGAAGAGAGGTTTCCAAGAAGTCAGAGGTTAAAGGTACTATAACTGAGCACTATTCAGCAAAGACAGACCGAGATGAGAAGAAGGCTGAGATGTCAGAAAGATATCTGAAATGCTTTTCAGGGTTGTGAGATTTTACTACAGCCGATGGAATGTGAGTTGAAATAACTATGGAAACTGGTGACTGGATCTCCGAGTTTGTGTAAAAGCAGTTAAGACAAAGGAAACGGTGGTATTTTTAAAGGATATACAGACCACAAAGGTGCAAACAAACAAGATCTTTATTGGAAAGGCGTTTTCTCACACACTGCTGGAATAGACTGACTGTTAGCCTGCCCAAACTGCTGCAGACATCATCCGTACATCACGTGATTGAACTATAAGTGACCTTGTTCCAATTAGGAACAAACATGAATACGCACCACTTTCCTCCCCTTTTACATCAGAGGCTCCTGCAATGAAACACAGTATAACATTAACAATCAAAATTTACAATATGAACAATATATAAACACAATGGTTAATAAGTTAGACATTTAGGAGGTCATTGATTCCTGTGTGGTTATTTGTGAATCTCGGGTGTCTGCTTTTTCGTGTTGACTGTAACCTCCCATGGACATCGTCTTAACTGGACTCAGCATAAGTTTGGAGGTTAACTCTGTGTTGAAATATCCTCAACTGAGGTACTATCTTCCACAGCTGTCTCCGGTATTGTCAGCTTCTCCAGTATGTACAGGTCATTTGGCACAGTTTGTTGTTGACTCGGTCTCTTGACAAACTAGTTCTAGCTGCTAAAAGTTGATCAATGTGTCTTCTCCAGACTACATCAGCCTGAGTTTGAATGGTGTAGGAGACCGGGTTGCCTATGCTAATACAATGGCAGGCATGACATTCACTGGTGGTTTAGTTCTTGTTAATACTTTCTGATCTTTCTGAAAAGCATGGCATTTAGCCCTGTTCTCATGATGTACAACCTGATTCTGCCATTTACTCTCAGCAATTCCTCTTGTCTTGGGCGGCTTCAGTAAATCAAGCAATGTGCATAACGGAGAACTTGGGTTGTCGAATATGTTTTATTTCTGCTTGTCATTAGGAATTGACTTAGTCATTTGAAAATAATCCTTGTTCACAAGTTACTTTTGATGAATGCTTCATTATGTGAACAAACCTTTCATCCAATCCATTTATGGCAGGATGATGAGGAGCGGGTCAGATGTGTTGGATTCCATTCTTTTGTTAATTTATGAACTCTTGCAAGATGAACTATAGCCCATTGTCACTAATCAGTTGTTCAGGGTAATCAAATCTTGTAAAAATCTCGCTCAGTCGTTCTATTGTTCTCTAAGGGCATAATGGTGACTTCAGGCCATTTCAAGTGTGTGTGTGTGTCTACCACAATGAAAAACATTTGTCTTTTGAATGGTCCGGCATAATCTATATGAACCCTTGCCATGGCCATTCTGGCCATTCCCATGGATGTAATGGCGCTGGTGGTTTCAAACCTGCGCACAAGCCGAACACCTGCTCGCCTCTCCCTGATTTTGCAAGGATCAAGCCCTGGCCACCAAAAATAGCTTCTGACTATCTCCTTCATTCCTACTATGACCTTCAAGAAGTTGGTTTAGGACACGTGTCCCTTAACAATGGCGGAATGATGACCCTCATTCCCCAGAGGAGACAGCCAGACTACAGATAGTTCGAGTCTTTGGGTAACATGTGGCTTATACTCCGGGTTTGCTCCTATGGTCTTGCCACAAAGTGCCATATCCATAGCTTCTGACAGTAGTGGGCTATTTCTGGTATACTTCTAAACTTGTCCTGTGGCTACAGGAGTGTTAACGACTTCTTAGAAATAGAAAATATTACTACTTGAACTATTCATTAACTGCACGTTAGGTAAAGGTCATCTAGAAAATCCATCAGTGTTTCCATGGTGTTTTGATTTACAATATTTTATCTTGTATGTAAGTGCTGACAACAGCAATGCCCATCTCCGTTTCCAGCTCTCTGCTAAAAATGGAATACCGCGTAAGTGGCCCCAAAACAGTTGTCAATGGTCGATGATCTGTTAGCAAAGTAAATTTCCGTACAAAGGCTTCTTGCACTGATCCTTCCATATCCTGTTTTGACACAATAAGTTGTGTAAAGGCTTGAGAATAGTTGTTCGATTTAAGGACAAACATTCCATAATAAGCCCAAAAACAAACTAAGTTGATTAACGTTTTGAGGTGTAGGTGCCTCAGTTATTGCTTTTACTTTTGAAGGTTCTTTATGCAGTCCCTTTGCATCCCAGATATTCAATAGAAGTTTTGAAGAATTCACATTTATCCTTTGGTACTCATGGTCCGTAATCTTCTAGTTTCTAGAGTGTGGCATCAAAATGTTGAGAAAATTGTTTCCCGTAACTAAGATATCGTCTAAGTAGCACTGGAGCCCTTCTCGTCTGCTGAGAATTTGATCCTTGGTTGCTGAAATAACGCAGATGCAAATGTGATGCCAAATGGAAGTCTTTTATATCTGAATAGTCCTTTGTGTGACACGATTGTCAAATATTGTGAATCTGTATCCACATTTATCTGTAGATATGTTCAACTAAAGTCAACTTTACTGAAATGCTGGCCTCCAGCCAATCCAGCAAATTAATCATCAATTAAAGGCAGGGGTACTGCTCTGCACACAGTACCAGATTGATAGTGACTTTAAATTACCACATATTCGTACCAAGCTATTTTCCTTCATCATGGGTACTTTAGGGGTGGTCCAATCACCTTTAACAGGTTTGAGGACCCCCGTCTTGACCAGTCTCTCTAATTCTGCCTCGACCTTAGGCCTGATGGCGTATGGCACTGACCTAGCCTTTAAGCATCTTGCTTGCCGTTCGTCCATAATCTTTAGCTTGACTGTGATCTCTTTCATGCTTCCCAGCTCTCCTTAAGACTTAAAAAAAAAATCTTCAGTTTTGGATTCTAACATGAGATTAATTCTGCCCAGTTTAGCTTGATTCTCTCCAGCCAGGTTCTGCCCATTAGGGCTGGATAGTCACCTTTAATGACCTGCAGGGACAAATCTGCGGTCTGTCCGTTTAGCTGCATTTTTAAATCAATACGGCCCCTCAATGGCACTACCCCAGTATGTTTGTAGTGATAT
The DNA here is from genome assembly GCF_047496885.1 of Scyliorhinus torazame. Lineage (NCBI taxonomy): Eukaryota > Metazoa > Chordata > Chondrichthyes > Carcharhiniformes > Scyliorhinidae > Scyliorhinus > Scyliorhinus torazame. Next base: position 134,763,022 of record NC_092715.1, read on the forward strand.
CTTTGATGTTTTAAGGTGATATGGCATAGTTTCTCTTGGTAAACCGTTTATGGACCAATGAAAGGGCTGCAGCAGTGTCCACTTCCATTTTCACTGGTTGTCCATCCAGTAAAGGAGTGACCCAGTAACAGTTTGTTTTGCCGGTAATGGCCAGCATGTTCAATGACAGTTCGGTCATCTGACTGTGACTCTGATCCTTTTTCTCGGCCTTATTGCATCTCCTGGAATCTTTTCCCTGTATTAGATTTTTCACTTGATCTATTTGGTTATTTTTATAATTCTTGGTGAAACTTGTTTCTTTCTCCAAACATGCACGTTCGATGTGTCCCTTTTTACCATGATTCTTGCATTTTGCATCATTAAATAATAATAATCACTATTGTCACAGGTAGGCTTCAATGAAGTAACTGTGAAAAGCCCCAGGTCGCCACATTCTGGCGCCTATTCGGGGAGGCCGGTACGGGAATTGAACCCGTGCTGCTGCCTTGTTCTGCATTACAAGCCAGCTTTTTATGCCCACTGTGCTAAACCAGCCCCATTACTCCAGCAATCAGTTGCTGTGTGCCAAGATTTGCACATCAATGTCAATTTCAAACCTCTATTGGTGTACAAGTTTCAGCCGATATCTTATGGGCTTTAGTGCTCAAACTTAATTGTTGGGCTTCCTTAGCTGCTAGTTCCATAGAGATTGTGTGATTTCTAAAGTCTTCTTTAGGCCTAAGTTGCTTTGTATTAACAGCCCTTTCTGGATAGCTTCACTTAACCCTGCCTCTCATTGTGTTGTGGAAGACACCTCAAAATTTACAGTATTCAGCTAATTTCTCCAAAGTAGCTACAAATTGTGTGATTGATTTATCTTCTTGTTGGTTACGTTTATGAAACCTAAACCTCTCGGTATTGATGAAAGATTTAGGTGGGAAATGGTCCTCCAATATCGCCATAATCTCACCATAAGTTGAACCTGATTTTGCTGGTTGCACCAGAGTTTGCAAGAGGTTGAAAGTGTATTCCCCCCACCTCCCCACATCATGTTCAGGAAGGTTAGGATTACTATGTCCATCACAACTTTGCTTGGCTGGACAAAATATTTGAATCTTTCAGTGTGTGAGCTCCAGCGCTCGGTGCTTTCATCATATGGTCCCGTGGTGCCGGAAACTCCTGGCATTTTACTATGGGAAGGCTTGTGTAGCACAAATGTACCACAAAGTATTAGCACTCCCTCACTTTTTCTATCAAACAAGGTCACCCTGAGCCCATCCTGTTCCTTTCTGAGTTTTGCACGTAGTGTTGCAAAACGCCTCTTGCTCTCAAATAATTGTTACTTTACTTGCTACTCACAACAGAGGAGTACTATTCCGGACCTTTCCTGGCAGAGCATGTGGAAAGCTTCATTTTTGGTTCCTTTGATGCCTGCTGCTATTATTCAACACCCCTCCATTACCAGCCTTGGTGTAGTGCTGATGAGGTCAGAGCGGAGTGCATGTGTTTGACCACAGTTATCTTGGGGGCTTTAAAGGGATTTTGTGTGTCAATGAGATTATTGTAGCTTAAGATGTACTTTGTAATTTGTGTTAATTTAAAAACAATGTGTAATTGTTAAGCTAAGGGGGAATTAAAGGAGTATTGAGTAATACTCACAAGTTTTCATGTCTAATAATTGTTTCTTTCTTGTTGTTAAAACTAATTAGGGGTTCTCCACATTTTATGTACAAAAAAATAAAGGTTACGGTCTTTTGAGCCAAGGTTCCATTTTGGGATCTTCCCGCCCAGTTTCAACATTAATTGGGATCGTAACTGGGACAGCTGGTTTGTGATGCAGAGCAAGGCCTACAACGCGGGTTCAATTCCCATACTGGCTGAGGTTATTCGTGAAGGCCTACATTCTAAACCCTGCTCTTCACCTGAGGTATGGTGATCCTCAGGTTAAATCGCCACCTGTCAACTCTTCCCCTCAAAGGGGAAAGCAGCCTATGGCCATCTGGGACTATGGCGACTTTATTTTAACACTGTTAATGCTCAAATGGGGCTACTGTATTGTGAAGCCAATGACTCCTCCAGTCGCATGTTAACAGAAGGCATGACTCCAATTGCACCTTCTCTAGGAGGTCTTCCTCTTTAATAGAACATAGAACAATACAGCGCAGTACAGGCCCTTCGGCCCACGATGTTGCACCGAAACAAAAGCCATCTAACCTACACTATGCCATTATCATCCATATGTTTATCCAATAAACTTTTAAATGCCCTCAATGTTGGCGAGTTCACTACTGTAGCAGGTAGGGCATTCCACGGCCTCACTACTCTTTGCGTAAAGAACCTACCTCTGACCTCTGTCCTATATCTATTACCCCTCAGTTTAAAGTTATGTCCCCTCGTGCCAGCCATATCCATCCGCGGGAGAAGGCTCTCACTGTCCACCCTATCCAACCCCCTGATCATTTTGTATGCCTCTATTAAGTCTCCTCTTAACCTTCTTCTCTCCAACGAAAACAACCTCAAGTCCATCAGCCTTTCCTCATAAGATTTTCCCTCCATACCAGGCAACATCCTGGTAAATCTCCTCTGCACCCGCTCCAAAGCCTCCACGTCCTTCCTATAATGCGGTGACCAGAACTGTACGCAATACTCCAAATGCGGCCGTACCAGAGTTCTGTACAGCTGCAACGTGACCTCCCGACTCCGGAACTCAATCCCTCTACCAATAAAGGCCAACACTCCATAGGCCTTCTTCACAACCCTATCAACCTGGGTGGCAACTTTCAGGGATCTATGTACATGGACACCTAGATCCCTCTGCTCATCCACACTTTCAAGAACTTTACCATTAGCCAAATATTCCGCATTCCTGTTATTCCTTCCAAAGTGAATCACCTCACACTTCTCTACATTAAACTCCATTTGCCACCTCTCAGCCCAGCTCTGCAGCTTATCTATATCCCTCTGTAACCTGCTACATCCTTCCACACTATCGACAACACCACCGACTTTAGTATCGTCTGCAAATTTACTCACCCACCCTTCTGCGCCTTCCTCTAGGTCATTGATAAAAATGACAAACAGCAACGGCCCCAGAACAGATCCTTGTGGTACTCCACTTGTGACTGTACTCCATTCTGAACATTTCCCATCGACCACCACCCTCTGTCTTCTTTCAGCTAGCCAATTTCTGATCCACATCTCTAAATCACCCTCAATCCCCAGCCGCCGTATTTTTTGCAATAGCCTACCGTGGGGAACCTTATCAAACGCTTTGCTGAAATCCATATACACCACATCAACTGCTCTACCCTCGTCTACCTGTTCAGTCACCTTCTCAAAGAACTCAATAAGGTTTGTGAGGCATGTCCTACCCTTCACAAAGCCATGCTGACTATCCCTGATCATATTATTCCTATCTAGATGATTATAAATCTTGTCTCTTATAATCCCCTCCAAGACTTTACCCACTACAGACGTGAGGCTCACCGGTCTATAGTTGCCGGGGTTGTCTCTGCTCCCCTTTTTGAACAAAGGGACCACATTTGCTGTCCTCTGGCACTATTCCTGTAGCCAATGATGACATAAAAATCAAAGCCAAAGGTCCAGCAATCTCTTCCCTGGCCTCCCAGAGAATCCTAGGATAAATCCCATCAGGTCCCGGGGACTTATCTATTTTCAGCCTGTCCAGAATTGCCAACACCTCTTCCCTACGTACCTCAATGCCATCTATTCTATTAGCCTGGGGCTCAGCATTCTCCTCCACAACATTATCTTTTTCCTGAGTGAATACTGACGAAAAATATTCATTTATTATCTCGCCTATCTCTTCAGACTCCATACACAATTTCCCATCCCTGTCCTTGACTGGTCCTACTCTTTCCCTAGTCATTCGCTTATTCCTGACATACCTATAGAAAGCTTTTGGGTTTTCCTTGATCCTTCCTGCCAAATACTTCTCATGTCCCCTCCTTGCTCGTCAGATCCTTCCTCGCTACCTTGTAACTATCCATCGCCCCAACTGAAACTTCACACTTCATCTTCACATAGGCCTCCTTCTTCCTCTTAACAAGAGATTCCACTTCCTTGGTAAACCACGGTTCCCTCGCTCGACGCCTTCCTCCCTGTCTGACCGGTACATACTTATCAAGAACACGCAGTAGCTGATCCTTGAACAAGCCCCACTTATCCAGTGTGCCCAACACTTGCAGCCTACTTCTCCACCTTATCCCCCCCAAGTCACGTCTAATGGCATCATAATTGCCCTTCCCCCAGCTATAACTCTTGCTCTGCGGTGTATACTTATCCCTTTCCATCATTAACGTAAACGTCACCGAATTGTGGTCACTGTCCCCAAAGTGCTCTCCTACCTCCAAATCCAACACCTGGCCTGGTTCATTACCCAAAACCAAATCCAACGTGGCCTCGCCTCTTGTTGGCCTGTCAACATATTGTTTCAGGAAACCCTCCTGCACACACTGTACAAAAAACGACCCATCTATTGTACTCGAACTATATCTTTTCCAGTCAATATTTGGAAAGTTAAAGTCTCCCATAATAACTACCCTGTTACTTTCGCTCATATCCAGAATCATCTTCGCCATCCTTTCCTCTACATCCCTAGAACTATTAGGAGGCCTATAAAAAAACTCCCAACAGGGTGACCTCTCCTTTCCTGTTTCTAACTTCAGCCCATACTACCTCGGAAGAAGAGTCCCCATCTAGCATCCTCTCCGCCACCGTAATACTGCTCTTGACTAGCAGCGCCACACCTCCCCCTCTTTTGCCTCCTTCTCTGAGCTTACTAAAACACCTAAATCCCGGAACCTGCAACATCCATTCCTGTCCCTGCACTATCCATGTCTCCGAAATGGCCACAACATCGAAGTCCCAGGTACCAACCCATGCTGCCAGTTCCCCTACCTTGTTTCGTATACTCCTGGCATTGAAGTAGACACACTTCAAACCACCTACCTGAACACTGGCCCCCTCCTGCGACGTCAAATCTGTGCTCCTGACCTCTATACTCTCATTCTCCCTTACCCTAAAACTACAATCCAGGTTCCCATGCCCCTGCTGCATTAGTTTAAACCCCCCCAAAGAGCACTAACAAATCTCCCCCCCAGGATATTTGTGCCCCTCAGGTTCAGATGTAGACCATCCTGTCTGTAGAGGTCCCACCTTCCCCAGAAAGAGCCCCAGTTATCCAGAAATCTGAATCCCTCCCGCCTGCACCATCCCTGTAGCCACGTGTTTAAATGTTCTCTCTCCCTATTCCTCATCTCACTATCACGTGGCACGGGCAACAACCCAGAGATAACAACTCTGTTTGTTCTAGTTCTGAGCTTCCATCCTAGCTCCCTGAAAGCCTGCCTGACATCCTTGTCCCCTTTCCTACCTATGTCGTTAGTGCCAATGTGGACCACGACTTGGGGCTGCTCCCCCTCCCCCTAAGGACCCGGAAACCACGATCCGAGACATCACGTACCCTTGCACCTGGGAGGCAACATACCAAACGTGAGTCTCTCACGCTCCCACAAAATCTCCTATCTGTGCCCCTGACTATAGAGTCCCCAATTACTAATGCTCTGCTCCTCTCCCCCCTTCCCTTCTGAGCAACAGGGACAGGCTCCGTGCCAGAGGCCCGTACCCCATGGCTTACCCCTGGTAAGTCGTCCCCCCCACAAGTATCCAAAGCGGTATACTTGTTTCTCAGGGGAACGACCGCAGGGGATCCCTGCACTGACTGCTTTTTCCCAATCCCTCTTACAGTTACCCACCTATCTCCAATCTTTGGTGTAACTAATTCCCTGAAGCTGCTATCTATGACCCCTTCTGCCTCCCGAATGATCCGAAGTTCTTCCAACTCCAGCTCCAGTTCCCTAACTCGGTCTTGGAGGAGCTGGAGATGGCAGCACTTCCTGCAGGTAAAATCAGCAGGGACACTAACTGCATCCCTCACCTCAAACATCCTGCAGGAAGAACATTGCACTCCCTTCCCTGCCATTCCTCTAACTTTCTACCAAGATCTGGCTAACAACTAAATTAAATTTTTATAAAAAATAATAATATAATAAAATATGGTACTTACCTCAGACCAATGGGTTTTATTATTAGGTTAGAGGAGGAGGGCGAGTGGGAGACACTACACGTGTAGTGTCTCGGGTTTCCTCTCCACCAGAATTTATTGGTGAGGGTCTTCCCAGACGTCCGCGGGTCGACTTCCTGTTCCCGCCTAAAAAAACTAATTTAAGAAAAAAAGAAAAATTCTCAGCTCCTGCTGAAATTGACTAACCAGCCAGCTCCACTCCCGCCGAAATCGACTGGCCTGCCCCTGCAAAGACAAGTGCTTTTAAAGGACAGACTTACCTCCCAGCAACCACTTCCACAATGCTCCCGCTGAAACTGACTCACCAGCTGTTCTCATGCCGAAATCGACTGGCCTGCCCCTGCAAAGACAAGTGCTTTTAAAGGACAGACTTACCTCCCAGCAACCACTTCCACAATGCTCCCGCTGAAACTGACTCACCAGCTGTTCTCATGCCGAAATCGACTGGCCTGCCCCTGCAAAGACAAGTGCTTTTAAAGGACAGATTTACCTCCCAGCAACCACTTCCACAATGCTCCCGCTGAAACTGACTCACCAGCTGTTCTCACGCCGAAATTGACTGGCCTGCCCCTGCAAAGACAAGTGCTTTTAAAGGACAGACTTACCTCCCAGCAACCACTTCCGCAATGCTCCCGCTGAAACTGACTCACCAGCTGTTCTCACGCCGAAATCGACTGGCCTGCCCCTGCAAAGACAAGTGCTTTTAAAGGTTGACTTACCTCCCAGCAGCCACTTCCGCAATGCTCCCGCTGAAACTGACTCACCAGCTGTTCTCACGCCGAAATCGACTGGCCTGCCCCTGCAAAGACAAGTGCTTTTAAAGGACAGACTTACCTCCCAGCAACCACTTCCGCAATGCTCCCGCTGAAACTGACTCACCAGCTGTTCTCACGCCGAAATCGACTGGCCTGCCCCTGCAAAGACAAGTGCTTTTAATGGTTGACTTACCTCCCAGCAGCCACTTCCGCAATGCTCCCGCTGAAACTGACTCACCAGCTGTTCTCACGCCGAAATCGACTGGCCTGCCCCTGCAAAGACAAGTGCTTTTAAAGGACAGACGTACCTCCAAGCAACCACTTCCGCAATGCTCCCGCTGAAACTGACTCACCAGCTGTTCTCACGCCGAAATCTTTCTCTCAGCTCTGACTCAATTTCAATGTTGAGACTCCAAACAGTTTGAGGATGCCCTTGAAAGGGTCCGTGACTGCAGCCCTGGGCTACTCCCACACTGACTCAGACCCCTCCTGTCTGACTCTTTCCCAGTTTTGATTTTGAACTATGCACCAACTTCAGGCTTGCAAGATGGTAGTGATTTTGGAGACCAGCTTTGCCTCTCCCAGTGTCGAGAATCCCTTTTACATGCATTTGCATTTCATGCATGCTCATTAAAAGGCCAGCTCGTCGGAATTAAGTGCCCCCTCCAAATTCTCCACCACAAAGAATATTTTGCTTTAATGGTTATGACTGCATTTAAGTGGCGTCCACCTGACTAGGTGCCGTTTTCTTCCTTGACTGAAGTGAGTAGTCACTGCTATTTTAGCGTTCTTTGGGACTGCTCAGAAATGTCAGCCTCTTGATTGAGATCAGGTGCCGGTAACCCAAGCTGAACTAGAGAGGCAGTTGCTCTTACCTTGGAAACGTTTTCAGGGTTCAACATAAAAGACCATAAAAGGACCCTATTTCTTTTTAATTCTTCCATTAACATCACCTTTGTAATGTTTTTCAAATCTACCTCAATCTTCATAGCTCTGTACCGCCTATCAAATATCATTTCATTTTCCCTAGTAAATTCCATAAAAGTCTGATTGTTTTTTTCCCCTTAAGTTTCTAAACTTTTTCCTGTCAGCTTCTGGCCCTAACTGATATTAATCGAGCGCCTCAATCTTCACTGTATCGCATGTCTGGATTGTATATCGGAAGTGATGTGTGTGCTTCGAACACATTTACCACAAACACTCTTTGAAAAGCTTTCCTTCAGCTTTGATTAACAATAATGTAAAAGGTTATGGGGATACGAGAAATGAAATGAAAATCACTTATTGTCACAAGTAGGCTTCAATGAAGTTACTGTGAAAAGCTCCTAGTCGCCACATTCCGGCGCCTGTTCAGGGAGGCTGGATACAGGGTGTAAACGGCATTGAAGTTTCCGATCAGCCGTGATTGTATTAAATGGTGGAACAGGCTCAATGAGGTGAATGGTCTACTCCTGTTCCTATATTCAGCTTTGTAGCAATTTTCTAAATTACACAAAATATATTTTAACTCCTTCCTCACTGGACCGGGCGACACTAGGCTAATATTCCTTTCCAAATCAAGTCAAAACCAGGAGTTAAACTCATCAAATTTCCCAGCTGCTGCCTGTACGAATAATCCAATCTTTCCTCCGCCACTTTCAAATTTCCTTTCCAATTAATCGCGTTACAGTTTATCTGTTTCATTTTGGTACATGAGGCTTTTCTGTGTTTTTTGCTCTTTGAAATTCAAGTTTGAGTTTTTGCATTTCCCTCTTTTTAAAAAAAACCTCCTTCATCTCTTTCTTTCCATTTTCTTTCTTTACCTCTCTCTTTGGAATTCAAGCGTTTTTTTTCCCAATTCCAGCTGTCTAATTTGTAACTGAATTCAAGCCAACTCAACCCTGGTCCTATCTGGATTACCATTTTCTTCTGCCTTCAGCTGTTGAGCCATTACCTCAACAATCTCTAATTTTTTAGCACCTACTTTTAAATATATTTCCTTCTTTACTACTGCCTTCAAATTAATCCTTGTTAACTATTGTAGGTCATTTGTGGACAGGTTCTCCCTTTTGAGAAACACTTTGCAATAGACAGACACATTAACTTCAGATACTTTTGCTATACTCATATAAAAACTTAGTGTAACAGTGTAGTCTTGTTTGTTTGAACTCTGGAAAATTCCTCTGTACTCTCTCTCTCTCTCTCTCTCTCTCTCTCTCCCAGCCTCCAGATTTGGATCCCAGACAAGCCCCAATTTTGTTACGCTTTCTATAGAGGCCTTAGGGTGCGGAAAGCAGCAGGCTGCCTCCACGCCGGTGACACCAAAACCCGGAATGAACCAGTGGCATAAATGTTGAGGTCAGCGGTGACCTTCACGGCCACTGGGATCGGATGTCCCCCATGGAGTGCCAAGTCCACAAGGACGACGGAGTCTTCAGCGGCAAATGCTGTCTATCAACTCATTAAAAGAACAGCAACACCAGTCGTTGTTGGCCTCCCCCTCTCGGTTCCTCCTCAGCCTGAAAGGCGACCAGGTCTTCAGGGTGTGCGAGTGCCCCTGCACATTAGGTGCTGCCTTGAACCTGCATTGTCGCTGCTGCCTTCTCCGGCGTCTGGCTGCCTGGGCTGTCACCAATAACGCGAGGGCAGCCACTGCAGAATCGACAGTGTCAACCATTTTGGTATCCATAAGAAATTGGAGAAGGAGAGGGAACGACAATCCGTTAGGGCTTCCACCCCGGGACCTTAAATCCCACAAGCCCCCCCCCACCCTTACCATTACTGTCCTGCCTTATCAGAGTGCCATCCAGCGAGCCAAACCTTGCTCTGCACGCTCACTTAAAAAAAATTTTTTTTTTCTTTTGAGTCATGGTGATGTGCCAGTTACATGCAGCACTCGCCACGTCAGCAATAAAAGCATCAGTGTAATAATCCACAGGAGGCAGGGGTTCCGTCACCACACCAGTATTTATTTGCAATAACTTCTATACAAGAGCAGCTCCAAACAGTGCTGCTAGCATTCCAGTCAACTTAAGACTGCCTCACAAAGCCTATACAGGTGCTTATATGGGCCCCCTCAATGAGCTATCATTGAGGGTGCTCATACTCCAATTGGCCAACCAATAATGCCAATTGGAGGTCATTACAATCAGCAATCTTCTAAAGTATTTCTTCAATGGCTTTAGCAGGTGTCCCATCTGGAACCATGTCACGCACCAGGTCGCGCAGCATCTTCTTGCTTCAAACTGGATTGCTTTCTGGACTCCTACGTCCCCCTGAGCATGGTGTTTCAGGACCCAGATATTTTAGAAAAAACTGGCCTTCTTTCCGGCTACAGCAGCCTCCAGGCATCTGCAGCCATCAGCAGGAGCAAGCAGCAAACACAACCTGCAGCTGTGAAGTGCTTTCACAACTAACGAGGGGTAGTTTATCATTTGCAATAGCCTTCAGCTGTGAAGCTAGAGACAGCTCACAGTAAAGGGAGTGAAATTAATTTTCAGCATTGAAGCCACAGCAGGGCTCTGTCCTGGGAATGTTTCCACAGGCAGGCTGCAGGTGAGGTTTCCCCTGTTGTGGGTCTCCACAATATTTAAAGATAACTTGAAGGCTTCACACAAGCAAAGCCCCTCACCCCAAGCCCCTGAGGGGTCTCTTCTCCACCTTGAGCACTGGGCCAGCAGATCAGTTGCCATTTTGCATGCTGGAAAATGGAAATGGCTACTCATCTCCTCACCTCCCCAGATTGCGGCAGCTTCGCGTTTTGGAAAAGGAATATTAAATGATGCCCATGTGACTTCCCGCAGCGGAGTACGGTAATTCCCGGGAGGCCGCTGCATTCAACTTCAATCTCACTAATGAGATTCAGATGAATGCAAATTAAGGTTAATGATATACTCACCATTTTTGGGCGGGATCTGGAGGTTTCCATCTATTTGCCTGGTGCGTTCAGATGCACACCGGGCACAACACGGTGGTTAAATGGCGCCCATAATGTTGAGTGACTGATAAAAGACGTTTTCCTCAGTTTCTGGGGAACTTCCAAACCAACTACTCAGCAATAAGAATCACTCTGGCGTATTCTCCTTCTGGCTTTGCCAGGGAAAATTATCCAGGGGCTTTAGATTGCCAAGAGATGTCTCTTCAACCACAAATCAGCCTCCTTCCCATGTTCGGCCTGGTAGCTTGCCTTCTTCACTCTGCTTCAGCTTTTTGTCTCCCCAACTCTTGAGCTCTCTTGCTTGCTCGCTCGCCTTTTCACTGTACAAAAACGAAGACCGAAAGCCTGTCTGCAGTTAGCCCAGCTGCTCCTTCCTTTGTTTGCAGCTGTGAACATTTTGGATCTTGCTCCCAGTAAATCTCAACCTGGGTCCCTGAATCTCAACCTGGGACCCCTGTCCACATGGCAAAGAAGCCACCCAGATTTGTCATTGAACAGGATTCAAAGCAGACCACATGACTCTTCATTCCTCCATTTTACCTTGAATTAAAGAGACCTGACAGAACGTAATCATCTTACTAAACCTCAAATTCATAATAGTCAGTAGTCTGAACAAAAGGACCATGAGCGAGCAATTGCTTGCTTGAATTAGTGAAGCAAAGTTTCTGAATTCCGTTAATTGGAAGACCAGGGCCGGGATTCTCTGAAAATGGGGCTAGGTCCCCACGCCCGCCAGAAAATGGGCACGAATCACTCCAGACTTTTTTCCCGGAGTGATTCTCCTGTTTTAAGAGGGATAGCAGGGCCCCGGCGTGCGCCGCACAGCTCCTGCTGCCGATACGGGGCCCTGCACTTCCAGCCGCGGGTCCGTGCATGTGCGCAACAGCCGTTTTCGCGCCGGCCCCCTAACAACATGGCGGAGTCACACAGCGGGCCAGCACGGAAGAAGATAGCCCCTGGATCGCGTGCGTCTGCAGATCGGTAGCCCCCGATCGTGAGTCCAAGCTCCCGCCAGGTGGAACAAGGTTGGAATTAGGCTGGCGGAACTCGGCCAGTCGATTACGGAGAATCACCGTTGGGGCCTCTTTCAATGGCCCCTGACCGTTGCCTCGTCAACTGCCTACCGGCGCGGGGCTACGCCGATTCCCCAGTCCGTGGAGAATCGCGTCCCGGCGCCACGGGTCTGAGACCCCATTCTCCGTCCGCGCACCAAGCACGATTTCGGCGCGGAGACTCTGAGAATCCCGGCCCATGTTACTGGAAAGAATCTTTAAAGCTTGACAAAGACAGAAAGGGTAAGCAGAGCTGGGTATTGATGGAGCCATGGAAAAAGTTGAAATTTGCATTGCATGGAGAGCTGGAACCTGGAGGTAGCTTACTGGTACCAAATGCTGTGGGAGGGTGAGATGAAGGCTGAGGTAGCTGATGTTTCCGAGATATAAGTAAGCTATTCAGTACTGGCTTCCTTTACCTATTCATCACCATATAGATGCAGACTACAGTAAACTCTAAGTGGACACGGGAGTTGCTTTGAGATTTGTGTTGAGCAGAGGTTCATGATGGCCATGGGTCCAATTTGCCACGTGAATGCACCTCTACATAAATTGATATGCCTACAAACCCATCTATTTGAAGTGTTACATATTATGCCCTTGCTGCAATGCATTGAACACCACCCTAATGTGAGAGTGGGTGGGATTCTCCCACAACTGGCCGGATGGCCCGACGCTGGCGCCAAGAGCGGTGCGAACCACTCCGGCGCCGGACCACCTGGAAGTTGCGGAATCCTCCGCACTTCCTGGAGCTAGGCCGGCGGCGGAGGGGTTGTCGCCGCGCCAACCGCCGCCGATGGGCCGGCGCGAGTTGGCACATGCGCAGAACCGCCGCCGTGTTTCCTGCGCATGCGCAGGGGGTTTCTTCTCCGCGCCGGCCATGGCAGAGCCCTACAGAAGCCAGCGCGGAGGGAAAGAGTGCCCCAAAAACACAGGCCCGCCCACAGATCGGTGGGACCCGTTCGCAGGTCAGGCGGCCGTGGCCCCCCCCCTTCACCCCCCGGGGCCGGATCCTCCCGCGCCCCCCCCCCCAAGGACTCCGGTAGACGGCCTTCCAGCCAGGTCCCGCCGTGATGGACCGTGCTCGTCCCATCGGGGCCCGGAGAATTGTCGGGGGGCTGCTGCCAAGGGCCTCCGACGGCGTGATCCCCGCCCCCGCCTGAAAACTGGCGCCGGATAATTCAGCAGCCGGCGTCGGAGCGGCAGGGTGGGATTCAAGCGCGCCCCCCGACGATTCTCCGGCGGGGGGGGTTGGAGAATCCCGCCTAGTGTGTGTGTGTGAAAAGAGTAAAACAAACCTTTATTCCATTTATTCAGCGAAAGTGTAATTTGTTTATTGTGCTTCTTATTTTTTTTGTGCAATTTAGCTACGCATCAGTTTATACACACAACGCAATTCCAATACAGTGATGGGATGCATCTTAAAGGCATCATGTGTTGGCCTTGAAAAAAGCTGCCATTTAACACTGAACGAAATCTGTAAGCTTTTCCTGCTTAGACGTGCTGATTTTGGATGTGCACAATACAATCTGCCACACCATCAGTGCAGTCAAACATGTTTTTGGTGTTTTTGTGCTGCAGAGTTAAGTCTTAGAGCAACTCTTAGGCCTTTGGGACGTCGGCCTGTGAAGCAGGCAGGCATTCATCAGAATCCTCCAGGTCAGATTTTCTGCGCAGGCTGTCTTGAAGCACAGCTTCCTCGATGTTGAAGTAGGCAACCATTCTCATCATCTTCCTTACTGTTGAGAATGCCTGTTGAATTTTCCAACACATCAGGAAGCACGTCGTTTTCAAAGGATTTCAGCATAACTTTTTGTTGGTGCTAAACTAATGTTTGGCTAGACTGGATTGGCCATCTGTGGGCTTTCGGCTAATCATGGGCATTGTTTATGGCTTTTGCTGTTCTGCGGCAGGAATGGTTGATGACTTTGAAATGGAACTCCGTGTCATCCAAGTTTGACTCATTGAAAGCTCACTGTATATTCAAATAGATAGAAATGGAACAAACAACTTGTATTTACATAGCATCATTTAATGAAACAAAATATCCCAAGGTACTTGCACAGTAGTATTAATAATACAAACGTTGACACTGAGCTCTGTAAGGAAATATAGGCAGGTGACCTAAAACTTGGATAAATAGGTGGGTTTTCAAGAACAACAAGAAAAGTGCAGCACAGGAACAGGCCCTTCGGCCCCCCCAAGCCTGCACCGACCATGCTGCCCGACTAAACTAAAATCTTCTACTCTTCCGGGGTCCGTATCCCTCTATTCCCATCCTATTCATCTATTTGTCAAGACTCCCTTTAAACGTCACTATCGCCCTGCTTCCACCACTGTGGTAAACCACTGATCATGCACTACGTGTATTATGGTACACTGCCATTGTACTCCAGTCATTACAGTAAATCCCAGCCTGCTGGCTCCACCCAGCAGGCTCTGTTTAAAAGTGTACGCTCTCCTGCACTGCCCCCATTCTTGGGTCCAGCTGCAGGAGGCTTAACATCTAGCACAATAAAGCCACAATAGTTCACTATTCGTCGCGTAGTCATTGATGGTACATCAATTTATTGTGCTAGAATTTTGAAGATGAACGTCTTACTCAAGCCGGATCGCCTGGAGCTGAACCCTCACGCAGCCGACGCCACAGCGACTTTCGAGCACTGGCTAGCCTGCTTTGAAGGATATCTCGGAGCATCCACCAAAGTCTTCTCAGACCCACAGAAGCTCCAACTGCTCTGCGTACGTGTGAGCCCACAAGTCTTCCTCCTCATTCGGGATGCTCCCACCTACACGGAGGCGATAGAACTACTGAAAGGACAGTATATCAGGACAGTAAATCAGGTGTTCGCCAGACACCTCCTGGCCACGAGACGGCAACTCCCGGGGGAGTCTCAGGACGATTTCCTGCGTGCCTTGCGGATATTTGGCAGAAACTATTTGCTAGGCGGTGTCGGCAGTCCAACACACTGGGCTGCTGATTAGGGACGCCTATGTCACGGGCATTAAGTCCAACTACGTCCGCCAGCGCTTATTAGAAGGGGGTACACTCGGCCTCACAGAGACAGTACAGCTCGTGAACTCCTTAGAAGTGGCCTCCCGCAACCTGGAGTCCTACACCTCCGACCGCGCGGCACCCTCGTGGGCATCATGGGCCCCACCATCATCCGACCCGGGTGCACCGCACACCTGTGCCGTGCGGCAGCCAGCTAACTCCGGAGGCCCCAAATGCTACTTTTGTGGCCAGAACAAGCACCCCAGACAATGCTGGCCAGCACGGAGCGTGACCTGCAACGGGTGTGGCAAGAAGGGCCACTTTGTCACCGTTTGCCAGGCCCGATCGGTCGCTGCCGTTTCTAGGCCCAGCATCGCTACCGCAACACCCCGCATGTGCGATCCAGGGGCGCCACCATCTTTGCCGCCGCCCGCCACGTGCGACCAGTGGGTGCCGCCATCTTGGATGTCAGCCGCCATGTGCGCCCCGTGGGCGCCGCCATCTTCGGCGCTGTCTGAGAACGCACCCCAGGACCCCTGCTCGCCTGGCAGTACACTGGCCGCCGATACCTCCGCCGCCGCCGATCGGCCCTCCCACCAACTTCCGCAGCTCGCCTCCATCACCCTCGACCAGTCTCGGCCTCGCAACCTCGCGACTGCTACAACGACCGTATGGATCAACGGGCACGAGACGACTTGCCTCTTCGACTCCGGAGCACGGCGAGTTTCATACTCCCAGCTATGGTAAGGCGCTGCTCCCTCCTGGTTCTCCCCGTGACCCAGAAAATCTCCCTGGCCTCCGAATCCTATTCCGTACAGATCTGGGGGTACTACGTCATGACCCTCTCGGTACAGGGCGTAGAGTACAGTAACTTCAGACTCTACGTCCTCCCCCCATCTCTGCGCTGCCCTGTTACTGGGTCTCGATTTCCAGTGCCACCTCCAGAACCTTACCCTAAATTTCGGTGGACCCCTGCGCCCCTCACCGTCTGTGGCCTCATGACCCTTAAGGTCGATCCACCCGCTCTCTTTGCGAACCTCACCCTGGACTGTAAGCCCGTCGCCACGAGGAGGAGACGGTACAGTGCCCAGGACAGGACCTTTATCAGGTCTGAGGTCCAACGGCTTCTGCGGGAGGGCCACGTTCCCGTATCTGGATAATGTCACCATCTGTGGCCACGACCAGCAGGACCACGACGCGAATCTCCAGAAATTCCTCCATACCACTAAACTCCTTAACCTTACCTATAGTAAGGAGAAATGCGTTTTCCGCACAACCTGCTTCACCATCCTTGGCTACGTTGTGGAAAATGGAGTCTGAGGGCCCGACACCGACCGCATTCGCCCCCTCCTGGAACTCCCCCTCCCTCACTGTCCCAAGGCTCTGAAACGATGCCTGGGATTCTTCTCATATTACGCCCAGTGGGTCCCTAATTATGCGGACAAGGCCCGCCCACACATCAAGTCCACCATTTTCCCCTCTGATGGCTGAGGCCCGCCGGGCCTTCAACCACATCAAGGCGGACATTGCCAAAGCCACGATGCACGCAGTCGACGAGTCCCTCCCATTTCAGGTGGAGAGCGACGCGTCGGATGTGGCTCTGGCTGCCACCCTCAACCAGGCGGACAGACCCGTGGCTTTCTTCTCCCGTACCCTCCATGCCTCCGAAATTCAGCAATCCTCAGTTGAAAAGGAAGCCCAAGCCATTGTGGAAGCTGTTCGACACTGGAGGCATTACCTGGCCGGCAGGCGATTCACTCTCCTCACTGACCAATGGTCGGTTGCCTTCACGTTTAGTAACACACAGCGGGGCAAGATTAAGAACAACAAGATCTTGAGGTGGAGGATCGACTCTCCACCTACAACTACGAGATCTTGTATCGCCCTGGGAAGCTCAATGAGCCCCCAGATGCCCTGTCCCGTGGTACATGTGCCAGCGCATAAGTAGACCGACCTCGGGCTCTCCACAACGACTTCTGTCACCCGGGGGTCACCCGGTTCTTCCACTTTTTCAAGGCCCGCAACCTGCCTTACTCCATCGAGGAGGTCAGGACCGTGACCAGGGACTGCCAGTTTTGCGCGGAGTGCAACCCGCACTTCTACCGGTAGAAGCACGACAGAGCACATCTGGTGAAGGCCTCCCGCCCTTTTGAGCGCCTCCGCATCGACTTCAAAGGGCTCCTCCCCTCCACCGGCCGTAACGTGCACTTCCTCAACATCATTGATGAGTACTCCCGTTTCCCTTTCGTGATCCCATGCCCTGACATGACCTCTGCCACTGTCATCAAGGCCCTACAGTCTCTTCACCTTGTTTGGTTTCCCCACCTACATCCACAGCGATCGGGGCACCTCGTTCATGAGCGATGAGCTGCGTCAGTTCCTGCTCAGCAAAGACATCGCCTCCAGCAGGACGACCAGCTACAACCCCCGGGGAAACGGACAGGTGGAGAGGGAGAACGCGACTGTCTGGCCGTATTGCTTGCCCTTTGGTCTAGGAGTCTTCCAGTCTCCCACTGGCAGGATGTCCTCCCCAATGTACTCCACTCCATCCGGTCACTCCTGTGCACTGCTACCAATGAGACCCCTCCCGAACGAGTGTTTGCCTTCCCTAGGCGGTCCACCTCCGGGGTCTTGCTCCCGACCTGGCTCCAGAAGCATGCAAGGAGCCATAAATCGGACCCCCTCGTCGAAATGGTCCTCCTCCTCCATGCGAACCCACAGTACGCCTACGTGGCACACCATGACGGGCGTCAGGACACAGTCTCCCTCCGCAACCTGGCACCCGCTGGTTCCCCATCAACCATCACCACCAACTCCGATCTGGTGCCGTCTTCTCCCCCTCTGGTCGCCACCCCCGCCCCTGCACCGTCCCCCCCCCCCCCCCCCCCCCCCCACCAGCGACTATCTCCCCCACCCCTGCCCCGGCAGCGCCCGTCCCCCACCGGCTCCACTACTGGGTGAAGAAGGAGTGGACAACACGCCCCCGGAGTCGCAGGTACCCACATTGGCACCCACACCACAGCCGGGGCTGTGGCGATCGTGGCGGAGGGTAAAGCCCCCGACAGACTCGACCTGTAACTTCGCTTCACCCCCCGTTGGACTTTAAAAAAACAAAACAGGAAACCACTGATCACACACTGTGTATTATGGTACACTGCCATTGTACTCCAGTTATTACAATAAATCCCGGCCTGCTGGCTCCGCCCAGCAGGCTCTGTATAAAAGTGTACGCTCTCCTGCACTGCCCCCATTCTTGGGTCCAGCTGCAAGAGGCTTAACATCTCGCACAATAAAGCCACAAGAGTTCACCATTCGCCGTGTAGTCATTGATGGTACATAACCACCCCCTTCGGCAGCGCGTTCCAGGCACCCACTACCATCTGTGTAACAAACTTGCTTTCTACATCTCCTCTAAACCTTGCCCCTCGCACCTTAACGCTATGCCCCCTAGTAATTGACCCCTCTACCCTGGGGAAAAGCCTCTGACTATCCACTCTGTCTATACCCCTCATAATTTTCTAAACCTCTATCAAGTCGCCCGTCAACCTCCTTCGTTCCTGTGAGAACAAACCAAGTTTATTCAACCTCTCCTCATAGCTAATGCCCTCCATACCAGGCAACATCCTGGTAAATCTCGTCTGCACCCGCTCTAAAGCCTCCACATCCTTCTGGTAGTGTGACGACCAGAATTGAACACGGTTCTCCAGGTGTGGCCTAACTAAGGTTCTATACAGCTGCAACATGACTTGCCAATTTTTATACCCAATGCCCCGACCAATGAAGGCAAGCATGTCGTATGCCTTCTTGACTACCTTCTCCACCTGTGTTGCCACTTTCAGTGACCTGTGGACCTGTACACCTAGATCTCTCTGACTGTCAATACACCTGAGGGTTCTACCATTCACTGTATATTCCCTACCTGCATTAGACCTTCCAAAATGCATTACCTCACATTTGTCCAGATTAAACTCCATCTGCCATCTCTCCGCCCAAGTCTCCAAACTATCTAAATCCTGCTGTATCCTCTGACAGTCCTCATCGCTATCCGCAATTCCACCAACCTTTGTGTCATCCGCAAAAAAAAACGTCTTGAAAGGTGGGAAGAAGGAATTCCAGGGCTGTGGCAACTGAAGGTATGGCCACCAATAGTAGAGCAATTAAAATCGGAAGTGCTCGAGGTCAGAATTAGGGGAGAGCAGATAAGACCATAAGACATAGGGTCAGAATTAGGCCACTCGGCCCATCGAGTCTGCCCCGCCATTCAATCATGGCTGATATTTAATCATCCCCATTCTCCTGCCTTCCCCCCATAACCCCTTATTAATCAAGAACCTATCTATCTCTGTCTTAAAGACACTCAGTGATTTGGCTTCCACAGCCTTCTGCGGCAAAGATGAAGAAATTCCTCCATCTAGTTTTTCCGACAATTGGAAACATCCTCGCCACGCCCATTCTATCCAGGCCTCGCAGAATCCTGTAGGTTTTAATAAGATCCTCCCCTCATCCTTCTAAACTCCAACGTGTACAGACCCAGAGTCCTCAATCATTCCTCATACGACAAGCTCTTCATTTCAAGGTTCATTCTTGTGAACCTCCTCTGGACCCTCTCCGAGGCCAGCATGTCCTTCCTTAGATAGGGGGCCCAAAACTGCTCACAATACTCCACATGGGGTCTGACCAGAACCTTATACAGCCTCAGAAGTACATCCCTGGTCGTGTATTTTAGCCCTCTTGACATGAACGCTAACATTGCATTTGCCTTCTTAACTGCCGACTGAACTTGCATATTAACTTCAAGAGAATCAAGAACAAGGACTCCCAAGTCCCTTTGTGCTTCTGATTTCTGAAGCATTTCCCCATTTAGAAAATAGTCTATGCCTAAATTCCTCCTTCCAAAGTGCATAACATCACACTTTTCCACATTGTATTTCATTTGCCACTTAATTGCCCACTCTCCTAGCCTGTCCAAATCCTTCTGTAGCCCCCTTGCTTCCTCGATACTACCTGTCCCTCTACAGGGGCAAAATTCTCCGGTATCGGCGCGATGTCTGCCGACTGGCGCCCAAAACGGCGCAAAGCAGTCGGGCATCGCGCCGCCCCAAAGGTGCGGAATGCTCCGCATCTTTGGGGGCCGGGCCCCAACCTTAAGGGGCTAGGCCCGCGCCGGACGAATTTCCAGCTGGCGGAAAAGGCCTTTGATGCCCCACCAGCTGGCGCGGAAATGACATCTCCGGGCGGCACATGTGCGGGAGCGTTAGCGGCCGCTGACGGCATTCCCGCGCATGCGCTGTGGAGGGAGTCTCTTCCGCCTCCGCCATGGTGCAGACCATGGCGAAGGCGGAAGGAAAAGAGTGCCCCCACGGCACAGGCCCGCCCGCGGATCCGTGGGCCCCGATTGCGGGCCAGGCCACCGTGGGGGCACCCCCCCGGGGCCAGATCGCCCCGTGCACCCCCCAGGACCCCGGAGCCCGCCTGCGCCGCCTTGTCCCGCCGGTAAGGTAGGTAGTTTAATCTACGCCGGCGGGACAGGCATTTTATCTGCGGGACTTTGGCCCATCCGGGCCGGAGAATCGCGGGGGGCGGCCCGCCAACCGGCGCGGCGCGATTCCCGTCCCCGCCGAATATCCGGTGCCGGAGGATTCGGCAACCAGCGGGGGCGGGATTCACGCCAGCCCCCGACGATTCTCCGACCCGGCGGGGGGGTCGGAGAATCTCGCCCATGATCTTTGTATCATCTGCAAACTTAGCAACAGTGCCTTCAGTTCCTTCTTCCAGATCATTAATGCATATTGTGAAAAGTTGTGGCCCCAGTACAGACCCCGGAGGCACACCACTAGACACCGGCTGCTATCCTGAAAATGCACTAAGATATCTTAGTCTTAGTGGTTTGTGGGGCTGGAGGAGATTATAGAGATCGAGGCCGGGATTCTCCAACCCCACCATGGGGTCAGCGAATCGTGCCACGCCATGCCGGCCCGCCGATTCTCCGGCATTGATTATCGGGCGCCTGCGGGATCGCTGCCGCTCCGCTCAGAGGCCGTTGAATGCGCCGCCCCAGCCTCAACGGGCCGAGTGCCCGCCGATTTTGTCCGAATCCCGCCGGCGTGGGTTACTCTGATCCCACCCGGCGGGACCTGGAAGTTCTGTCTGCGGGGGCCATCCTAGAGGGGGGGGGGCGGGGGGATCCGACCCCGGGGGGGCCTCCATGGTGGCCTGGCCCGCGATCGAGGCCTACCAATCGACGGGCAGGCTGGTTCCGTGGGGGCCTATGTTCCTCTGCGCCGGGCCCCTGTAGGGCTCCGCCATATTGCCCGGGGGCCAGCGCGGAGACGGGAACCTACGCGCAAGCGTGAACTCGCACCGGCCGCGGTGGCATGCGCAAACTAAGGTTCTATACAGCTGCAACATGACTTGTTAATTCTTATACTCAATGCCCCGGCCAATGAAGGCAAGCATGCTATATACCTTCTTGACTACCTTCTCCACCTGTGTTGCCCCTTTCAGTGACCTGTGGACCTGTACACCTAGATCTCTGTGACTGTCAATACTCTTGAGGGTTCTACCATTCACTGTATATTCCCTACCTGCATTAGACCTTCCAAAATGCATTACCTCACATTTGTCCGGATTAAACTCCATCTGCCATTTCTCCGCTCAAGTCTTCAAATGATCTAAATCCTGCTGTATCCTCTGACAGTCCTTATCGCTATCCGCAATTCCACCAACCTTTGTGTCATCCGCAAATAAAAGTCTTGAAAGGTGGGAAGAAGGAATTCCAGAGTTGTGGCAGCTGAACGTATGGCCACCAATAGTGGAGCACTTAAATGTGCGCCGCCTCGGGCCAGCCATAGCACGATGGCTGGAGCAGCGGAGACCTCTCCAGCGCCGACCTTGCCCCCTAGGAAGGGGTGAATATCTGACAATCGGGAACCGTTGATGCCAGAGTGGTTCGCGCTGGCATCAGAACATGGCCACGGAATTGGAGAACCCCGGCCAGAGAAGGGGGATGGGGAGGTGATGGATGGATTTGAAAACAAGGATAAGATTTTTTTAAATTGATGCTTTGGTTAACCTGGAAGCAGTATAGATCAGTAAATAAGGGGCCATGGATGAGTGAGACTTGTGATTTTAGGATACGTGCAACTGAGTTTTCGGTGACCTGAAGTTTGCAGAAGATAGAGGATGGGGAAGTCAGCCAGGAATGCATTTGAATGAAGTCTAGGTATCCAGTATGGATGAGGATTTCAGCAACAGATGACCGGAGGCAAAGGTGGTCTTGGAAAATGTTACGGAGGTTATAGCATTAGTGAAAAGAATCTCAAGACCCAGATTGTTCTGCCCTTCCAAAAACTGAAAATGATTATGAATACAATGAAAAGTATTGTTAGAACGATTTTTGATACAAATCTGTCTTTAGATTTCCTCACCAATTAAAAGTGAAGAAGATAAACTTAATCTGTGTTTGCCATCACACACTGCTTGACCACATGTCTCTTGTCAAAATAACTCATTGTACAAGTTCTTACATTTAACTAGTGTAATAGGTTTGTTGGAAAGTGACTTAAATTAATCCAATCAAAAGTAAGATTCAGACCCATTTTGAGTTCAGTTGTCTGAGAGTAGCGCTAATGGCTTTTATTGATTGTTGTGTAGAATTGAACAAATGTCGGGTGATCTATTGGATAGTAATTCAGTTCTTCCTAACTCTCGTTTAATATACGGTTCTAAATGATTGGATGGATTTTCCCAATGGATCTTAGTCCAAGTAATCTGGGCAAAACTACTACTTTTAGCTGGGTGCAGGTCTGTTTCACAAAACTGTCTATCCAAAGTTGAAATTTAAGCTGGTAATCTTCCTTAGACCCCATGAGAAGTGACTTGCGCCAGTGCAAATTCTATTCTAATGTGCGAATGCATACCGTGTGAGGGTTTTGATCAAGGTACATTAATTTAAGTCACTTTCCAACAAACCTATTACACAAGTTAAATATAAGAACTTGTGCAACTACAGTTATTTTGACAAGCGATATTTCCTGATGATTAGTTGGTCAAACAGTGTGTGATGGCAAATGCAGTTTAGGAGGAACATTACACTGCATTAGACTCTTGAGGGTGCGATTCACCCAGACCCACGTTGAATAAGCGGTCTGAACGGGGAACATGTGGCCAAGGCCGCACAGAGCCCTGTTTTGAACATGGGGAGCTCTGCTCGCCACAACTCCCCATTGTAGCAAGAGATCGGGATGCCATTTTTAAACGGTATCCTGATCTCCGAAACTCCTGAAGCACCTTGGCAGTGCCAGGCTGGCACCCAGGTGGCACTGCCAGGGTACCCAGGTGACACCAGCAGTGCCAGGGCACCACTCTGCCCAAAGGGCATGCAGTTGGGGGTCTCCGATCCCCTGGGAGACACCCACGAGTGCCATTCCGTCTGACCCCCATTCGTGAGGGCCAATGCTGATTGGCACTCGCCCAAGATCTCTGAGGCAAAGGGGTTGAATCCCAAAGCCGTAGGTACCTTGGGAATCTGCACATTAGAGTGAGGCTTACTGCCTCTAATATGCAGATGTACCAAAATGTGATCTCGCCCATGTGGGTAGCCGGGTAGATCTCAGGAGCAGGGTCTCCTGGCTTTCAACCACATGCTCTGCCGCAGCGCGTTGCTTTCCGGGCGCAGCATAGCTGTTGGATCGCGCCATAAATTCTTTTTAGGAGTACAACATGCTGATGGTAGATATCTAAAAAATATATTAAAATTTTGCATTCCCCGGGTCTGGGGCCCCTTGCTTTAATTACACAGTCTACTATCCGTCTTCCTCTACTGAGATTGCAAAGTTAATAACTCCAAGCTATTCTTATTTATAATAAAAGAGGAATAGTGTTCTTTCAATATATAGTCTGGTAAAACGCAATACATTTTTAGAAACAAAAGGGTTCCGTTCGTGATTTGTAAGAGGCCAGAATTAGAGACGTGCAGATCTCAGAAGATTGTAGGCTGGGGGATGTTGGGGATAGGGAGCAGCAAGGCACAGCAGGTTTTGAAAACAAAGATAAGAATTTTAAAATTGAGCCGTTGCCAGACCAAAAGCCTATCTATATAGGTCAGTGAACAGAGGGGAGATGGTGATCAGGACTCTGCGAGCTTGGATGCAGGCAGCAGAGTTTCATATGAGCTGCACAGAATTGTAGACTTCAATAGATTACTAACCATTATGTATTTAATCCATCCCTCATCTCTCACAATATCTCCCATTGCTAGAGCATGATTTGTACTTCTATTTTCTGGACTGGGTTCTTCTTCATCTTTGGAAAAGTAGATTCTACCTTTTGAAAATAGGTAAACAAAAGGATGAAACTGAGGTAAAAGTATCGGTTTGGAATCAGCTTTGATTTTTTTTAAGTAATGAAGTTAAATGTATGGCAAAGCAAATGAGATTCTTTTTGAAAGAACACCGAATGTAACACAGCAGTTGAGAATTTGAGCCTTAAGCAGAAACCGATGTAGCATAATATGTTAAAATGCTGAAAATATGTAACTCTCTATGCCATGGCCCAAATTTAAAAATATTATATTTATTGAGATTTTACATTTTAACAAATAACGCAACAAAACCACAGGAATGGAGCAGCACCACAAGAGAAAGTAAAGGCTCAACGTACATGAATACAGAGGGGAACAGGAGAACAGCAGTAAAATTGGGTCAATACAACCATTAGACATAACTTGATACCTCTAAAAGCCCTACCCGAGAAGAAGGGAGAAACCGGATAAAGCCATGAAAATATTGTAACCAGTGCCCACCTTCCCGCCCACCTGGTGATTGCTTATGATAACCACGAGAGTTCAGGATAGATTTTTCGGGCCAGGTTCTGGGGTGCATCGATATATATCCCTCAACTCCAGAAGTGCCAGAGGCACCAATGACACACCACTATCTCTTTCCCTTGGATATTAGATTTGTCTGTAGCCTGCAAGATTCAATTATGGATTCATTATCCCCACCTGCAAATTCCCCAGTTCTGTAAACCACACAACGCAACATAAACCCAGTCTCCGGCCCAGTACAGAACCAAACTATACAGAGAGGACCAGCAGCTATATATTCGAATTATGATCCATGCCATCAACGTCTCCCAGTAAAAGGGACGGAGGACTGCCAGGAATGAATCCCAGAATAACTTAAGGTTCAGGACCCAATTGTGGGTTCATAATCCTCAGGCGTATGCCCACCCCCGTTAATGAAAAAGAAAGAAAGAAAAACTGTTCAATCAAATGAGAAGCATTCCGATTACAAGGAGGGCAACTGGATCTAAACTAAAGTACAGAACTCATCTCAACCTCCGATCCCTGTGCACAGAAGAGTCCTCTCAGGATGTACATAATAAGTGCCTTCAAGAAGGGACATCCCAAGCTCCAGGGGGCAAAAGGATACCGAACAACACCAGACCTAGTCTAGCTCAGCACACTCTGCCACACAAAAATCAGCCCCCGATGGATCTCCAGTACATCCCAAAATCTACACTCAACTGATCCTGCACCTCCTCAACCTCACCCAGGGCAGTGCACCTCCCCCATTCCTACTAAAACAAATTACACCAGCCCCAACCGTGGAGATCCCATCACTGAAGACAAGTAAAATAGGATAGACGCCTGATAGGTGCCCTGTAGGGTGAGAGGGACGGGCCACTCCCTCCTTCCCGGTACTATAAGGGGAACGCCCTGTGGACTACTGAACCATACCAGGATTTCTAACAGCACACTGTTCACCAAACTGAAGAGAAGAAAAAAAAACCAAGGGAAAAAGGCCCGATGAGAAAGAGAAAAATCACTCGGTCAAACAAAAACACGTCCCAATTACAAAGAGTGCAACAGGATATCAATCAAATTGCAGGACTCGGCTCAAACCCAGTCCCCCTCACATGGAACAGTTCTCTCAGGATGTCCCCAATAAGTGTTTTAGAGAAGGGACATCCCAAGCTCCAGGAAGCAACAGGATACCAACCACTGCACGGGACTTGGCCCAGCCTGGCACCATTTGACACAAAAATCAGTCCAGCCTAGGACCCCCAGCATTCCCCCCCCCCAAAATATATATATATCCCAGCCAGACCTGCATCTTCTCAACCATCCTCGGGGCAGTCCACCTCCCCATTGAATAGCACACTGCTCACCCCAATGAAGGGAAGAATAGAAAAAAAACGTCCAAGGAACAATCAGCAAATCAATTGAGAATTAACTGAGCCCATCTCTGCGTGCACCACCACTCATTTCCAAAGAATACCAAACTCAAAGTCAGAAGGAACCCAATCCTCCCCAGGATACATTATCTGCCCAGGCCATCGACGGAGTTAAGCACGGATTCTTAAATTCAAAATAACAAAAAAGTAAATAAAAGCCCGATACGATTAGCTCTAACTGGGGGACTATCCTCAATCTCTGAGGACTTAACTAACTCTACCAGCCAATAACCCGACTAATCATCCACCTAATCATCCACCTATCACCCTGCCGTGACTCCACACATCCTGACTATCAACAAATCATGGGGAGTTTAAAATACACTCTCCTGTCATAACCACATGGATAAAAAGAAAGGAGTAAAACAGTCTACAGATCACATGTCACATAATCGGCTTAATATGCTTTTGGCTAGAGCAGGATAATAAACTGCTTTAGCCCTCATGCTCACATCTCATACACTCTTGCAGGAGAAAGGAAAACAACAAATAATCAGTAACATAATTACGTGGGATCAAGGTCTAGGATTATTGAAGAACCGCAGGATAATGACACCATCCATGTTGCTTGAAAAGGCCTAAGCAATGATAGGATCATCAAACACTTCTCAGCATTTCTCAAGGATTCTACTGAACGAGGCACAGTGCTTAGCACTGCTGCCTCACAGCGCCAAAGACCTGGGTTCAATTCCGGCCTCGGGTGACAGTGTGGAGTTTGCCCTTTCGCCCCTTGCCTATGTGGGTTTCCTCTGGGTGCTCCGGTTTCCTCCCACAGTCTGAAGATGTGCAGATTAGGTGGATTGGCCATGTTGAATTGCCTGTCCGTGTCCAAAGATGTGGGGTTGAGGTGATAGAAGTGAGGGGGCTCTTTTGGAGGGTCGGTGCAGGAAGCTCGATGGGCTGAATGGCCTCCTTCTGCATCCCGCCGTCCAAGCGACCAGCTGCCTAGACCCCAGCCGGAGAGGGGGCGGGGGCATCTCGATGCCCACTGCCGCTCATCAACAAAGTCACTGCAAGCTGGGTCCCATCCCAGCCAACTCTGACCGCCTTACTCACACTAGGATTCTTCACAATTTCACTCGGCTCCTCATGGCAAAACTCCAGCCAGGGTCATCCAGGGACATATTACCAAGCATATCATAGAATCTACAGTGCAGAAGGAAGCCATTTGACCCATCGAGTCTGCACCAGCTCTTGGAAAGAGCGCCCTACCCAAGGTCAACACCTCCACCCTATCCCCATCACCCAGCAACCCCACCCACCACTAAGGGCAATTTTGGACACGAAGGGCAATTTATCATGGCCAATCCACCTAACCTGCACATCTTTGGATTGTGGGAGGAAACCGGAGCAACCAGAGGAAACGCACGCACACACGGGGAGGATGTGCAGACTCCGCTCAGACAGTGACTCAAGCCGGAATTGAACCTGGGACCCTGGAGCTGTGAAGCAATTGTGCTATCCACAATGCTACCGTGCTGCCCCATATGTCCCAAGGAAAGACAATTATGAAATGTGCATATGGATAAAGGATATCCCCCCCCCGCCCCCCCCCAGTGTTCGCTGTTGAACCTCCCTGAAATTTACAGTTTGGACACTTTCATTTCCAAATGAAGCTGTGAGACCACCTTCATTGACAGGAAATTCTAGGGCCAGAACTTTACTCCCCCCTTTCACCCCTAGCAGGTTCTGAGGTGGTGGGGAGCATAAAATTGGAAGGTCAGGATTCCTTCCGGGATTCTTGCCTGCCCCGACCTCGTTAAGATTTTACGCCGTGGTGAGCATTATTAGATAATAACCAAATGTACAAATGGCATTGATTTAATTGCAGAATTCTGTTTTTAAAAAATGGGATGTTTTGAATTTCATATTGCAATAAAATTGTAGATGTAGACCATTATTTCATGTAATTAAACAGTGACGCGGCATATAGTGTTGGAAATAATGGAAATAATAGAAAGCAACGCATATTTATATATATTTTAGCATTTCCAATCTTTTTTTAAAAATGTCTTCTGGATTTACAGTTGCTTTTGGATATTGCATAGAATTGTTTTTTCATTAAGGCTCATTTTTCAATTTCCTGATTATGTTCTAGATTCAATATTTTTAATTAAATATGATGGCTTTCAGTAACTTATAAAAATATTCCAAAAAGATAAAAAATATCGTGTAGTTATTGTTAGTGAGAGATATAAATCCGATCAGAAAATCTACTTGTTTAAGGTCTTTGCCTGTGTTCTTGAAATTTTACTTACTGAAAGATAAACCGATTTGAATTTTGGCTCTGAATATGTATTTTCTTTTTAATAATTTGTTTTTACATGAATAACATATATGTACTGTTTAATATGGATGTTCTGTACCGAGTACCTGTGCTTTGTTGGCTGCTTTCTCCTACGTTCTTTATCATCCATTTTCCAAAACAAATCAGTGGCCCAAGATTCGGGCAGAGGCACTGTGCAGGGTATTAATTAGCACACCCAGAGACTTGCTACCCTGGCCTTTCAACCTTCCAAAGGCCAGTGCGAGCAATAGAACCTGTCATATTTGTCTTGTAATGAAAGCGAACTTTTGCCATTCCTCATTGTGTTACAGCAGACTGAAAATGTCCAGCTGAGATTTATTAAATGAATATATATGTAGGTTTGAAAGAAATTAACCTGCAGCATGAATGGTTGCATGTCGCTGTAAAACTGCAAGATGTTGATGGTTTCTGTTGCCAGGTGTACTGTGCATAGAACTACAAAATTATAAATTTGTATCTCTGTTATGCATTCAGTAATTTTAAAGAGAAATGCAAACACCTCGGAGTCTGAGATTCAAAAAAATGCCAGAAGTGCATTGTAGGGGTCATCCTCGGAGAGGGAAAAAAACTGGATTAACCTTTTCAAGTGACAAAATATTAATTTACTATTCACTTCTGGATGTTTATTAACTTGTTGTGCATTTGTGGTCAGTTGGTGGATTATATTCAATGACTCAGTCATGTGCAGAAGGTGGAAAGTTTTAATAGCATAAATAAGCCAAAAATATAATTGCTGTTGAATCAGTTTGTTGAACAAACTTATCAACTGAGCTTTTACCAGTCATCATAAAGCAATGCTACATTTAGGTGTCTCTCGAGTCCTTTGTCTTTTTTTGTTGTTTTGTAGATTGTGTCATTAAAAGTAGGAGCAGTATTTGTGCCACTTACTGAAGGTGCACTGAAACAAACTTTTGAAAGAAAATGTTTGCCTTTTCAGGTATTTAAAATTGAAGTACTCATGAGTGGAAGGAAGCACTTTGTAGAGAAGCGGTACAGTGAATTTCATGCACTCCACAAAAAGGTAACCTTTTTCATTTCTTGTCACCAATTTCTCCTCCCGCCCCCCCCCCCCCCCCGATATGCAGGGTTCTGCTTCAGGGCCACAGAGCAAGTCGAATTGTTAATCGTTAGTTGAAGTGGCATCCTTAGAGTATTTATCTGGTAAGCAGCTAGGCGCTACTGTAAACTTGAATTTTCTTGAATTTGTCTCCATTCATCTGAAGAGTTCATTACTCACCTGGCAATGCTGTCATGCCTGGAGGCAGCTGTGATGATGACTCCTTGGCTGCTGTTGATGGAAGGATTCCTCAGCAAAATATTGTTCACAAATGCTGTTTTCTGAGCTGATGCTGAGTACAACATTTGTAACACTTTGGTTGGCTGCAGACTCAATTAATCACTGTATATTGTAGCCACTTGTACAGGAAGCTGCATGCAGCCATATTTTTGAAAATCAGTTATCGCCGCTATCTTGTTAAGACTGTCAGATTTACCCTTTTCACAGCATGGATGGGAACTCCCACTGCTGAAAGTACTTCCACACTGTTTTTGTCAGTTGGTATGATAAGAGCCGGTTTAAGTCTACTGCTTTAGAGGGTTTCTATGCTTTATACCCGACTGTCCACTTCCCCAACCCTACTCATGATAACTATAGTTGGAACCCACACAGGCAATCAAAATGCCAGCCATGGTGTCTTGAGATTTACCGTTTGTGCCAAGTTAGAATTGATTTTGTTCTGTGAATCTTTTCCAAGCAGGAATTACTCAGATTCTATTAGGACCTTTGTAGCTGGCAGAGAAAGTGCAATTTTGTTTTCACTTCTCTGGGCTGGATTTGAACCCAGATCCCAGCGGTCAAAGGTGTGCACTGTTCGGTCCTCAGTTGACCTTTTTTTTCGTTTTCATAGAATTTACAGTGCAGAAGGAGGCCATTCAGCCCATCGAGTCTGCACCGGCTCTTGGAAAGAGCACCCTGTCCAAGGTCAACACCTCCACCCTATCCCCATAACCCAGTAACCCCACCCAACACTAAAGGCAATTTTGAACACTAAGGGCAATTTATCATGGCCAATCCACCTAACCTGCATATCTTTGGACTGTGGGAGGAAACCGGAGCACCCGGAGGAAACCCACGCACACACTGGGAAGATGTGCAGACTCCGCACAGACAGTGATCCAAGACTGAATCGAACCTGGGACCCTGGAGCTGTGAAGCAATTGTGCTATCCACAATGCTACCGTTTTGGGGGTCACTTTCAGTTTTCTTATTTCCCCTAGCTACATTCTTTTCAAGTAATTGTTGATTGTAATTGGCACAAATATTAAAATAATACATGTGCCGCTGTTTGTTGAGAAAGCTGTTTTATATATTTTATTTACATGCATTAGATTCATGTGTTTAATTATTAATTTTAAACATTGGTCTCTTAGCCAAACAATTGCCTAAAGTGAGGAAATTTGTATTTTCTGCTCTTATCAGCCAAATAATACGCAGCAATTTACTGAAACATTGGTGTTGATCTTTTGATGGTTTCACAAGAGGGCTGGGGCAATGATGGTGATCTAGGCAAGCGAGGTCACAACTTTCCTTCATCTAATCGGCATATCTGCACATCAAGACCCCTTGCTCTTTGTTTATTTAACATTTTATCATGTAAGGTGTATTTCCTTTTTTCCCTTATTCCTAATTACAAAATGGTTCACTTCATATTGCTCTGCAGTGCATTTACCATTTACTTTCTCTTCCTGCATTCTTTCACAGATTTCATCATAATTTGCCAAGCTCCCCAATTTTTACATTCCCTCAGAAGAGTACAGATCATTTATGTACTCCTAGTATACAAGTGCTCCATCAGTATCCCATGCCAGTCTGAAAAACTTGTTTTTACCTCACAACCAAAGTTAATTCTTATCACCTAATTCTCCTTAATTCCAGATACCATTATCATAGAATCCCTACAGTGCAGAAGGAGGCCATTTGGTCCATTGAGTCTGCACCGACCCATCGAAAGGGCACTTTTACCAATGTCACTCTGCCTTTTCTCCACAACTTAACTTGCACATCCCTGGACACTAAGGGGAAATTTATCACAGCCAATCCACCTAACCCACACATCTTTGGATTGTGGGAGGAAAACGGAGCATCCGGAGGAAACCCACATGGACACAAGGAGAACGTACAAACTTCACACAGTTACCCGAGGTTGGAATTGAACCCGGGTCCCTGGCTCTCCTTTTGTAGTTTCTTTATGGAGTTCTTTTTGAAAACAAATTTAACCCTCTATACTGTATTTTTTGTTGCTACAGTTATTTCTTCAAATAAATTATTATTTGGTCAAGTACATTCTGCTTATTAGAAATCCATATTGACTGCCCCAGATTGGAACATGTTATGAGCAACTAAACCTAGTCTATATTTTTCTGAATAAACATTGGGTTTTTTTCTTGTGTTTTTTTTAATCCATGGAGATGTCTTTTCTTTGAACTATCAAAAATCTAAGCATGACAGGTGATAAGATGGCATGACAGACAACATGAAAGCCAACTAGTAATTTGGCCAGAGACCAGAAATTGAAAATCCATTCAACTTTTTGACCCAAGTGGTAGTTAATTTTGAAAATCCATCTGTATTTAACCTCCTATTAGTGCAATACATAGATACATAGAAGATAGGAGCAGGGGGAGGCCTTTTGGCCCTTCGAGCCTGCTCCGCCATTCATCATGATCATGGCTGATCATCCAATAGCCTAATCCTGCTTTCTCCCCATAGCCTTTGATCCAATACTCCAGGTGTGGCCTCACCAAGGCCCTGTACAATTGCAGCAACACATCCCTGCTTCTACACTCGAAACCTCTCGCAATGAAGGCCAACATACCATTAGCCGCCTTTACCACCTGCTGCGCCTGCATGCTTACCTTCAGCGATTGGTGCATAAGGACACCCAGGTCCCACTGCACACTTCCCTCTCCCAATTTACAACCATTCAGGTAGTAATCTGCCTTCCTGATTTTGCTTCCAAAGTGAATAACCTCACACTTATCCAAATTATACTGCATCTGCCATTGATTTGCCCACTCGCCCAATCGGTCAGATCATGCTGTAGGATCCCTGCATCCTCGTCACATTTCACCCTCCTACTTAACCTTGTATCATCTGCAAACTTTTGTTCCCTCATCCAAATCATTAATATATATTGTGAATAGCTGGGGTCCCAGCACCGATCCCTGTGGTACCCCACTAGTTACTGCCTGCCAATTTGAACAGGACCCATTAATCCCTACTCTTTGTTTCCTCTCTGCCAACCAGTTTTCTCTCCACCTCAATACATTTCCTCAATCCCATGCGTTTTAATTTTGCACAGTAATCTCTTATGCGGGACTTTGTCAAACGCCTTCTGAAAGTCCAAATATATCACATCGATTGGCTCTCCCGTGTCAACTGTACTGGTTGCATGATTCAAAGAATTCCAACAGATTTGTCAAGCATGATTTTCCCTTCATAAATCCATGCTGACTCTGACTGATCCTGCCACTGCTTTCGAAATGTTCCGCAATAAAGTCCTTGATAATGGATTCAAGCATTTTCCCCACTACCGATGTTAGGCTTATTGGTCTAAAATTTCCTGCTTTCTCTCCACCTCCCTTTTTGAATATCGGAGTGACGTGAGCTACCCTCCAATCTGCAGGGACTGTTCCAGAGTCTATAGAATCCCGGAAGATGACCACCAATGCGTCCACTATTTCCAGAGCCACCTCCGTAAGCACTCTGGGATGCAGATTCTCAGGCACTGGGGATTCATCTGCCTTCAATCCCATCAATTTTCCAGGCACCATTTCTCGACTAAGGTTGATCTCCCTCAGTTCTTCCCTCTCACAACCTTTCATTCTCCAGCATTTCTGGTATCTGATTTGTGTCCTCTTTTGTGTATTCAATTGCTCAGCCATTTCTTTGACCCTTATTATGCATTCCCCTGTTTCTGTCTGTAGGGGGCCTACATTTCTCTTTACCAATCTCTTTCTCTTCACATATCTATAGAAACTCTTTGTGTCAGTCTTTATGTTTCTGTAGGCATCCTTTCGTACTGTACTTTCCCCTTTTAATCAATCCCTTCGTCCTTCTTTGCTGAATTCTAAACTGCTCCCAATCCTCAGACCTATTATTTTTCGTGGCCAATGAAGTAAAACGATCTCTCTGTTACATGTGTATTATTGTGCCTAGTCTAATAACAAGATGTGAGAAAGAGGGATACTCTCCAGGAAGTCAATTAGTATTAAATTAGAATGGCTTTGAGTTTTGCTAAATGTAAATGATAAATTATTATTTTTTTGAAAAGTTGAAGAAAAGCATTAAAACACCTGAAATGCCTTCAAAGCACGTGAGAAACTGGGTGCCTAAAGTCTTGGAACAACGACGCCATGGTTTGGAGGCCTACCTTCAGGTATAGTGTAATTCTTCCAATATATGTGGGGGGTTTTTAAAACAAAAATTTTTGCCTCATAAATCAAAATTATGTAGTCCTGTTCTGTATTGGGAGTTCCTTTCCTTCCTATCTTGTGTAAATGAGTTTATACGCTGAGTTGCCCTCAAAGGTGTTTAAACTGTTAAATATATCATGGGTTTCAACCCACATTACATGTTTCAGTTTTATTCTGTCATACTGTCACACACCTATGAATTCTGCTATGAAATATTGATTTATCAGATCACAGGGCACTTCACAGAGCAGAGTGTGGATGCTAAGAATTCTGACATACAGACTACACAAAGATAATGGCCCATTTCTGTCACTGTCATAACAGTAGGAATGTTTGGGTCCATCCAGGTTTTCCATGCATGCTGTCACAGGAATGGTATTGCTAACTTATTTAGAAGCTCCTCAATTTTCCCAACCTCCTTATTAATAATATACAATTTTTTCTTCGGTCTTCTGGAAAATTATTTGGTGATTGGTTGTGGTTCTCAAACAGCAAATGCATGTAAACTTGTTCTAGTGAGTTGCGAAAGTGATTAAGATGCTCTCTCAATACACAAAAATGAAGACTGGATTCTCAGAATCAAAGGGGTAGACCCATCTGAGATATAAACTGCTAATGCTCAGGGCAGTAGTCTGAACTGAGAATACTCAGATGTAAAAATAAATCTATACGCTAGTCATTAAAAAGCTCAGTATTTAACAGTTACCCTTCATCTGGTTTCAGGCCATTATCACGACACTATGTAGCCTTAAAAAATATTTCGACTTATTATCTAACAAAAATATAATTGGAATATTTCAGAAATAGCCCTTTCGTGAAAAAAGATTAAAAGATGTGAAAAGGACTGAAGAGTGTTCTTGATTTTTAAAAAAATATTGAGTAAAGTTCCAGAGGTGAATTTCTTCATGCATAAATTTTCTCCTGAAACCTGTATTTTCTTTAAATTGACAAATAAACTGGCTATTGT
Organism: Scyliorhinus torazame; assembly: GCF_047496885.1. NCBI lineage: Eukaryota > Metazoa > Chordata > Chondrichthyes > Carcharhiniformes > Scyliorhinidae > Scyliorhinus > Scyliorhinus torazame. The sequence continues at coordinate 134,797,813 of NC_092715.1, forward strand.
GATATTGAAGTAATGCAAAAGGATCGTGAAAGTATAGTTCACTTTACCAAAATGAATTAAAATTTTGAAAATGCTACTGCTGCTGCTTCATTATAAAGGACTGAACTTGTGTTCTGGGATCGGGACCCTGACATCAGGAACATTTCTGTTATCCAATGTTGCTTGCGTTCGCACCTGACGCCCAGTGCAATGTTTGAAGTACTGGCCATTTAGCGACTAGTGTGCTTGCTGATTGTTAAATTAAGGATGGCTTGCAGGCTCTTGAGGAAAGAGGACCAATAAAAGGCCCTTTAGCACTGACAGATCAACAGGCCCACCGTCCGGAGTGGGCATTGCCGATTTAGGAGTGTGAAAGTGAGGTCGCCTCAAGATGGGAGTGCCCTCTGAAGTCTTTCCAAAAACTTGAAATATAAAAAGTGATCACAGGTGCCAGGCTGTCATCTAGAGTCATGGCTGGGATTCAGTCTTTACTTTCCAGTCAGTGTGCGCACTCTGGCCCTAATAGAGAGGGAGGTGGGGGGGGGGGGGGGTTTGATTAACTAGCTCACCTCCTCTCCGACCACCCCAACTGGCTTCTTTGAAAATGGACCTGAGGCAGGGCCATGTCGGCACATTGGTAGTGGCAGGAAAATGCTGGCCCATTTACCTCCAGCCCCACCGTTTGAAAATTCTGTTCAAGAAGTGAGCCTTTGTAGGAGAAGGTGAGAACGTCACTACTAGTGCAGGTATTGTAAAGCACAGGCAGTGACTTGTCTATACTGTACACTTGTACCCACAGGCAGAAGTTGAAATTAGTTTTTCAAATGAATTCTGAAACAGCAGTTGACGCAACAGACTACTAATAATAATCTTTATTATTGTCACAAGTAGGCTTATATTAACACTGCAATGAAGTTACTGTGAAAATCCCCTAGTTGCCACACTCCGGCGTCTGTTCGGGTGCAATTCTCCTTCAGAATTCAGTTACCTAACAGCACATCTTTTGGGACTTGTGGGAGGAAACCGGAGCACCAAGAGGAAACCCACGCAGACACGCGGTGAACGTGCAGCAGCACACAGATAGTGACCCAAGCCGGAAATCGAACCTGGGACCCTGGCGCTGTGAAGCAACAGTACTAACCACTGTGCTACCGTGCTGGTAGCATACACACATATTGGTGAACCTTTTCTGTGGCTTATTGACTGCGCTTATATGCTTGGAGGTGGCCTATCAGACAGCTGTGAATCCTGTTGTAACAATTCTGAAATATTCAAAAATATTGGGCGCAATTCTCCCAAAAGGGAAAAAGTCCCCGAGCGAGCGCATCCCGCATCTCTTCCCCCCCCAAAACACACTATGGGAGGGTCCCTAACCCGATCAGACACGTGCAGAAAATGCCAGCTTGGCAGTACCAATCTGGCACATTGGCAATGTCCATGCCAGCTTGTAATGCCACCTGGGAATCTGGTGTCAGGCTGGCACCCAGGTGGCACTGCCAGGCTGGCACTGCCAGGGTACCCAGGTGGCATGCAGCTGGGGGCCTCCGATTCTCTGGGAGACCCCCATGAGTACCGTTCCGTCTGGTCCCCATTTGTGGAGACCAGTGCTGAACAGCGCTCGCCTGAGGTCGAGGCGAAGGGAATGAATCACAAAGCCTCCGGTACCTCCGGAATCTGCACATTAGAGTGAGGCTTACTGCCTCGCTCTATGCAGATTTGCCAAATCCTGAGCTGGGTAAATCTTGGGAGCGGGGTCCCCCGGCTTTCATCGGCCGCACTGCGATGAGCTGCTTTTCCGGCGCAGCATGGCCGTTGGAGCGATCCATTGAGTATTAAACATACCTTTTTTTAGTTTAGAAGACATCCTCTTCCTGCTAACCATAGTCATTTAGGTTTAGGCCTGGTATTGCTATATTATCTACCTACTTGGAAAAACAAAAAATTGCCTCTGCCCAAGAGGCTGGATTTTATGTTCTGGCCCCCGCTGGGGGCTTGGTTTGAGGTGACAGGGAGAGATCTAGTAACACTCGGGGAAACCCAAATGTCATTTTAGCGTGTCTCTATGTGGGTTTTTATTCCGGCCACTGTATAGCCATAAGAGTTCTACATTTTATGACCCATTAGCATCAGCGGATATCAATCTTCCTTCAGACTTTTTTAGTTGTACCCTGTCTGTGATTTCAGTGCGTAGTATCTTCAAATTTTCTTTTACATGGCCAAGCATATGTTTGATCTTAAAAAGGTAAGTCTTTGAATATCCTACGCAGTACCTTCCAGGTTGCTGTGCTACCCATACCTTTGAAGAAAAGTTGGCAGAGCTGATGATGATCTGTACACCGTGATGTCAACTCCCAAGCGAAAATCAGGGGCGTCATTCTCCGCCGGCGGGAGTCTCCGTTTTGCCGGCGCCCGGGGGTTTCCCGACGGCGTGGGGCTGCCCCACAATGGGAAACCCCATTGACCGGCCGGTGTTACGGAGACTCCCGCCGGCCGGTCGGGGCAGAAATGTGGCGGGGCGGGTAGGAGAATTTCGCCCCAGGTTCTAATCAGAGTCCGTGCTTGTGGTATAAATCCGGTTGAAACTTACATGCGTTCCGGAACCTATGCTCGGAAGCCACCTTTGCCCTAGACACCTGGAAATGATGTTGAAGGAATTGTGGAACAGGTGGGCCAATATGTCAATAAATTTAAGGTAATTTGTTGCATTATGTGATGATCTTAAAATGGTTCTTCCATCCCAAGAATTGTCCCAAAGTTATATTTTATAATAGTTTGTGGCCTGTTTTACATAAATAGATTTTTCTCTTAAAAGCTCTGAACTCGCCATGAACAACAGCTTGCGTTTATATAAAATGAAATGAAATGAAAACCGCTTATTGTCACAAGTAGGCTTCAAATGAAGTTACTGCGAAAAGCCCCTAGTCGCCACATTCCGGTGCCTGTTCGGGGAGGCTGGTACGGGAATTGATCCGTGCTGCTGGCCTGCCTTGATCTGCTTTAAAAGCCAGCGATTTAGCCCTGTGCTAAACCAGCCCCTGAAAAATAAAACCTTGAACAGGTAGGAGGCGGTGTCACAGCGGTAATGTCACTGGACTAATAATCCAGAGGCCCAGGCTAATCCACCATGGTAACTGGTGGAATTTAAATTTTGATCATAAAAGAAAATCTGAATATAAAACTAATCTCAATGACAATCTCTCATTGTATTAATATGAAAACAAAATGCTACAGATTCTGGAAATCTGAAATAAAAACTGAAAATGCTGGGAAAACTCAGCCGGTCTGGCAGCATCTGTGGAGAGAGGAACAAAGAGAGGGAGAAATGTAATGGAGTTTAAACTGTTCAAGAGAGGGTGGAACAGGTGGAGCGAAATAAAAGATTGGATTGGTGGGAGCGAGGGGAGATTTGACAAAGGTATCATGGGCACAAGACAAAGAGAGTGTTGATGGTACTGTTAAAGACTAAAGAAGGCACCGATAGTGACAGAATATGTTCATCGTAGAACAGGGGGAGGGCTGGTGGTAAGGAAAATGTGTGTTTCGTGGTGGCATTATACTGGAGTTGGTGGAGGATGACCCTTTGAACGCAGAGCCTGGTGGGCTGCAAGGTCAGGGCAGGCAGGACCCTATCATGGTTGTATGAGTGAGGGGAAGGGTGAAGGCAGAGGTGTGGGAAATGGGTCCAAAATGGTTGAACGTCCTTGGTTCAAGAAAAAGGCAGGACATGTCAGAAGCGCCATTTTGGAAGGTACCTTCATTGGAACAGATGAAACGGAGAAACTAGGAAAATGGGATTGAGTCCTTACGGTAAGTGGTGCTGTAGTCTAAGTAGCTGGGGGAGTTGTTAGGCTTGTAATGAATATCGGTGGCCAGAAATGGAGAAAGAGAGGTCAAGGAAGGGAAGTGTCAGAGATGGACCATGTGAAGGTGCGTGAGGGATTGAAATTGGAAGCAAAATTGATTAAATGTTTCCAGGTCCAGACGAGGGCATGAAGTGGCACCGATACAGTCATCGATGTAACGGAAAAAAAGTTGTGGGAGAGGGCCCGAGTACGACTGGAACAAAGAATATTCCACATACCCCACAAAAAGATAGGCATAATTGGGGCCCGTGTGGGTATCCAGAGCCAGCATCGGCTGCATAGTGGTTAGCACTGCTGCCTTGAGCTCCAGGGTCCCAGGTTCAATTCTGGCCTCGGGTCACTGTCTGTGCGGAGTCTGCACTTTCTCCCTGTGTGTGCGTGGGTTTCCTCCGGGTGCTCCGGTTTCTTCCCACAGTCCAAAGATGTGCGGGTTAGGTGGATTGGCCATGCTAAATTGCCTCTTAGTGTCCAAAAGATTAGTTGGAGTTACTGGGTTACAGGGATAGGGTAGAGGTGTAGGCTTAAGTCGGGTGCTCTTTCCAAGGGCCGGTGCTGACACGATGGGCCGAATGGCCTCCTTCTGCACTGTAACTTCTATGAATCTATGATTTAAAAGCACATTCCAAACTATCAATTTGGAAGAGTTTGGTGTCAGAAGCCAAAGAAAAGGAAGTAGGAGAATAGAGTCCAAAGGGTCAAACACTGCACTCTCTGTTCAGTATTTCCTGGATGTGCTGCTGGAGTTTGAGGACCTGGAGGGATTCACTGTAGTGATGGGATAAAGGAAAAAATTGGTGACATCAAGAAGTTGTGGTTGCAAGTGACACAAAAGGTCAGCATTTGGAGCACAGTGCCCTTGCTCATTGGTACAATAGAGGAAGTGGTTCAAGACCTACGTAGAGAAGCAAATGTGAGAGCAATCGTGCATTTACGCATATATTCCAACTCCCTCACCCTGCCTTTTCGGGCCTACTCCAGCACATCAATCCTCACACTAACGTATCTTGCACTTCCTCACAGTCTTATGCATTTCCTTATATCCCCATCTGTTCATCTACCACTGACACTCACTCTCATCCTTCTGCAATGTTTTCCTCTCCCTCAGCAAATGGTTTCCATTCAGCTCATGCCATTGCTCTCACTCATCAATCTTTTTTTTCCCCCTTCTTTCAGGAGAAGAGAGCGCAGAACTCTCGGGAGAGACAGATCAGGTGATGGCTCTGCAGCTGTCTCGCAACTAACGAGCACAGAGGTGATAGTGCTGGAATTCCAGAGAGTCTCTGCATGTCTACCCATTGGAGATGGGGGCCTTGCAACCACCTGGTGACAAAATTAAATATCAGGCAGCTACAAACAACACTTTATCGTGTTGACCTGATGCCAAATATAATCATGTGCTTATTGATAGCATCAAATTTATCTTGACATTACTCATTCATGTTTCTTATCCCCCACAGGGCTTTTACAAATCCCACAGGAGATGTTGCAGCTGGCCAAGAATAACCCCTTTGAGGAGGTCACTCATTCTGAGGGTGCACTTTTACAGGACTTGAACAGATAAATGAACCAACTCAGATGCACTCACTTCAATAGAATCAGTGATATAGCTGGGTTTTTACCTGGTGAATGACCCATCACAAGTGAACTTGTGCAGATGGTGGAGAATATGGAGCACTGGAGAGTATGTGTCAGACGGCACAGAAAAAGCCAAGCTCTGCTGAACTAGACCCCGATGTTGTATCTAGGGGGCCTCCTCAAGCAAACTGCATTGTGCACTGTTTGCAGAGAAATTGAAGGAGTCTGTTCCAAGCATAAGTGACCTGACTTGGCAGGCTTTTAACCATGGGAAGAGCACACGGTTCATCAAATGTGGCAATCCCATGAGTGCATGCAGTCATTCTTCAATGGTTTGTACACTATGAATTAAATAGGATGACTGATGCCCTGCAAGATTAAAATATTGCAGATACTGGGAGCAGAATGTCCAAGCCGTCGTAAACGCCATAGCGCCGCTCCAGCTGCCAATCCCGGCGCGAACTGTGCTCCACGGAATACGCAACCGCGAGGACATGCGCAGTGGCGCCGGAGCCAATGCGTGCATGCGCAGTGGCCTCGTTCAACGCGCTGGGCCCCGACGCAACATGGCGCAGGATTACAGGGGCTGGCGCGTAGGAAATAAGGCCCCCAGCCACCGAGACCGGCCCGCCGATTGGTGGGCCCCGATCGCAGGCCAGGCCACATCGGAGGCCCCACCCGGGGTCGGACCCCCCCCCCCCCCCAACAGGCCACCACTCGACCCTTCCATGTTGAGGTCCCGCCGGCCCAGAGCAGGTTAGAACGGCGCCGGCGAGACTCGGCTCTTTTCTTCCGGCCACTCTGCCCATCCAGGCCGGAGAATCGGCGGGCCGGCCGCGTAGAGCGGCCCGCGACCAGCGCTGCGGCAACCACGCCGACGTCAGTGGCGACGATTCTCCGCTCTGTTCGCGGGGATTCTCCGGCCCGGCCCAGGGCTGGGAGAATCCCGCCCAGGGAATTTTAAATGAAAACGGAAAATGCTGGAATACTCAGCTGGCCTGGCAGTATCTGTGGAGAAAGAAACTGAATTAACGGGTGGAATTTTCTGAAAACACGGCAAAGTTTATTTTCAGCGTGGAAATCGATGTGAAAAGGTGCAATCTCGATCGCAATCTTGAACAAAAAATGTTTTTCCTCACCTGAAAAATGTCGCACCTGAGGTGCAAAGAGTCTGATTCACCTGCCTCGGGTCATCTGAGCGCTTCAATCAAGGGGACACTGCATTTAAATGGCTCCACAGAAGTTGCTTACAGTCAAGCCAGGAGGAAGACCAACTCCAAAATTTTCAGAGGGTGCACTGACTCGATTGCTGGATGCCGTGGAGGAGAGGCGGGCCGCAATTTACCCGTGGGGTGGCAGAAGAACCCCCAGCAAGATCACCAATCCCACCTGGGCGACGGCGCAGCACTGGTCAGTGCCAGCAGCCTGACCAAGAGGATGGGGGTTCAATGTAGAAAAAAATAAAATGACCTACTAGGATCAGCAAGGTAAGTCTCCCTGCCTCCCCCTTGGCACTCCACCTTTCCATCAACCCCTGGATGTCATCTTCAACTTTCATGCTGCCACATTCGCACGTTCCCAGCACCCGACCTCCCAGCAGCATCCTCAAACAGCCCCCCAATCAATCCTCATCAGAACCCCTCCCTGCCTAAGCACAGTGCCCTCACATTCTAGATGTCATCGACCTCTGACCCGCCAGGAACGATAGTCCACAACCGCAGTGAGGGAGCGAGAAGACGGGAGGTGGAATTTCCAAACTGAGGATCTTGACCCCTTTCGAGGAGAGGGTCATGGAGCTTGCAAGGGAGGAGTAGGGGTGGGCCTGCAGATACTGAGGTTGGCCTGCGACAGAAAAGTGAGGAGCTACTGCATCTTCATTCAGATTACCAGTTTCAAGTGAATTTTTTGCTGTCCAATCCCTTGACCCGGCCATGTATTAAAACCATGACTCTTGCCTTGCAGAAACATCAGACAAAGAGCCTGGCCAGTTCACTGGCAGTGCCCCGCCCTGTCACCCTTTACACCACCTTGTAGGTCTCAGAGGGGGATACAGATGACACTTCACAGCTATCACCCACACCATCCACCATCGCAGAGACCAGCACTTTGGTGGGCGAACTTAGTAGATAGGCTTCTGGGTCATTATTTGGTGAGCACCACACTGTGTCCCAGGGATCATACAGTCGGAGGACAGCTGGATCCCAGGCCTCAGCTGTACCCCAGCCAGGTGCCGTGCCTCTGGACACGTTTGTCCCTCAGTTGCAGGAGATGCAAAGACAGAGCTGGAAATACCAGGAGGGGTTCCAAAGCCTTCTTCCACAGCGGATATTGCCGGCATTACGTGGCACTCAGCAGCACTGCAAGAGTGTCGTCCGCAGTGGAAAGCCTGGGGCAAGAGGTCAGAGTCATGACTGGAAAACACTGAAGCATGGCTCAGTCCCTGAGGACCATGGTTGAGGCGTTTGATACCATCGTGCCAACACTGGTGGGCCTTCAGGACTTGCAGCACCAGATGACATTGAGCCTTCTGGTGCTCACGTCAGCTGCCCCTCTAGCACATGGAGTAACCCAGGGCCCCACAAACACCTGGAGTGGAAGAAGTGCTGGAGCAAATCGCGGGGCCTTCCAAACATGAGAGTCTGAGAGTTGCCAGCGGTTCTAATTCCCTCCTTCCTGATAGCGGAGTAACTCATGAGCAACAGGCAAAACAACGTGATGAGACAACATACCCGCTAAGGAGAATCTTGGGCAACAGTGTGTGGAATACACCGAGATATAGTGTGAGAGTTTGCAAGGCTAAGGAATTGTAGGGACACAGAGTGGGATGGGTGAAGCTTAGCACAGGTAGTTGGGGGTCATAATGAAATGTCAATTGCACTTGTCACCTTATTAAAACCTTTTGTTCACGACCTTTAAGGCCTCGCTCTCTTTGACCATCTTCACACTAGGATAGGTCTTCGCCCCATCTGGACACAGCTTTTCTCAGACCATCAATGTAACAGCATGTAACAGCAAAGAAGGACCAAGGGATTGATAAAGAAGGGGAAAATAGAGTACGAAAGTAAGCTTGCAGGGAACATAAAAACTGACTCTAAACGTTTCCATTGGTGTGTGAAAAGGAAAAGACCGATAAAGACAAATGTAGATCCCTTACAGTCAGAAACAGGGAATGTATAATAGGGGACAAAGAAATGGCTGAGCAATTAAATACATACTTTGGTTCTGTCTTCACAAATGAGGACACAAATCAGATAGAGAAATGTTGGAGAACGCAGGGTTTAGTGAGATGGAGGAACTGAATGTGAACAATATTAGTAGAGAAATGATGTTGAGGAAATTGATGGGATTAAATCCTGAGAATTCACATCCCAGAGTACTTAAGGAATTGGTTCTAGAAATAGTGGATGCACTGGTGGTCATCTTCCAGGATTCTATAGACTCTGGAACAATTCCTGCAGATTGGAGGGTAGCTAATGTAACTCCGCTATTTAAAAAGGGAGGTAGAGAGAAAACAGTGAATTATAGACCATTAAGCCTGACGTCAGTAGTGGGGAAAATTCTAGAATGCATTATCAAACATTTTATAGCAGAGCATTCAAAAAATAGTGGCAGGATCAGACAGAGCCAGCACGGATTTCTGAAGGGGAAATCATGCTTGACAAATCTACTGGAATTATTTGAGGACATAATGTGTAGAGTTGACGAGGGGGAACCAGTGGATGTGGTGTATTTGGACTTTTAGAAGGCTTTTGACATGGTCCCACATAGAGATTAGGATGTAAAATTAAAACGCATGGGATTACGGATAGTGTATTGAGATGGAGAAAAAACTGGTTGGAAGACAGGAAACATATAGATTTACATAGAACATACAGTGCAGAAGGAAGCCATTCGGCCCATCGAGTCTGCACCAACCCACTTAAGCCCTCACTTCCACCCTATCCCAGTAACCCCTCCTAACCTTTTTTTGGTCACTAAGGGCAATTTATCATGGCCAATCCACCTAACCTTTTGGACTGTGGGAGGAAACCGGAACACCCGGAGGAAACCCAAGCAGACACAGGGAGAACGTGCAGACTCCGCACAGACAGTGACCCAGTAGGGAATCGAACCTGCGACCCTGGCACTGTGAAGCCACAGTGCTAATCACTTGTGCTACCGTGCTGTCCAAACAAAGAGTAGGAATTAACAGGTCTTTTTCAAATCAGCAGGCAGTGACCAGTGGGTTACCGCAGGGATCAGTGCGATGACCCCAGCTATTCACAATATATATTAATGATTTAGATGCGGGAACAAGTGTTTGAGGAACTCCTGCTGCTCCTGTGACCATAGCGCCCATGCTGCTTGGTCTCCACCTGCCGCCATCTTGCTTCTCCTCCCTCGCACTTTTTGTTGCACTAAAATCACTTTCTTGACCGCTCCACTCCTGGTCCAATCCATACAGTGCCAGGGGAGCCGCACTGTCACTTTCTCACACTGGGAACTGTCGAACAATTGCCATTGGGGCCCCTCAAAAGAGCCCAAAAGTCCGTTTCTGGCGGGAGCTGCCGAACGTGCGACTTAGCTCAGCATAGCCGCACCCGGAACCCCCCCCCCCCCAGCCATCCATTCTTAAAGGCAGTCTGTCCCTCTTAAGGAGATGCTTCATTGAATGACAGAAGGCTGTTGCTGAACAGTGAGAGGACTCTAGGGTTACAAATGCAGTGCTAGATTCCTTGATGTGGGAGTGGACAGGGGAAGAGATGATATGGTTCTGCAGGGAGCCAGGAGATCTGTGAGGGCAAGTCTCAGGCTTGGGAGCATGTGGCCAGGGAAGTCCGTTCCCAGCGTCTCGACTTGAGGATCTGTCAGCAGTACAGCAAGAAGCCTAATCATTTCATAATGTTGTCATGGTGAGTGAATAAATCTTCATGTGACATCCCCTACTGGGCCTTGTTTCCAAAGCAGGGACAGCAAATCAGAGAATTCCCCATTTTGAGCTACCTGCTTCAATAGTGAAAATCCAGCCCTTAGTCTCTGTTTTGAAGCCATGTTCTCTTGTATGCCGAGAGCCAGCAGACATCACAGACCCAGCACACTTGTAAGATGATACTACTTGTTCATTTGTTTTCTGATATGGTTCAGATAACATAGAATTACAGAGAGTGTTGTTTTTAGCATCTTAGATAGAACTTATTTTTCAATTAATTGGATGTATTCCCATCAGGAAACCCCTTCAGTGATTTGGTGCGGCAAATATTTTTGGAAAGTTGTTGATTTATCAAATTCTTAAATTGAATGAAAGTTGCATTTAATTTTAAAGCACTGTCCAAAACCACATTTTTTAAGGTTCAAAAATATTTTGTGGATACTAACAGCCCTAATTCAGCAGTAATTGCACTAAATCGAGGCCATTTACTACAGTATTTACAAACCTATTATGAAGACAAAAGTACCACAAGGTGAAAAGGATTTAAAATCGCTCTTTCTCTGAATGTCGACTTAGTGCTGTTAAATAATATTAATGACTAGGATTGTCAGAATGTAACTGCTTTCCTTGGTACAAGTGATTTTATTGATCGATATGGATGTAGCCCAACAGTCAGATTATTCGACTCTGATTTTATCTGGGCATTAACTAAGTTTATTAGTGCACAAAAGTATCTTTTGGTAGATCAAGATGATGATGTAGATTAAGAAAAGCAGAAGACCATCCATCATTTTCCTTTGTGCTAATAACTTAAATCCATCACTGTTTCTATCTGCTGCTTCCACCTCCCATTGTGTCTTCAGGCTTTCGGTAATGGCCTAAGTGAACCGCAGCAATTTTCCCTCCAGTGGCAAAACTCCCTGTACAATTGTCATAGCGGTTTTTAAATTTAGATTCAGAAGTGTAGGTGCTAGTAGCTACTTTAGTTCTTTCAGCTCTACACACATCTTTGCTTGTCACACCTGGTGGGAAAACTACAGATTTTTTGGGGGGAAAATTGACATATATTTGAAAAAGAGCCTCTTAATCCCTCAACAATCATTTTATGATGCATTGCTGAATTCACAGATATTCTGGTTAAAAGCATTTCTTTATTTGTGTGATTTTATTACTATCATCCACTTTTTAATGTGTGTAAAAGTAGGTTTGTTGGAGAGATTTCCCGTTCCTAGTTAAAAGTATTATTGTAGCACTAAGATTCTAGTGCAAATCTGGACTGCCACTTTTCCCCAAGCAAATATTATGTGTGTTACAAGTTAATATACCTAAAAATCAGATATTTAGAAGTGTGCCTCTTGACAAAATAAGTATTTTTGTACTTGTGTTGCATTTAATAGAGTTTGTTTGGATTCGATTAGATTCAGCAGTCCCACTGTACGAGCAATGTAAGGCAAACCTCAAGAGGTCCAATTTCTTTTTTAGTAAATCACAGCAGAAAATTAAATGCGAACAAATATATTCCCACCATACGTAACCAAGCTACTTTTTATATTTTGTGTAGGAAACACAATTTCCTGCTCCACAGCTGTAGTACAGATTACTTTAAGCTCGTATAATGTTTTTTTTCAGTAGGTGCTTTCAGCTCATTCTACCCAGTATCTCAAGCTGTAAGCATCAGTAATTTCTAGTTTTGATTTCTTTTTGCCCCTTCCATTTTATACATAGTCCATCTCTCTGTTGTTGTCCAATTGGGAAGCTTGACCAATGTGAGCTATATTCCTTCACTGCATCAGTTGCGTTTCCTCGTGCCAAGGTAGATCCACACTATAAACCCATTTAGGAACGCCCGGATCGCTGTTTACCATTTCGAGATTAATAGATCAGTAAAGTCTGTGACCAAGGTTGACAAGTAAGCATAGGGAATTTAACCAAGAAAACATTGCAAAATCTGAAGATATGTTGCCGACTTTCCACTTTCTCCTTTTCACATTCATTTTTTACATTCTGTTCATCTGATTCTATTACCAGTACAGGTACATTTCAAGTAAAACTGATGTTGGTGGGGGGAAAGTTTGGTAAAATTCTTGCTGCGGTGAAAATCAATGTTGTTGCTTTATGATGGTTCGATCCCAGCCCTGGGTCACTGTCGTGTGGAGTTTGCACAGTCTCCCTGTGCCTGCGTGGGTTTCACCCCACAACCCAAAGATGTGCAGATTAGGTGGAATTGGCCACACTAAATTGCCCCTTAATTGGAAAAAAATAATTGGGTATTCTAAATTTTCTTTTGTTTAAATTGTTGCTCTGTGATGCTTTGATCGGACCCTACCTGGCATACACTAATGCAAAACATTGCAAATGTTAGAAATCTGAAATAAAAGAACTGAAAATACAGGAAAACATCCAGCAGGTTGTGCAGTAAATATGATGAGGGAAATAATTTATATTTCAGATTGATCTCTGTTTATCATAATTGTAAAATGTTAGAGACCGAAGTGGATGAATCACCTTGATCTCTGGAGCTTCTCAGAATCACAGATATCAGTTTTCAGCCAATTTGATTCACTCCACGTGATAACAGCAGAAGGCACTGGATACTGCAAAGGCTATGGGCCCTGAAAACATTCTGGCAATAGTACTGAAGACGTGCTGCAGAACTAACTGCAACCCTAGCCAAGCTGTTCAGACACATCAACAACATGGTATCTACTGGCAATGTGGAAAACTGCTCCGGTAATGTGGAAAAATGTACTGTCCATATAAAGCAGAACAAATCCATCCCAGCCAATAACCACCCCATCAGTCTACTCTTGATCATCAGTAAAGTGATGGAAGGTATCATCAACAGTTTGATCAAGTGCCACTTACTCAGCGATTAGCTGCTCAATGATGCTCAATTTGTGCTTCACCAGGGCCACTTGGCTCCTGACCTCATTACAGCCTTGCTCCAAATATGGACAGAAGAGCCATACTCTAGAGGAGAAGTGAGAGCACCTGCCATTAAGGCAGCATTTGACCGAGTGTGGCATCAAGGAGCCCTTGCAAAGCTGGAGTTAGTGGCAATCACAGAATCCTTACAGTGCAGAAGGATGCCATTCGGCCCATCGAGTCTACACCGATGTTCCAAAACAGCACCTCACCTAGGCTCACTCCCCCGCCCCCTCCCCGCCCTATCACTGTAAAACCATAACCCCATCTAGCCTCTGGACACTAGGAACAATTTATAATGGCTAATCCACCTAACCTGCACATTTTTGGATTGTGGGAGGAAACCAGAGCACCGGAGGAAACCCACGCAAACATGGAGAGAATGTGCAAACTCGACACACAGTCACCCAAGGTTGGAATCGAACCCGGGTCCCTGGCACTGTGAGGCAGCAGTGCTAACACTGTGCCGCCCATCAGTGGGGGAAACCTTCCAATAGTTGGAGTCATATCTAGCACAACAGAAGATGGTTATCGTTGTTGGAGGTCAATCACCTCAATTCCAAGACAACACTGCAGGAGTTCCTCTGGATGGTGTCCTAGAACCAGTCTTCGTCAGCTGCTTCAACAGTGACCGTATTTTTAATTGTGCAGTCTTCTGTACCATTCATGACTCCTCAGATACTGGCTAAGTTTGTGTCCATATGAAGTAAGACCTGTACAACATTCAGGCTTGGGCTGAAAAGTCTTAAGTAACATTTGCGCCACACAAGTGTCAGGCAAGGACCATCTCCAACAAGAGATAATCTAACCACCTCCCCATGCCATTCAATTGTATTACAATCACTGTATCCCCACAGTCAATATCCTGGGGTTATCATTGATCAGAAACTGAACTGGACCAGCCATATAAATACTGTGATGACAGAGACTGGCACTTCTTCAGTGAGTAACTCAACTCCTGATCCCCCAAAGTTTGTCCAACATCTGCGAGGCACAAGTCAGGCGTGTGGTGAAATACACTCCACATTTGCCTAGATGATTGCAGCTCCAACAACAACTCAGAAGCTCAACCATTCAGGATAAAACAGTCCACTTGAATAGCACCTCATTCACTACCTTAAATATTCCCTCCCTCTACGACACACAGTAACAGCAGTGTGTATCATCTACAAGTTGAACTGCAGAAATTCACCAATTCCCCATGAACAACACCTTCCAAACTTATGCGCTCTACCACCTTGAAGGGCCAGGGCAGCAGATGCATGGGAACATGACAACCTGCAAGTTCCCCTCCAGGTCATTCACCATCCTGACTTGGAAATATATCACCGTTCCTTCAGTGTTTCTGGGTCAAAATCCTGGAAATCCCTCCCTAACGGCACTGAGAGGGATTGCACTACATGGTCTACAGCGGTTCAAGAAGGCAGCTCACCTCCACCTTCTTCAGGGCAATTAGGAATGCACAATAACAGGGCTGCACGGTGGAGCAGTGGTCAGCATTGCTGCCTCACAGTGCCGAGGTCTCAGGTTCGATCCCGGCTCTGGGTCACTGTCCGTGTGGAATTTGCACATTCTCCCCATGTTTGCGTGGGTTTCGCCCCCATAACCGAAAGGCGTGCAGGGTAGGTGGATTGGTCATGCTAAATTGCCCCTTAATTGGAAAAAATGAATTGGGCACTCTGAAATTTTTTTAAAAAATGGAATGGACAATAACAGCTGACCTAGCTGCGAAGCCCATATCTTATCACATTTTTTTTTTTAAAGGGGGTTAGGGTTGGTAGAGGTAGGAGGAAAGAACAAAAGAATAGAGTGAAAGAGGGCAGGAGCGATTGAATTACAAAATGGATGATGATGTAAGGCCAAAAGGGGATTGTAATGGGAGAAGTAAAAGCAAAAGAGACGTAATTAATTACATGGGAGTAGATGAGGGAGCAATGAAAATCTGACAAGAGACCTTGAAATGTGACAGAAGAAAGCAGGTAGATACTTGAAATGCAGACAAGCCCCTTGGCTGTGAATGGATAGAGGATCCCCACTCCTGCACCAGATTGCACAATCTCCATTCCCATTGGCTGTGGTGCAGCCGACCTTTTACCAGTACCAGCTGTCTAAGAAAATGGGAGTCATGATTAAGACCCAGTGTTGTCTTAAGTTTAAAAATTAGGTGATTGAGTGGATGAACAGTATAATTTCACTCCAAAAGAAATGCGTTTTTAGGCAGGGTGGGAGAAACTGTGCTTCTGAGAGAGGTTGGTCAAAAGACTTATGGAGTGGCCAGTGACGGTAGATCTGAGAATGGGAAACAGGCCAGTGTTCCATGGTTAGAGGGGGCGTGCAGGAAGTTGTGGATGGATCAGGTACAGGGGTGATTGGGGAGAGACGGGACCATTGAGAATTTTGATTTTATGCATTCATGGGATATGAGCACTTCTGGCAAAGTCAACAATTTGTTGCTCATCTCTAATTTGCCCTTTTTTGTGCTAAATATGACTCTAGAACAGATTACCATTGAATTCTGTTCATACCTTGGGCTGGATTCTCCGCCCCGCAGTGCCACATTTCTGCCCTGACTCGCCGGTGGGATTCTCCGTTACGCCGGCCAGTCAATGGGGTTTCCCATTGTGGGGCAGCCCCACGCTGTCGGGAAACCTCCAGGCGCCGGCAAAGCGGCGAATCACGCCGGCGGAGAATCTCACCCCTAATCTCTGGAATTGAGGGGCGAAATTCTCCTACCTGCCCCGCCACATTTCTGCCCCGACCGGCCGGCGGGAGTCTCCGTAACACCGGCCGGTCAATGGGGTTTCCCATTGTGGGGCAGCCCCACGCCGTCGGGAAAACTCCCGGGCGCCGGCAAAACGGAGACTCCCGCCGGCGGAGAATGACGCCCCAGTTCTTTTGTTCGTGTTTGGACCAAGACTGTAATGAAGGCTGGAGTTGAATACCCTGTCGGAACACAAACTGACCATTGGTAAGCAGGTTATTGCAGAGCAAGTGCTAATTAATTAAACTGTTGATGACACCTTCCATCACTTCGCTGATGATCAAGAGTAGATTCGGGTGGTAATTGGCCAGATTAGATTTGTTATGCTTTTTTTGGATAAGACTGGGCAACCTTATTGTTGGATAGATGCCAGTGTTGTAGTTCAATGGAACAACCTGGTACGGCAGCGCTGCCAACTAACACGGATTTTCTATATTTCATATTGGTTTGAATACACCAACATGATTTCTCGCTTTGAAATACAAAATACATTGCAGCCATCGGACAAATCCCACACACTGTACTTGAGGAGAGTAATTTAAGCAAGAGGAGTTTTTTAGGGGGAAGAAAAAAATATTAAGAGGGTGTTCCCCGTAAAAGGGCAGGCTGGCTTTGTGTGTGTGGAGAGGTGGGGTGGGGTGGGAGAGAGAGAAATAGAGGAGCTGATTGACAAGTGAATGCATTCCTCCCTGAACGTTTCGCTATTCAGCGCTTGCTGTGGCGACTGGTTTTCTTGGCGACGACTGCTTCTGGAAGCAACTACACAATCACACGTGTAGATACATCCATCGAAGGCCAGTCCAGCAATTGAAAATTGTATGGTGTGATGTGATGCAATTTAAAAATGTTTGGTAGTTGTTAGGAATGTAGCCTATTCTATTGTGCTCTCTGGGAATCAGGAATCCATCCGTAATCATTTAAAAACTCATAAATAGGTAATTTAAACCCTGCTGCATTGTTCTCTGTGCAGTATTGTTGAATTTTTCATTATTAGATTTACTGAATGTTTGAAACTTAATTTGAAAACCCCCCACTCATGATGTACATCTATGTAACAGCGTTAGATTTGCACTTTCTAGGGCAGCACGGTGGCGCAGTGGGTTAGCCCTGCAGCCTCATGGCGCCAAGGTCGCAGGTTCGATCCTGGCTCTGGGTCACTGTCCGTCTGGAGTTTGCACATTGTCCCCATGTTTGCGTGGGTTTCGACCCCACAACCCAAAGATGTGCAGGCTAGGTGGATTGGCCACGCTAAATTGCCCCTTAACTGGAAAAAATGAATTGGGTACACTAAATTTATTTTTAAAAATGAAAGATTGGCATTGTCCATTTGTGTTTTAGATTTGTACTTCAGGTTGGTGGGCATTTTTTCTTTGAAATGAAAATACCGATTTTACTGCCTAAATATTGGTATCTGAAATACTGATTATTGGTATCTGGAATACTGATTTCTGTTGGAAAAGGCTGGCAGCTCTGGTACGGAGTACAGCTAGTTCTGGAGTACATCAAGTTCTGGAGTACAAGTCTTCAGTACTACAGCCAGCATGTTACCAGGGCCCATAACTTGTGTGCCTTCAATCATCTCTGAATATCACATGGAATTAATTGAATTAGCTAAGGGAAAGGCTAGTGCACCCTAATGAGGACTGTGGTGACTGGCATATGGACCATACTGCAAGCAAGGTCACAAAGTCATGGGACTCAACAAAGATACTTCCATTATGATTTAACCCATCTACCTTTTCCTCTTAATCTCTTCCCCAGAAGTGCACACAACTGCTCCATTGGCCCATTTATATTACTTACTTCAGTCTTCCCATGTCATTTATTCTGCAAGCGTATTAGATTTATTAGCAGAGATGTTTGTCTTCCACTCGGATTTCTGTATCTGGTCTTCATACCCCTCACCATAGTGAACAATTTGTCTTGATGAGCTTTGTAGATCCCTTTCATAAGTTGAAAAATGTATTAAGTCTCATTTTTCTAACGAGAACCAGCCCAATCTCTTTAATCTCTTTTCATCAAAATTCCTCAATCTCGGCATAATTTTAGTTGTTTGCTTCTACACCCACTCTACAGCTGGATTTCCATATGATTTACGGTCCATACACTTTTCTACATGGGGTCTGATTAAAATCTTGTGCAACAACAATAATGACTTTTACTTTAGATCCTTTCACTCATGCACTTTTTATATAATTTCGTTACTGCAGAAAAGTATTGGATACATGGCTTAATTTACTATAATCACCAGTTTCGTTCTGAGCAGTATAGTATATATGAACTATCTAGCACATGGATTTTGTATTCATTTTTCAACATTCATCCACATTAAACTACATTTATCATCTACTTAGCCTAATGACATAAAAAGATGTGAATCCTTCAGAAAATGTTGCATTGTTTCATGTTGTATTATCTCCAAATTTGGACAGTGTCTTAAGTTCTTGCTGAAGTCCTTCTTATCGGAAGTAGGAAGGGTTACACCTAGGCTACTCCCATATAGCAGCTTCTCCAGTTGTAATATTTATCCATAAATCGCTATTCTCCAATTGTTTTTAAGTCTGTTTTCGATACATTACTGCATCATTCTCCCATCCCTCATTTCATTAATACCAAAGAAAACCATTAAACTCCCATCAGGAAAAAGATTCCAATCTATGGTGGTTTAGTTTGTTTGTCATGTTAGTTTTTCTTATTATTTCTGTTAAAAAATTATGCAAGCATCTGGCAACAAGGCATGCTTTATTTAAATCAGCATTATATCAACAAACTGATCGTGGCCTGAATTTTACCATTGGGATGCACCCAAGTTGGTGTGGCCGAAAGCAGATATAAAACCCGCTCATGGTCAAGATCACGTGGTTCATGTCGCCAATTGAGGCCCACTCAGTAAGAAATGCAACTGACGGTAGGCTTTTCAGTGCGCAGGCGGGGGCGGGGGGGGGGGGGGGGGGGGTGAACGCGTTGGGCGCTGGGGACCCGGCAGGGAGTTTAAAAACTGAAGTGGCAGCTCCCCGAGGATGCCAGGTGTTGTCAGGGGACTGAAGAAGGTGGTTTTATAATAATCTTCCCTGGTGTCTTGTCATGGCCCCTGGGCCTGGCTGTCATGGAAGGTGGGATGGCAAGTTGGTAGGCACTCTTCATCCCGTTTCTCCAATCAGTGCTTGGGAGCTCTGGTGGCGGAGGTCAATGCCAGGTGGTAAATCATCATGGCAAGAGAGGGCAAGAGAAGGCTGCCCCACCTGACCAAAAAGGCCTGGATAGAAATTGCTACCCAGGTCTGTGGGCTTGACGTGGTGCCTCTGGAGTTGGCCAGCAGATGGCAGATGCTGGATGTCCACATGGACATGGTGAGCCGGGAAGTCCAAAAGTACTTCATGCTGGCGGACAAGCTGTCTGCTGTCTCTGCGGGCTCCTCTGAGGGGGCTCCATATGAGGGCACTAGCTCCTCCACCCCTTTTCCAGTGGCCGTTGCACCTGATGATGCTGCATCCACTGAGGAGTGTCCAGCCATGGGCTGAGCCAACTCTCCCAGGTGAAGCTGGCCAGAGGACAAGCACCAGGGTTATCACAGCCACCAAATACAGCAAAGTCAGCAGGCCTTTTATCTCCATGTATACAAAGGAAATGGCTGATGCAAGTATAGTTGTCCAGGAGGAACGTTGTGAGATACCGGATGGGGTAATCATAAAGAGAGAGGAAACACTCGGAAGGGTTGGAATCCTTGAAAGTTGATAAGTCTCCAGGGCCAGATGGATTGTTTCCGAGGCTACTGAAGGATGTCAGGGAGGATAAAGCAGATGTTTTGAGGATGATTTTCCAATCCTCACTAGATACAGGGGAGATACCAGAGACTGGAGAAATGCAAACGTAGTACCATTGTTTAAAAGGGGATCAAAGGAAATGCCGATCAATTATAGGCCAGTTAGTCTTATGTCAGCAGTGAGCAAATTAATAGAATCAATCCTGAGAGATAGGATTAACTATCACATAGAAAGGCATGGACTAGCCAGGGATAGTTAAAGGATTTGTTAAAGGAAGTTCTTGCCTCACAAATATGATTGAATTCTTTGAAGAAGTGACAAGAAGGGTTGCTGAAGGTAGTGTAGGAGATGTGGTGTACCTGGATTTTAGCAAGGCCCGCATGGCAGATTGGTGAAGAAAGTGAAAGCCCATGGGATAGAGGGCAATGTGTCAAACTGGATAAAAAGTTGGCGTAATAACAAGAAACAAAGGGTAATGGCCGATGGCTGCCCTTGCAAATGGAAAATTGTTTCAAGTGGTGTTCCTCAGGGCTTTCTTTTGTGACCTTTTCTGTTTGTGTTATATATTAACAATTTGGACGTGAACATGATTTGGAAATTTGCAGACGACCCAAAGATTGGCCGAATGGTAGACAGTTTAGAGGATAGCTATAACTTTCGAAATGATATAGATGAGTTGGTGGAGTGGGTAATAGTGTTGGCAGATGGAATTTAATACGGAGAAGTGTGAGGTCATGCATTTAAGGAGGTCAAACAGTTATAGGGAGTACACAATAAATGGGAATATACTAAGAGGGGTAGACAAAGTGAGAGATCTTGGCGTACAGGTACACGGGTCCCTAAAGACAGCAGTTCAAGTAGACAAGGTTGTTAAGAAAGCATATGGAATGGTCTTCTTTATTGGCAGAGGTATAAATATAAAAGTAAGGATATAATGTTGGAATTGTATAAAACACTTGTTTGAGGCCATAACTGGAATACTGTGTGCAAATCTGATCACCACGTTACAGGAAGGACATAATTGCTCTGGCGAGAGTGCAGAGGAGGTTTACAAGAATGTTGCCAGGGCTAGAAAAGTGTAGCTACGAGGAGGAATTGGATAGGTTGGGGTTCCTTGGAACAAAGAAGGCTGAGGGGTTACTTAGTTGAGGTGTACAAAATTGAGGGTAAGAGGTAGAGTGGACAGGATAAAATTGTTTCCCTTGGTGGAGAATTCTAGAACCAGGGGACATAGATTCAAGATAAGAGGCAGAAGGTATAGAGGGGACATGAGGAAGAAGGTTTTTACCCATAGGGTGGGAGACTGGAATTCGCTGCCCGAGTTGGCGGTGGAGACAGAGACCCAAACTTTTTTTTTTTACAAAGTACCTGGATCTGCACATTAAATGCTGTAAGCTACAGGGCTATGGACCGGGTGCAGGGAGGTGGGATTAGAAAGGGTACCTGGGTATCCTCAGGTTGGCATGGACAAGGTGGGCCGAATGGCCTCCTTCTGTACTGTAACTTTTCTAAGGTTCTAATACAGCATAGGCTTGTAATTGTATGGTGTTGTGTAGTTGGGTTATCATAAGAAGATTGTTTGTAAAGGAGACACTGCCATTGGCATGAGGAAGCGTCGAAGCCCTGGATGCCTGGCTGAAGGTTCGCAGGATCAAAGTATCCTTGGTGTCCCTGCCTCCATGAAGATTCCTCTGCCTCGACATCTTTACCCTGTGCCAACCCATGCTCTTCCTCAGCCCATCACTGGAGCCATCCTCCCTGGCCTGTGGAGCTTCCTGGCTTCTCTCATCCTCCACTGGGTCCCCCCCCCGATGCTGGATCCGGGTTGTGCAGGGTACACGATGGAAAATGTATGAGGGAGACACACTCTGGAAGATACTGCAAAGCTCCCCTGATTAGTCCAGGCATCTGAAGCACACCTTGAGCAGCCCACTGGTCCTCTCCACCACCGCCTGTGTGGAGATGTCACTTCCGTTGTATCTCTCCTCAGCCTCTGTTCTTTGGTGATGGAGTGGGTCATGAGCCACCTTTTCAAGGAAACACCCTTATCACCCAGGTGCCATCCATCCAATCAGCAGGAGTCATGAGCAGCCTTGGCATCTGTGTGTGCCGCAAGATGTAGGCATTGTGTGATCTGTCAGGGCAACAGGCAGAAATCTGGAGAATCTGTGTCTGGTGGCCACAAACAATCTGCACATTCATTGAGTGGAAGCCCTTTCAGTTAATGAAAGCTCTTGGATGACCTGCCAGGTGTTGATGGTCAATGAGTGCAATCTACTAACCCTGGATGTGGGGGAACTCGGCCATCACTGTGAAACTCTGGCTCTCTCCACCTGGCTATGTCAATAAATGCGTGGACGAGTCTGAAGATAACATCAGCCACCAGCTTGATGCAACTGTGAGCAGCTGATGGGGATCCCCCACTGAGCGCTGAAAGGAATCAGACACAGAGCCGTTCAGGACCAATGTGACCATCAAAGCCACCAGTATGGGGTGTTGCCCACGCAGTTGGAAGGCGATTTCTAGACGACCCGTCATGTGGTATATATCACTGTGTCCATAGGGAGATGAACCTTCTGTGGCACTGCTCCTTGAACATCTTGGGCGGCATGGTGGCACAGTGGTTAGCACTGCATCCTCACAGCGCCAGGGACCCGGGTTCAATTCCGGCCTTGGATCACTGTGTGGAGTCTGCATGTTCTCCCCATGTCTGCATGGGTTCCCTCCGGGTGCTCCGGTTTCCTCCCACAGTCCAAAGATGTGCAGGTTAGGTGGATTGGCCATGATGAATTGCCCCTTAGTGTCCAAAAGTTTCAGTGGGTTATAGGGCTAGGGTGGGTCATGGGCCTAGGTAGTGTGTTAAATGAGAGGGTCGGTATAGACCCGATGAGCCGAATGGCCTCCTTCTGCATGGTAGTGATTCTATTATCTGGAGGTAGTTGGCGCACTGCTTCTATACGCCAGCCGCTGTGTAATGGTGTCTTTGATGGAAGCCAACCGCCTTGGCCTCCCTGCTGGCCCTGCACCACTGAGCCTGTGCCTCAAGTTCTGTCCCAGGAACACTGCCCATACTCACCTACCCTCGTCTCCCTCCTGTCCCTCTCTTCCCCTTTGGCAGAGGTCCCACCAGCTTGATGTGTTGGGTGTTCCTGGATCACATACAGGTCACCAAAACTTGAAGTAGTGCAACACTATTTTATTAAAAGGTTAACTATTTAAACATACTTGAACTGTGGGTAAATACGATACCAGCTTTAACTGAAGACCTTTGCCTTGTCCTAACCAGTTGATGCACTCAGCACATGGTGAATGTCTGTGTTGCAGGCTGTGAGCTCTGTGCTCCTAGCTAGCTGCTACTCGAATCAGCGGGAACTCTGATGGCCCCTGTCTTTATAGTGCGTGTGCTCTCACTGGTGATTGGCTGCGGTGTTTTGTATGTTGATTGGTCCCACTGTGTGTCCATCAGTGTATGTCTGCACCATGATATACTGGTGTATATTATGATATCCCCCCTTTTATATTAAAAAAAAGTGCCTGCGTGACAATAAATAGTGTGTGGTGAATGTTCCTGACTACGTGTGTGCGAAATATTTACAGGACTATGTACATAAAACTAAGCTTTTCACATGGGAAGGTGCCTGGTGCAGAAAAACACAGTGGGCGCGATTCTCCACTCCCATGCTGGTTGGGAGAATCGCCTGGGCCGCCAGAATTTCCGGGGACGCCGGTCCGACGCCCTCCCGCGATTCTCCCAAGCGGCGGGAACGGCCCGGTCAAGTTTCGCTGGCCGCAGGCCGGAGAATCGCCGGAGACACCGAAAATGGCGATTCTCTGGCACCCCCGCTATTCTGAGGCCCGGATGGGCCGAGCGGCCAGGCCAAAACGGCGGGTTCCCCCCGGCGCTGTCCACACCTGGTCGCTGCAATCGTGGGCGGTGCGTGAACGCTGGGGGGACGGCCGGTGGGGGGGCGAGGGGGGATCCTGCACCGGGCTTCACCTGGAATGTGGGGTGGCCCGTGATCGGTGCCCACCGATCGTCGGGCCGTCGTCCCTGAAGGAGGACCTCCTTCCTTCCGCGGCCCCGTAAGATCCGTCCGCCATCTTCTTGCGGGGCGGTCTTAGAGAGGACGGCAACCACGCATGCGCGGGTTGGCGCCGGCCAACCCGCGCATGCGCGGATGACGTCCGTTATGCGGCACCGGCCGCGTCATCTATGCGGCGCCGCCTTTACGCGGGCGACGAGGCCTGGCGCGGGTAGATGACGCGGCCCCGATACTGGCCCATTGTCAGGGCCTGAATCAGTCGGGACCGGGGCCGTTCCGCGCCGTCGTGAACCTCAACGGCGTTCACGACGGCGCGGCCACTTCGGCGTGGGAGTGGAGAATCCCGCCCCATGTGTCACACAAATAATGAGATGAACACTATATACAAACCACTTGAATGATTAAACGGAAGAACAGAACAGACCAGAAAGTCCATTAGTGCAAAGTTCACAAATTAAGTCTCTGAGGTGGGCGACGAATTCTGGTTGACCGCCTCAAGGGTGGGTCAGGAGTCACCGGCTGAGGAGCGGGCTGTACTGCGTCAGAGTGAGGAGGATTCAGAGTAACCGGAATCTCTGCATAATCCAGGTCAGGGACAACAGGAGGGCGTGGCACTGGCGGAGGACCACGTAGCGAGCGCGGAACGAGACGAAGGGCACGCCGATTACGGCGCAGAATGGAGCCATCCGGTAGACGAACCAGGAACGAGCGGGGAGCCACCTGCCGAAGAACCACAGCAGTTGCAGACCAACCACCATCCGGAAGATGGATGCGGACGTTGTCATCTGGAGCCAGAGCAGGGAGATAAGCTGCACGGGCGTCATGAGCCGCCTTGTGCTGTGCACGAGACAGTTGCATTCGTTGAAGGACCGGAACGTGGTCGAGGTCTGGGACGTGAATGGACGGCACCGTCGTCCTCAGGGTGCGACTCATGAGCAGCTGGGCTGGCGACAGGCCAGTGGACAGTGGGGCCGAGCGATAGGCCAGCATGGCGAGGTAGAAGTCGGATCCCGCATCGGCAGCCTTGCAGAGGAGCCGTTTGACTATGTGGACGCCCTTCTCCGCTTTGCCATTGGATTGGGGGTACAGGGGACTGGATGTCACATGCACAAAGTTGTACCTCCTGGCAAAGTTGGACCATTCCTGGCTTGCGAAGCAGGGGTCATTGTCCGACATCACAGTGAGTGGGATGCCGCGACGAGCAAAGGTGTCTTTACAGGCACGGATGACTGCAGACGATGTGATGTTGTGCAAACGTACCACCTCTGGGTAGTTTGAAAAATAGTCTACAATCAGAACATAGTGCCTGCCCAGTGCGTGGAATAGGTCGATGCCGACCTTGGACCAAGGGGACGTGACCAACTCATGGGGCTGTAGGGTCTCACGTGGTTGGGCCGGCTGGAAATTGATTGGTCCCACTGTGTGTCCATATGTGTGTGTCTGCACCATGATATACTGGTGTATATTATTTCACAGCTGAGTATACTAACCCCGTTAGATGAGATGCAGAGAACCAGTGCCTTGCAAACGAGGGATCACTGTGCTGCAATCCTGAGGGAAACTTTCCAGGGAAGATGAGGTTTTGAAATGCCAACCAAATGCTACCAATATCAAAAGGAGCTCCGGGACAATTCTCTCGTCACACAGCAACAAACCCGCAATGACGGTGTTTGTCCTCCAAGGGCCTTTTGTCCCGTTCCTGGATGGGGAAATTATAAAAACATGTTTGCAATGAGCTGAAAATCACCCAGGCAGCGTGAAACCACTGTTTATTGCCTTGTTAATGGCCTTATTTGGTCCGTTAATTGTCGGCATACGCGCATCCGACTAGCTTACATGCTCGCCGACCTCTGATGACTGGAAGCTCTTCTGACGTCGTTTGACTCTAATTTACATTAGGTCAGGTCGCGTGCATACGCCTGACCTCCAAACAGAAAACTTGGCTAGTGTTACTGTAAGATGTGATTATGCAAATCTCCATCAAACCTCCTAAATGGATAATAAAAAATTTGTGCAAAAGCAAAATTTACAGAGGGTTTTGGTGGTGATATACACATCAGGAGACCAGTTCCAAGATTTTATTTTCTAATGTATAATACCTCAGCTGAAATAGAGGAGAATTGGATACAGTTAGAGAAAACACAAAAGCAGCAATACAGTCCAGAGTAGAATGTACATGAAACTAGTAAATTACAGTCTGATGTGAGCAGGTATTTTTTTCCTGCTACGTTGTGCCACTGGTGAATTGAGGCAGACCCTGTCAGTGTTTGCACGTTGCTCAGTTAACTGGGAGCACACAAGTTGGGTGATACAGTTTTATGAGCTCTGCTCTGGAAATTGCAAATGCAGCACTTTAAAGCTTTTCTTGTACTTTCTATGGGTCAGAAGAGCAGCTACGGTGGAAAGTGTTGGAAAATGAATACAAAGACCTGGGCTGGATTCTCCAAGCCTCTGCGCCGAAATTATTTTCGGTGCGTGGGCGGGGAATGGTCGTCAACCCGGAAATTGGGACTAGCGTCGCTCCCGCGATTCTCCGGTCCCCGGATAATCACTTTGGAATCTCTCGTGCGCGAACTACGCGGCACGGATAGGGGGCCATTGACAGAGGCCCCCCCTCCGTGATTCTCCGCACAAAACTGGCCGAGTTCCCGACGATGTGGTTCTAACCACCTATCGGCCGTCGGGTGGCGGCTGCGGACTCAGTCCGCGGCCACCCTGGTGGGGAGGGCGAGGGGAACGAGCGCCGGGGGGGGGGGGGGGTTGGGCCTCGGTGCCTCATGGACGACCAGGGGAGCAATTGGGTGTCAAGGACCCCCGGGCGCGTGCGATCGGGCTACATTTCTGGTGCTAAGCCATGGTGCGAATCCACCATGTTGCATGGCGCGGCCGCTGCAGGCCGCCGCCGTGCGCATGCGCGGACTCCTGACATAACCGCAGCCAGAGCTGCGAGGAGCACTCCGGGGCTCTGCCAGCCCCCTGCAGGTAGGAGAATCACTCAGGACTTTCTTAAAGAAAGTCCAGAGTGAAACGCCAGTGTTTTTACGCTCACGGGGGGTCATAGCCCCATTACTGGAGAATCCAGCCCCTGATCATTCTCATGGCACAGACCTCCTTTATGAACAGAGTCTGGAAAGTTGTGCTGTAAGAGATGCAGCCACTCAGACCTGCTGTCTTTGGTTAGAAGGGTCACTCATGCCAACAAAGTACAATGATGGTTACATGGAAACAAGTGGTGGAGTTTCTGAAGTTAACTGGACTGCCCCACAGATGAGAAAGAGAAATAAGCTTCAGAAGTTTGCCAAGGTCCTCTCTATATCTGTAGTAGCCGGCTGAGTCATACCTCTGACACACACTTTCAATTTGACCATTAATTACCCACATGTTCACATGGAATATTTTCTTTCAACACACCTGGTGGCAGAACCCTTTTCACTGCTGGCTGTGTGGTCCATTTAAAGACTTGG
This sequence comes from Scyliorhinus torazame, assembly GCF_047496885.1. Lineage (NCBI taxonomy): Eukaryota > Metazoa > Chordata > Chondrichthyes > Carcharhiniformes > Scyliorhinidae > Scyliorhinus > Scyliorhinus torazame. The sequence continues at coordinate 134,825,096 of NC_092715.1, forward strand.
TACCTGTTTGCACACTTTCTGCTCTTACGATAAGTGTAAAAAAGCACAATACCCAATTGTCTAGCTATGTTAGCAATTGTTTATGACTGTCCTTTCATTACAGGGCAAGGAATATGCAGCAGAAGAATCATAGAATCATGTGTGGCACAGAGGGAGGCCATTTCAACCCATTGAGTTTTTGCTGGCTCCCCGCAGAGCAGTTCAGTCAATCCCATTCCCCTGCTTGTTCCTTGTAGCCCATCCAATTTCCTTGTGCAAAACTTGACTGGGAACATTTCAGTCACCCTCAGGCAGCGAGCTTCAGGTCATTGTTACTCATTACGTAAAAGAGTTTGCCTCCATTTTCTGGAGTTTCCTTCCCCACCCTCTTAAATCCCGTAAAATTGACACTCCTGTATTAGCTCACCCTGTAACTTGTTGATGATCCTGCTCAAAAAACTGAGGAGCCACCTCATCTTGGAAATCCCTATGAGGCATCCAGTAGCGTGACCTCATTTCCTTTCCAACTAGGGTAATATTTTGAAAACGCACTAGGTTACTCCGAACATCTTCTGCTATTTAAACAAGCAAAGCATCCGGGAAAGGAACAGTAGTGCACACCACACCGACACAAAAGGTGGACAGATTGCAAAGGGATACTGGCATTTTTGCTACTGTGGAGGGATACTGCCTTTTATGCTGCAGTATGTGCCTAGTTGTTTAGTGATGGTGATTGAGGGACAAGGCAGCACGGTAGCATAGTGGTTAGCACAAATGCTTCACAGCTCCAGGGTCCCAGGTTCGATTCTCGGCTTGGGTCACTGTCTGTGCGGAGTCTGCACATCCTGATCCCCGTGTGTGCATGGGTTTCCTCCGGGTGCTCCGGTTTCCTCCCACAGTCCAAAGATGTGCAGGTTAGGTGGATTGGCCATGATAAATTGCCCTTAGTGTCCAAAATTGCCCTTAGTGTTGGGTGGGGTTACTGGGTTATGGGGATAGGGTGGAGGTGTTGACCTTGGGTAGGGTGCTCTTTCCAAGAGCCGGTGCAGACTCGATGGGCCGAATGGCCTCCTTCTGCACTGTAAATTCTATGATCTATGAGGGACTGTTGATATTCAGCATGGGATGCATCTGGCTACAGAGAACTTGATCCTGAAATGTTGCTGAAGGGATAAATAACCTTGTAAGGAATACATTCAATTAAGCATTATTGGACATTGTGAGCATTTTGCTGCACACTGAGTGCTGGCATGTTCAGATGTAGCGATTCTGGTTCTGTCTCATCTATAGCAGCTTTCTCTGCTGTTGGTGTTTGTCCACTTCCTCTGTATCTTCTACTTGGGATATTGGAATCCTGAAAATAATGTCCTTGATGGATCAAGCTTCCTTCACCAGGCAAGGTTGGAGTGGGGAAGTCAAGCTTCCAAACACAAGACAACACTTCAGATTAGGCACGCACAAATTTAAAGTAAGAGCAAAATACAAGCTTATGCAAGAAATTATACAAAGGAAATCCATATACCTTTATAAGAGATTCTGGATGTTGCAGAACCAGTCCCTCTGCCCTCTTGTTTTGGCACACCAGAATGGTACTGTGCCAAGTCAATGAGATTGCTCAATTGCTCGCTACTCCTTCAACACGTACTTAAACCTTGGAGCAGCACAAGCCTTTTGCGCTTCTGAATGATTGAACAAAAGCCCTGGTTCTGGGTGAGAACTAGTCCAGTAATGAAATTCCAAGTTTTCTGCTTCCGGAAAGCTGAATCTTTACCGAAAGTGCAATTTTAAGCCCATTGAAACCTCAGAGCTCAGGTAACACATTCGACACACTGAATTTTTAAAATCCTTGCGAGCAGAAGAAAGAAGCAGGATATGTCTTGTGCCTTATTTATATTTACAGCTTGTTCTCTGCACTTTCAAAATCAGTGGCATGTTCTTAAAGTAGAGCAGGATGGCACAGCTACTATTTGAGCTTGTGCACACGACCTGAATGGGTCCTGTTCAGTCACACACTGATTGAAGGAACTGTATACTGCACCGCAGACACTCTTGTCACAAGCAGAAATAACAAAAAGCCATGGCAACCTGAGTCGAATTTTAAAATGCTACCATTCGCCAGCCACCATAATTCCCAACCCCACATCCCGGGCCTTGCCTGGCTTTGCCACAGCATACATAGTTATTCTAAAATTTTCAGTTCAGCTGGTGAAACTAAACTGCAATCTTGCAGCATAAACATTTCAAGAAGTGACTCCCAATATAAACAAATCACATGTTCCAGATTTATTAAAAAATGCATTGCGAGAATGGAACAATGTTATAGTCGTGTTCCTGCTAAGCTGTAGCCAAGTGACTCCTGAAATGGTAGTAATATTTTAAAATTCAGTAACAACATAGATAAACCAGTAAATTACAGTCATATAGAGCCTTGCACAACCTGAGGACACCTCAAAGCCTTTAGAAGCATGAAGCACTTCTGAAGTGTAGAAATGTTGGATATTGTGGCAGTTAATTAGGAAGCGGGAAATTCCACACTGAGCATTGTGATAAATAATCTGTTAACCTATTTTAGTAATGTTGATTGAGGTCTGTTGGCTAGAATGCCAAGAGGATTTTTATGTCTACTGGAGAGAGCAAAGGTGTTGTCAGCTTAATGTCTAATCTGGAGGTTGGTGCCTTAAGCAGGGCAGTATTTCCTCTGCATTGCACTGCACCTGTCGCAAATTTATGCTTGAGCCCTTGGAATAGGGTTCGAGTTTACTATACAACCTTCAGACTTGGGGCTGAGAGTGCTACCATTGAGCCAGGGCTGACATCTAACCATGGAACAACCTAAACTGGTGATGCCCATTGAGGAAACAAAACCAATAGATTGAAAAAAGGAAACTGTGGAGATAAGCAAGATTAAACTGTGCACACCTGTCTCACAAAGAACTAATTAAGCAAACAAACCACACAGCAGAAAGTGAATAGGTAATAGCCCTGAATACAGGCCAGTATGTAACACAGGGGAAATGCAGTATTGATTTCTGTTGCCCAGGACTATTAGAGGAAAAATACTGTGATCCGAGCAAGAGCAAAACTGAGAAATAAGGAAAATAAAGAACCTTTTATGATTGAAAATACCAGGTAAAAAGAATGCTTATGATGACAGAAAATGTAAAAATCTTGTATTTCCAAAAGAACAGCCTGCAGTGAAAAGCTGATGAAGAAAATAATCTATCCAAGGCTGAATCAACAGCCTGTCGGTCAAAGGATTGGCTACACTTTCAGCAAGAAAGGAATCGACAAATTACTCTCCAATTTATTATATAATAAATTTAGCATACGGGTTCCATTGAATAGAGTCTTTCACCTTGTCCTTAATTAATCAGTTACTTCGGGTGGGACTGTAGTGAGCCTTTTCAATGTTGAAGGTGGGACTTTGTGTGACACACACGAGCTGTTAATTTAGAATTGCACCATCTGTTTGTCAGATTCCCACAAAATATTTTGAGGCTATTTTTCACTCATTTTATTTTTCAGAAACTGAATTTTTTAGTAAAAGTAATTTAAACCCATCAAAATTCAGAAAACTATTAATATTGTATTTGTCAATTGAAATTTTTTGTATTTCATTGCCTTCTGTAGTTTCTTTGCATGAAAACCTCGGCCTCTAACAGAGGCCTGGATTTGATATTTTTGCACAGAACAGTGAGTGAGCTAAATTTGGTTTATGCAGTCTAAGCATGTGACTGATGCTTAAATTCTCAGGGTGCACAAATACAATTCGGTCCACTGTACTGCAGAAATATATTTCTCCAGTGTCAAGCACACTCTTTCTGTAGCTTTCCTTCCAATCATTTTGATGAGCATGAGGACAAATTTCAAAAGATTTATTGCGGTATAAGTAATTTGTCTTTTTGAAAAAAGAAATAGCCGTCAATGACCGAGGCAAAGTGACTTCTGATTATTGCTTCAAAGAATGTGTGACTGGTATAGGAGAGGAGATGGATACCTTTTTTCAAGTTGGAATTTGAAGCGAAGTCAGAGATCCTAATTGCTGGTACTATACTGAGAAACATCGAGCTGGATTTACATTGGGCTGAGGAGAATGGAGTGGAGGCTGAGAGCTTTTTTCAAGTTGGAATTTGAAGCGAAGTCAGAGATCCTAATTGCTGGTACTATACTGAGAAACATCGAGCTGGATTTTTAATTCCAGGTTTTGGTCAGGGTACACAGGCTCAATGGGCAGTCGGATGTGGTATCATTCTGGACTACCCTAGATGCCAGGGGATTATCAACTGCTCCCAAGTGGCTAGCAAGATGAGAAACTCAGGAATAATTATAAATAGGAAGGGATTCCACTCCCTCAGCATTCAACTGGTCTGTGACTACCAAAAACCTTTGCTGCAGGTGTGTGCACGTTATTGTAACGTCTTCACCCTTAGGCATTCACATGTGCTGCATCTGCACATGGCACCAGAGAGAGTGGATGGTTGCTGGCGGACAGGGGCATCCATTGAAAAGAAAGCTTCTGACCTGTTGACACATAAGAACATAAGAACTAGGAACAGGAGTAGGCCATCTGGCCCCTCGAGCCTGCTCCGCCATTTAATGAGATCATGGCTGATCTTTGTGGACTCAGCTCCACTCTCCGGCCCGTACACCATATCCCCGAATCCCTTTATTCTTTAGAAAGGTTTCTTAAAAACGTTTAAAGAAGGAGCCTCAACTGCTTCACTGGGCAAGGAATTCCAGAGATTCACAACCCTTTGGGTGAAGAAGTTCCTCCTACACTCCGTCCTAAATCTACTTCCCCTTATTTTGAGGCTATGCCCCCTAGTTCTGCTTTCCCCGACCAGTGGAAACAACCTGCCTGCATCTATCCTATCTATTCCCTTCATAATTTTATATGTTTCAATAAGATCCCCCCGCATCCTTCTAAACTCCAATGAGTACAGTCCCAGTCTACTCAACCTCTCGTCATAATCTAATCCCCTCAATTCTGGGATCAACCTAGTGAATCTCCTCTGCACTCCCTCCAGTGCCAATATGCCCTTTCTCAGGTAAGGAGACCAAAACTGAACACAATACTCCAGATGCGGCCTCACCAACACCCTATACAATTGCAGCATAACCTCCTTAGTCTTGAACTCCATCCCTCTAGCAACGAAAGACAAAACTCGATTAGCCTTCTTAATCACCTGTTGCACCTGCACACCAAATTTTTGCGACTCGTGCACCAGCACACCCAGGTCCCTCTGCACAGCAGCATATTTTAACATCTTACCGTTTAAATAATAATCCATTCTGCTGTTATTCCTCCCAAAATGGATAGCCTCACACTTGGCAACTTTGAATTCCATCTGCCAGACCCTAGCCCATTCACCTAACCTATCCAAATCCTTCTGCAGACTTCCGGTATCCTCTGCACTTTTTGCTTTACCACTCATCTTAGTGTCGTCTGCAAACTTTGACACATTGCACTTGGTCCCCAACTCCAAATCGTCTATGTAAATTATGAACAACTGCGGGCCCAACACTGATCATTGAGGGACCCCACTAGTTACAGGTTGCCAACCAGAGAAACACCCATTTATCCCCACTCTCTGCTTTCTGTTAGTTAACCAAGCCTCTACCCATGCTACCACCTTACCCTCAATGCCATGCATCTTTAGTTTATGCAGCAACCTTTTGTGTGGCACCTTGTCAAAAGCTTTCTGGAAATCCAGATATACCACATCCATTGACTCCCTGTTATCTACTGCACTGGTAACGTCCTCAAAAAATTCTACCAAATTAGTCAGACACGACCTACCCTTTGTGAACCCATGCTGCGTCTGCCCAATGGGACAATTTCCCTCCAGGTGCCCCGCTATTTCCTCCTTAATGATAGACTCCAGCATTTTCCCTACAACCGAAGTTAAGCTTACCGGCCTATAATTACCCGCTTTCTGCCGACCTTTTTTAAACAGTGGTGTCACGTTTGCTACTTTCCAATCCTCTGGGACCACCCCAGAGTCTAGTGACACCTGTAGATAAACCTTTCATGGAGGCAAAGTGGTTCTGCCATCTCAGCACAAGTGCCACCGGAGCATTTGAACTTATGAAGATGATCTGCTTCTGCCTTGCTGCTTTGCTCTATTCTAAAATAAAGCTTTCCAACTTCCACCTCCTCGAGGTGTCCACAACTCCTAATTAGACGGCGAACACACTTATCGAGCAAATACTTGACCACCTCTTCGAAAATTGCGTCGGCCGTCAGACACTAACTCAAAGTGGGGATGGAATTCAGAAATTGTCCCGAAAATGAAATCTAAACCCATAATAAAGTGGGGGAAGAGAGAAAGTGTCTACATTCATTCAGAGTTTGGGGAAAAATAGAATTTTGAAGCCAACAAATAACTTGTGTTTGTTTGTTAATAGTTAGAAAAGGTCAATACTAATTCCTTATACATCATATGTGATGCAATTGTTAATCTAATTATTAACACAGTGTGACAAAGGGAGAAGAAAAGCAGGGAAGTAGTTTTTTAAAATTGAATTTTGAAATCAAATGGAACCTTATGAGAGCAGATAGGAAAGGGGGGGTAGGAGAGTTGTAAAATGGTTATGGGGTAACTTGGTCTTGGGACAGTGAGTACTAGTGGAGAAAGTGGATGGAAGTTTGAGAGGAAGTAATGATGAGCAGTCAGGGAAGATACAAGAGTTGAATGTGACAGCTCAAAAGACGAGGTGGGATTGCAATGACAGCCAGGATGCCATAGGTAAACAAAATGAAGGTGAGGGACAGCGTGGGGTGGGCGTGTGTGGGAGCAATGGTGGGAGGGGTGGTGCATGAGTGATTGGGGAGACCTGTTTCTTTGTAGCCCCAAATGCAGTCTATCGTCTCTGATGATTTACTTTCCACCTCCTGCCCAAAAGCAAACAGGGAATAGATGGAAGCAAAATAATACAGAGCAAAAAACCGAGTTAAGGGGAGTGAATTGGAAAAGGAGCAATAGAAACAGCAGTGCTAGGGCGGCACAGTGGTGTAGTGGCTACGACGCTGAGTTTCCAGGTTTGATCCAGGCCCCAGGTCACCGTCCATGTGGGGTTTGCACATTCTCCCCATGTCTGCGTGGGTTTCACCCCCACAGCCCAAAGATGTGCAGGACAGGTTAGGTGGATTGGACACATTAAATTGCCCCTTAATCGGAAAAAAATAATTGGGTTGTCTAAACTTAAAAAAAAGAAACAGCAGTACAAAGAGCCAACCTTTACTCCTATAAATATATTTTGCTCATATTACATTTAGGAAATGTATGCAAATTGACTCTATGCTGCGGTCACCTCAGCCTTTTAAAATACTGAACGGAAAAGAAGGTATCACTAACCAGGAAAAAATAAAATAAATAGAAAAAACTGCTATACCTTAAAACAAGCTTTATCAAAAGCTGGAAATGTAAAATGATTTCTCAATATTTGCAGAATTTAGTCAGCTGATGAGTATTGAGACTGACAGGTCAGAAGTCCAAAGCAGGCTGTCCTGCTGCATGATGATAGACAGCATAATAGGTGGCAAAAAGGCATTACATTTTTTAATTTGATATTTTAGAGGGTATTAATTTGGGTTATCATTTAGCCTATATCAGTTCTTTTCAGAAATATGAATGGTTAGAGGACCAGAATCGAAAAGGGCCAGTTGGGCTGAATGGCCTGTTTCTGTCCTTTGTGTTCTGTTTAATGTTTCAATGTATTTCAAGCAGCAGTTTAGCAAACTATTACTGGAATCAAAACACGTGCACTATTAAACCTTTGTGACTCTACCTTGACCACTTATTATTCCATATGTACTCCACTGGGTCAAGTTTAGAGTTCATTGTGCAGTTACTATTCTATTTGCGTTTGTTATTGTTAGCTTTATTTGACCTTCAGTTATTCTACAATTAATTGAATGCAATTAATCTGTTTCACTATTTGATGACTTGCTTATCAGATAGATGAAATGCGGACTAATGGCCCTCAGTGAAAAGTAGGCTCTGTTTAATTGGAGGCAACACAGCATTTACCACTGTCTGTGCTCTTGCAATTAAGAACAATTTGGAAATGTGTTTTTACTATTGCCTCCTTGATTGGATTTCTGAACTACCAGACATTACAAATGATAGTAGTACCCAACATCGGTCAGAATATAAAAAACACAACCAAATTATTTACTGAGGAATGTTACCAAGACCCATCAATTTTCCAGATTTTTTTTTTTACATTTGTTTCACTTATTTATTGGTACCACACAGCTAGAAATAAATGTCTCTTACAAAGTGCACCTTGGTGCACTGCTTTATACAATTATAGTCTTTATCAAATCACCACATCAACAAGTGAAGGAATTATTTTTCTTGATTAAGCGCCCACAGTTCTCCTGGGATGAAACAAAGCAAACAATTAATCTTTCTGTATTTGTCCTCTGAAGCAACTACAGAACTCAAATGTAAGATAGCAGAGGTACCTGTTAGGCAGACTGCAGTAATTAGACTTGGACTGAAATGAATGGGCTGCAGTCAGAGCCCTTAATCTGCTGAGGGTTTCTGGCAGCAGCAGGGTCATACTGGTAATGGACCCTACAATGGAATTATATATATATTTTTTAAATGACTAAATAGCTACAAAATAATTAACAAGGTCTGGGAATTAATATGAACTGGGCGATCAGCAAATTAGCAATAGAACCAAACAGGAGAAACTACATTAATCTCCAGAGTTTACTGGTTACAAATTATTTAATGAAATTAAATTTGCAGTTCCTGATTGTGCTAACTGGGTCTGAGCATTAATTAATTTAGCCATCCACACATACGACGGGCAAGGGTAAGGTTGCTTTAGTTGTGCAAACAGTAACATTTAAAATTAACAATGCAACTAATAAATAATAAGATGGGACCATCTGAAAATTAGCATTATTGCATTGCTCCTCACAGGTTACTGTTATAAAATCAGTAAGCAAATTTTACTATACCTGGTCATCAAACAAGTTTTACTTTATGTACAATTCCTAATCCGTGTCTGAAAATTAAGCGGAACAGTTCTTCATAAATCTTCTGCCTGTGTGTACGAGTTCTTTATGTATCAGTTTGGGCATCAGCTCCCAGTGGGCTTGGGGCAACAACAGAAAATTCATCCTAATTCAACACCAAATTGGCAATCTTAGAGAAACCAAGTGAAGGCTGGTATGGAAAATGAAAAAATTCACCCTAATACATTAGGGGTTGCTCTGAAGAGTTTGAAACTAAAGCACACTGTTGGACCAGGGCAGAGGGAGCTCACTTTGCAGCTAACCTATACCTGACTTGGGAATACAGTCGTTGATGCTGACATAGGGTGCATGAAATGGAAAATGTTCCATTTGCCAGAGCTAACGTACCTCATCTTGATGAGCACAGCAAAAGTCACAAAAAAAATCAGAGTGGAAGAGTTTAAACTTTAATATTGTTGTTAACATTCAAACCTTAGTTTCAGTGATTCATTTCCCCGCAACAACATTCCTCATAAATAAGCAAAAATGGCATTGTACTGGTAAATTGACCTTTTTGTGGACTGCTGCTGCTTCAGTAATGTTTGAAGAGTAAACTAATAGTATCATGATTATGCTTTAAGTGAAATGTGTAACCTAGACTTCCTTGAAAAGTGAGATTCTAATCTTAGTAATATTTTAAAATGAATATGCATCCTACAGTTTTGGATCTGGAACATCAGCGATGATAAACATTTTACTGAATATGAGGCATGATTCCTATTTGATTTAACAAAGTCTTCAGTCATTTGTTTTCTCTTTTAAAGGAGTGCTATGGTTGCTGATCTTGGTTTGAATTATTCAGAGTTATCTGGGATATGAATGAGTTCTCCCAGTGTCTGCGTGGGTTTCCTCCGGGTGCTCCTGTTTCCTCCGGGTGCTCCAGTTTCCTCCCATGGACCAAAAATGTGTAGGTTAGGTGGATTGACCATGCTAAGTGTTCAAACATGTGCAGGTTAGGTGGGGTTACGGGATTAGGATGGGGGAGTGGGCTTAGGCAGGGTGCCCTTTCAGAGGGTCGGTGTAGGCTCGATGGGCCGAATGGCCTCCTGCACTGTAGGGATTCTATTCTATGGAATTTATGATTTAATATTTATTATTTCCGTATTAATTTTTCAATTAAGTTGAAAGGTAACTTTTATGATTAGTATAAACATCAGTATTTCACGTGTAGGGATAGAATTATTTTTTTTCTCGTGAGGTTATTTGTTCATCGAGAAACATTAGCAGCATTGTGGTAGGAGTGTTAAACCATTTTAGCGAATCAGAAGTACTCCCAAGTCAACTTTAGCTATAGAATACCATTTTTTAAAAATGTAAATAGTTTGATATGCATTGTTTACAAATTCCATAGTTGAACATGGAGAAATATGGGAAAATTCATTCTGGCCCCATTTAGTTGTTAATGAACTCACAAACATTTTAGTAGAATGAACATACCAAACTAAAAGAGAACTCTGACCAATTAGGTTTGGCTTACAAAGAAACTTGTATCCATGGAATGGAAGCCTGGTAGTGAAAACCAGGAAAACTGAGAAGTGCACATTTTATAATCAATGAACATCCCAGAGAGAATGAGGAGCCAAGAGAACAAGGAATTTGTCATGAGCCCCTTTGTGCCACCGATGGTGTTAGAACCTTCACACATGGAACTGTATAGGTCTCAACCCCCAGAGGGAGAGGAGGGGATGCGGCAGTTCCTGGACCAATTGAGGTTCCCGAAAGTGGAGGAGCGTGGGGGGTGGTAGGCCTGGGGGCACCGATTGGGGTGGACGAGGTTATTAAGGGACTGGGAAGCATGCAAGCAGGGAAGGCCCCAGGACCAGATGGATTCCCGGTGGAGTATTACAGAAAATATGTGGACTTGTTGGCCCCGTTGATGGTGAGGGCGTTCAATGAGGCCAGGAAAGGGGGGACTCTACCCCCAACGATGTCGGAGGCGACGATATCGTTAATTTTGAAGAGGGATAAAGATCCGTTGCAGTGTGGGTCCTATAGACCCATTTCATTATTGAACGTGGACGCCAAATTGTTGGCAAAGGTACTGGCATCGAGGATAGAGGACTGTGTCCCGGGGGTGGTGCACGAAGACCAGACAGGGTTCGTAAAAGGGAGACAACTGAATGTTAACGTGCGACGACTATTAGGGGTGATAATGATGCCCCCAGTGGAGGGGGAAGCAGAGATAGTGGCGGCAATGGACGCAGAGAAGGCATTTGATAGGGTGGAGTGGGAGTATTTATGGGAAGTGTTAAGGAGGTTTGGGTTTGGGAACGGGTTTATTAGCTGGGTTAGACTTCTTTATGGGGCTCCAACGGCAAGCGTAGTTACAGGTCGACATAGATCGGAGTATTTCCGACTATATAGGGGAACAAGACGGGGATGCCCGCTGTCTCCATTGTTGTTCGCGTTGGCAATTGAACCTCTGGCCATGGCGTTGAGAGACTCCAGGAAATGGAGAGGGGTGATTAGAGGGGGAGAAGAACACCGAGTCTCGTGATACGCGGATGACCTATTGCTATACGTGTCGGACCCAGCGGGGGGGATGATAGAGGTTATGCGAATTTTGAGGGGGTTCGGGGATTTCTCGGGGTATAGGCTAAACATGGGGAAGAGTGAATTATTTGTGATACATCCAGGGGACCAGAGTACAGAGATAGAAGGCTTGCCTCTAAGGAAAGTGGAAAGAAACTTCCGATACCTGGGGATTCAGATCGCTAGGAGCTGGGGAACCTTGCACAGACTTAATCTGACACGGTTGGTAGAACAAATGGAGGAGGACTTCAAGAGGTGGGACATGCAGCCTCTATCGCTGGCGGGCAGGGTGCAAGCAATTAAGATGATGGTCCTCCCGAGGTTCTTATTTGTATTTCAATGTCTCCCTATACTAATCACCAAGACCTTTTTTAATAAAATAGACAGGAGCATCACGAGCTTCGTGTGGGCAGGGAAAGTTCCGAGAGTAAGGAGGGGGTTCCTTCAGCGTAGTAGGGACAGAGGAGGATTGGCACTACCGAACTTGGGCGATTACTATTGGGCCGCCAATGTGGCAATGATACGTAAATGGATGATGGAGGGTGAGGGAGCGGCGTGGAAAAGACTGGAGAGAAAGTCCTGTAAAGGGACGAGTTTAGAGGGGCTGGTGACGGCGCCGCTACCGATCTCACCTAAAAAGTTTACCACGAACCCGGTGGTGGCGGCAACATTGAGTATCTGGGGACAGTGGAGGCGACAGAGAGGGGTGCGGGGAGCCCTGGTGGGGTCCCCAATCAGGAACAACCATAGGTTCGCCCCAGGAAGAATGGATGGAGGATTTCAGAGCTGGTACCAGTTGGGAATTAGGAGGGTGGGAGATTTATTTATAGATGGGACTTTTGCGAGCTTGGGAGCATTGGAGGAAAAGTATAAGTTGCCCCGGGGAAATTTCTTGAGATATATGCAGGTGAGGGCGTTTACTAGACAACAGGTGAGGGAATTTCCGTTGCTCCCGACACACGGGATACAGGACAGGGTGCTTTCAGGGGTGTGGGTCGGAGAGGGCAAGGTGTCAGAGATTTACCGAGAGATGAGGGAAGAGGGGGAGGAGTCTGTGGGCGAACTAAAAGGAAAGTGGGAAGAAGAACTAGGGGAGGAGATAGAGGAGGGTATGTGGGCTGATGCCCTAAGCAGGGTAAATTCCTCTTCCTCATGCGCCAGGCTTAGCCTGATTCAATTTAAGGTGCTACATAGAGCACACATAACAGGAGCAAGATTGAGCAGGTTCTTTGGAGTGGAGGACAAATGTGGGAGGTGTGGCGGGAGCCCGGCAAACCACGCACATATGTTTTGGGCGTGCCCGGCACTGGAAGGGTATTGGAAGGGAGTGACGGGAGTGATTTCGCGGGTGGTGAAGGCCCGGGTCAAACCAGGCTGGGGGTTAGCTCTATTTGGAGTTGCGGAAGAGCCGGGAGTGCAGGAGGCGAAAGAGACCGACGTTGTGGCCTTTGCATCCCTAGTAGCCCGGCGCAGGATCCTACTCATGTGGAAGGAGGCGAAACCCCCCGGACTGGAGGCCTGGGTAAATGATATGGCGGGGTTCATTAAACTGGAGCAGATAAAGTTTGCCCTGAGAGGATCGGCTCAAGGGTTCACCAGGCGGTGGCAGCCATTTCTCGACTACCTAGGGGAACGTTAGAGGGACGACAGATGACCAGCAGCAGCAACCCAGGGGGAAGGGTGGGGGGAGGGTTAGTTTAGTTTAGGTCAAAGATAAAGGGGTTTTGTTACTTGTGTATTGTTAAAAATTTCTGTATTGTTATTGTTGCGTTTGCTTTGTAAGAGGGGAAAAATTGTTGTTTGGGAAAAAAATTTCAATAAAACATAGTTTAAAAAAAAAGAACCTTCACACATTTTGTCTAACCATCTTCTTGAAAACCTATCTTCAAACATTTCCTTGTAACAAATTTCTTCAGATAAAACTTTCAGTTATCTTTCAAGTCTGCTCAAAAAGTCTAAATGATTCTCCTTTTACCTCCTAGGGTGTTTTTTCAAAGTGCTGATGAATTACATATGCGTTGGGTAGTGTATAGTTAAGTGACTAACTGGATGGGAAGTCTCCACCAACGTTCCATCCTCAATGATGGGACCCAACGCAAGTGCAGAAGATGAGCCTATGCAGCCATCTTCAGCCAGGAGGGCTAAGTAAGATGATCCTTCTTGGTTTCCTCCCTAAAATCCCATCCATGGCCTGAATTTTCAGGAATGCTTGGCGCCCATCATCTGGAGAGTCTGCAGGGAGTGTGCATTGATTGGCAGAAGGTGGCATTCCCATCCTCCCTTGGACAGAAGTCCTGTCTTGGGGAGCAGTTCATCAATCTGATTGGCTGACAGGTCTCCAACCCATCGAGGCACAGTGCTGCAGTGGTCGGTAGATGTGCTGCAGCTCCGTGCCTGAGACTAAGGGCGCACGGAGTGTGGTAGCGAGCGGGAACTGCCATGAGCTTGTGGTGCTCGGTTAGACGAGGCCATCAATGCTTTTCAACGTTAATTGGTCCACTTAACAAGGTCCCACGGGCTTCTCGCTGCAAAGGAAAGCTTGCCAGCCGATTTGCTGGGACTGCGCTTGGCAGGAGCCCCCCCTCCCCCTCCGATAACAAGGTCGAGCAGCACTTGCACAGCCAGTTCCACTCAGCACGCAGCCATGGTGCTGAGATGACTGGCCCCAAGATTCGGAGATGCAGACGTGGGGAGGTTCCACTATCTGGTGGAGGTCAGGAGGGATGTCCCTTTCCCCTGAGGGTCCCGGAGGGTGAGCCACAGGGCATCTTGCTTGAGCGAAACGAGGCCGGTGAATAGCGCGAGAGGCTGAAAATGAGAACCGCGCCAGACGCCAAACAGTTTACAATGCAACCGGCCTGCTCCCGTGGGTGAAATCGGGATCTCGCTGTAGCGTGCCGAGAAACTAATTATCGCCACTTAAGCCCTATTTCCATACAATTAACGGGAGTGTATCCAACGGCCTCCCGTCATTCAATGGCCTCCTCAGCAAGTGGTCATGGTGGGGCCGATTAGTACTCCTTCTGAAAAATCTGAACCTGACAAGGGGCTTCTGCGGGGAGCCGAGGAGGTGAGTAGCCATCTTTGCATACAGGCAAAGAGCCCAGGGGTGCTGGGCATGCCGCCCCAGGATACTACCCTGCCCAGAGGCCGACCACCTTGGAGCCTCCAGAGGCTGGTGCTATTACGCCTGGTCTATGTTTATGCGGACCAGTGCTAAATGGCACGGCGAGGTCTTAGTGGTTTATGCGGACAAGTGCTAAATGGCACCATGGCCGTTAGTTCCCTGACCATGAATGAATCCAGCGTAGACATGTTTAAATGAGCATAATTGCTCATTTAAATATGTTAAGATGGATCTGGCGAGAAGCCTCTCGCTAGATTAATTGGCCTCGTCGCGTCACCAAGTCGGATGTCACAAGGCCATTAAATCGTGCCCCTGATTACTTTAAAGGGGCTCTGGACACTTAGTAAGAGTAATAATAAAATGCACAAATTGGGCTTTAGGTACAATGAGGAAACTGCTCCTAAATTGAGCTTTAAAGTGCAGTGGTTAGATTACATAAGAACATAAGATCTAGGAGCAGGAGGAGTCCTTCAAGTCCCTCAAGCCTCCTCCGCCATCCAATACGATCAGGGCCGATCTCCTCTTGGCCTCAACTCCACTTTCCTTCAACCCATTACTAATTAAAAATCTGTCCATCTGCCCCCAGTGTCCTGGCATCCACCGCACTCTGGGGTAGTGAATTCCAAATATTCACAACCCTTTGAGAGAAGTAATTTCTCCCCCTCTCTGTTTTAAATCTGCTAGTCCTTATCCTAAACAATGACCTCTGACCTCTCATCCTAGATTGTTCCAAAAGAAGAAGCATCTGCTCTACGGCTACTTTATCCATATCTTTTAGCATCTTATACCTCAATTAGATCTCCTCTCGTTCTTCTAAACTCAAGAGAGTTTAGGGCTAAACTTTCAATCTCTTTTCGTAATACATTCAGCAATTGATCTAGTGAACCTTCTCTGAACTGCCTCAATGCAACTACATCCCTTCTCAAATAAGGGGACCAAAACTGTACAAAGTACTCCAGGTGCAGTCTCACCAATGCGTTATATAGCTGCAGCAACACTTCCCTACTTTTATACTCTATCCTTTTAGCTAGAAAGGCCAAAATTCCATTTGCATTCCTTTTTACCTGCTGTGCCTGCATGCTAGTTATCTGTCATCCATGCACAAAGACACCCAGATCCTTCTTCACCAAAGAACTCTCAAGTTTCTCTCCATTTAGATAAGTTGCCTTTCCATTTTTCCAACCAAAATGAATAGCCTCTCACTTATCCACATTAAACTCCATCTGCCAAATTTATGTCCACTCACCTAACCTATCTATATACATTTGTAAATTTCTTACTTCCTGATTGCAACTTAAGAACCACCTACTTTAGTGTCATCTACAAATTTGGCTATTGTACCTTCTACCCCTAAATGCAGGGGTCAGGTTTCCGTTAAAAGTCATGTGCACAATGTCACTAAAATTTTCCATGGGCAGTGTAATTGAATGCACGCTTTGCATTACATCAAAAAATATTCCCAATTGAGAGTGGTTAACTGGTGCAGTTTTATTAACACAGCTGAAAATGGCTGTATTTTAAAAGGAGAATTTTTAGTAAGGTTTCCTGAACCTGATTTGAAATCACTGAAAATTACATAAACAAAATTATGCTGAGCCACGCAATAGTTTCACTGATGTGCATGGTCAGTTTCTGAGTAAATTAGGTATTCTTTGACAACGGTAAAAAAACATTTTAAATGTTTTGACTAGTGTATGTCTGCCTAGGAAAATTACTGCAATTAAGGAGCCTTCATAAGCTAGTACAATTGGCAGAATTTTGAAATGTCGACCTGGTGTCTGGCAGCCACTGTATTTTGGCTGGGCCTGAACTGGGCAAATTACATGTTGAACCTAAGTAAAATATAGAAGTCAGGAGGACTGACTTTGGAGATAATTTAGTTACATTTAAAATTCCCCAATCTTTTGTGCTGGTTTGCCGATTCTGCCCAGATTGCCGAGAGAGAACGACCAGAAGCTTGACCCCAAGATGCTTAATAGCCCGTTAAAATAATATGAAGCAGAAAATAATTAAAAATTTAGCTAATGAACTTTTCTACCAAGGTGGTATTTAAGGAGCAATTATGAGGGCGATCTAACCAAATTGGAACAGAGTCCCGTGATGAGCGCATTTACCAGGTGTTTCCCAGCGCTCAGCACCGAGAAACATGACACAATCTATCGGGACTCTGTTTCAATTCGAGGCCGCAGTGGGGAACGTCCTGCCGTGGCCACACTTAATCCTGTTTCCTACATTGAGGAATTCCGGGCAGTGGAGCTCCTGAGTGCAGGAAGAGATTAGACCCCCTCCCCCCCCCCCCCCCGATGCGACCCCCGAACCTCCCAAATGACTATAAGGGGGTCCTTGGCCCCACACTTCACCTCACATGCCCAGAACACTCACGGGCCTGATCCCAGCATGGGAACAATGCCAGCCTGTCATCTTTGCACTGCCAGTGTGACACCCTGGCAGTGCCCCTGTCAGCTGGCAGTGCCATCTGGACACTATTGCAGTGCCTGACTGGTTCCCAGGTGGCACTGTCAGAGTACCCAGGTGCCAGTGCCAGGGTTCCATATTTCTTGGGGGCCTCCGATATCCTGGGAGGCCTCCACAAAAGTGCTGTTCCGTCTGGTTCCTGCTCGTGGAGACCAGCGCTGAACGGTGCTCCCTTTTCGGGCGCAACGTGGCCGGTAGATCGCGCCCTGTATGTTTTTTGCGTTAAATTTAGTGTTTCTCTCTGTGAATAGAATAAAGGAGCATGCAATTTGAATTAAAATACTCATCTAAACCTACAAATGTTCTTGTAACTTCATATTTTTAAAGGAAATATGACTATTTCTAGCATTAGTTTACATTTCCACTTACTTAGAATGGACGCTGCTACAAAATGGAGAAATAGTGCTGGTGGCAGTGATGAATGCAGTCTACCAGCTTTGATGGTGTTCATTTGTCATTGGCACAAGAAAGGTTTATCAGTATTCAGCAAACAAGTTTGATTATTTACAATAATTGTAGTGTTAGGTACTTTTTATCAATGCACATCTCTGGGCGGGTTATGTGTCTGTTAAAGGAAGACAAAATAAAGTACTCAAGATTGCACAAAGATTGCATTTTTCACCTTTCCTTGCAAAAACATGTCAGATTACTGTCTAAATAAATGTCTGGGGTGCATAAAACATGTAACGGAACAACCCCAGTAAGAAAAAAATCAATAGCAATTCATATTTCATAAGACTATAATTGCTTCTGAAAGCGTGGCAGCAGTTTGTTTGGAGGGCTGTTCTTGTTTTGACTTTCAAGCCAGCTGTTCTGAATGACAGCAAATGGGAGAGCATAGAAGCTTTACTTCAATTTTCTCTCGATGTCTGTTAGTTTAAAGGTATGGGAGCAGTAACTCGTAGAAAAACAGACATTCCATGCATAAATCTGTAGCATTCTGCCTTAAAGCTACTACATGTTTTGCTTGACAAGAGTTCATCATCTGCGAAGTTATCGATTTGCCAGTGTTTTAACCATCAAACTGGATTCATTTCAGTGACTACAGATTCTTAAACAATCCTTCAGACATGCATGGGATCCAAACAAGTAGCTGTTTTTTTTGACAGCTTTTCAAAATCCCCTTACCAACCAGGAAGGCTTGAACTTCATACGCTTCTATAGACTGAGATATCACAAGGCTGCAGAAATGCTACTCGCTTTATGGATTGCCATTTGGTCAACAAAACTTTGGCAGCATTGATTAACTTGACATTGAATTCAGCAGTACATTTATCACTTATGGCTATGCTGTAGAAAATCTAATAAGAGGCAAGCCATTCCCTCCAGATTTGTAAGTAGTGGAGTTCAGCCTGCATTGGAAATTTCTGCCTTTACAAAATATCCTGGATGCTGGCAGCATCATTTTACTCAATAGTCCTACACTATCAAAACCATGTACGGAATGTTTTGATCATGGGCAGGAAAAAATGCATTTGATTTAAGTAAATATTTATAAAATGTTGTAAAGGAAATGGCTGAATAAAAAACTGTGTCCGTAGTGAACATCCAAACGCAGATTTGCTGAATGGGAATTGTAAAATAATGTTATTTGATTGCAGTAATGTACCAATGTTTATAGATACAATGGGGTGAATTTTAGCCCCCAAGAACAGGTGAGTTGAGATTGTGTGGATGGATAAAAAGAGTGTAACCTTGTTCCATTGCTCCCACTTCTAGGTTTAGCAGAGGCACTTTTGGGTGCCGTAAGATTTCCTAATTTGTTGTGGGCTGGTACATACTTGCGTAGTTAATGACCGTAGTGGGGTATTTTTGATTTTTAAAAAAAAACTTGCCTTAATTTTACTTGAGCAGGGTGGGATTCCCAATTCTGGCAAGTGACCAGAAAAATAGGAAAGTTTTCACAGAAATTCTGGTGATTATTTAAACTTGACATTGTCCTATTTGAATAAAACATGCAGCTAATGCCTCGGCTCCCTGTGACAAATATCTGACAGAGGCTGTGGATACAGCTCTTTTCAGCCTTGGAGGATTTAAAGTTGACAAGTTCAGGATGGGAGGCACCTTAAATGCATTTGACAGCAATTCAGAAGAGGAATACCAACGGCATCCACAGCAGTGATGACATCCTGCGGTGGGTTCAGCACGTGCACAGGAGTGAGGCTTTCAGGTGGAGGAGGGATTTTTCACCTGAGGGGAACTCATTGTGGAAGAGAAGTAGGAGGATGAAAATAGAGCACCTATCGCCAGATCAGCTATTTATGTTTCTGTCAAACATTCCAGAACATCGCAAATGTTTGCCTGATGTATAATATTACAACTGGCACCAACTACACTTTAAAAAAGCCATTCAACTGCTAATCCACCCAATGCACATCGGCCCAAATATTGACATTCATCATGAAACAAGTGAAAGGGTTAAGTAGGTCCTCGGAACCCAATAATGGGCAAAGCATGGAAGTCTTACAAATTATTATATAGTGTATGGTATTAGGAAAGAAAACTTACCAACATAATATATTGTCAAACTCCCACATACATACCTTGGTGAATTACAATTTCTTCAACCTCCTAATTCTACATGCTGCATTCTGTTTGACTGAGCAGAACATAGAACATACAGTGCAGAAGGAGGCCATTTGGCCCATCGAGTCTGCACCGACCCACTTAAGCCCTCACTTCCACCATATCCCCGTAACCCAATTACCCCTCCTAACCTTTTTGGTCACTAAGGGCAATTTATCATGGCCAATCCACCTACCTGCACGTCTTTGGACTGTGGGAGGAAACCAGAACACCCGGAGGAAACCCACGCAGGCACGGGAGAACGTGCAGACTCCGCACAGACAGTGACCCAGTGGGGAATCGAACCTGGGACCTTGACGTTGTGAAGCCACAGTGCTATCCACTTGTGCTACCGTTCTGCCCCAGAGGTAGAGCCAAACTGGTCAGATCCATGCCCTGATTATTGCCATACGTTTGGCTTGCTGTGCTTCCCCACGCTGAGGGTCTGCTAAAGACTGCTTCACCTGTAGCTGTGCAGGGGTAGAATCAGCAATCAGGCAATGAGACCACATATCAGATACTGGCTGAGTTGGTGGTAGGAACAAGAAGTGGGAGTTATTTGAGAGGAGTTTCCACAGCTTTTGCACTAACCCTCTCGAACCAGCACCACACTAGCCCTAACTCTCTGCTGCAATTCAGCTTGGTGAAGATTTCTGACAGATTGTAAGATCACAGATAAAGTACCCATCATCTTGTTTTAGATGGCAGACAATTGGATAATGGTCCGCAATGATTCACTTCAGAGCCTTGTTCGAAGCTTCATGGAGTCGGACTCTCTCTACGACAGACATTCTCACAATTCCCTGCACAAATCCACTACCCTATTCAGTTGAACTTCTCAATCCTCTCTGCTATTGTGTAAAAAAGGCTCAGTTGGAGAGACAGCTGGTTCATGATGCAGAGCGAGGCCAATGGCGTGGGTTCAATTCCCGTACCGGCTGAGGTTATTCATGAAGGCCCCACCTTCTCAACTTCGCCCCTCGCCTGAGTTGTGGTGATCCTCAGGTTAAATCACCAACGGTCAGCTCTCCCCCTCAAAGGGGGAAGCATCCTCTGGTCATCTGGGACTATGGCGACTTTACTTATCTGGGAAAGTTGCTGATATACCTTTAGCATTCTCCTTCTCAACAAAAGTCCCAGGAGTTCAGCTGAATAAGAATTTGGTGAAGATTCACAGATAACCCTGCCACCACTGTGGTGGTCAATTGTGGAGTATTCATCAACACATGAACACCGAACTAACTATGTAAGTGAAGTGTGAGTATCTGTGCTGGTGCATGGCTATATGTTCTATGATGGTGTACCCTACGAAAATATAAGCTCCTCTGACATGGATATCTTGCGACACTTGGCATATGTGTGAAGGCCTTGAAGCCAAAAAAGGATTTGGTTTCATCGTTGCAAATTCACAATCTTGGCAATCACCATACTCAGTCCTCTCACTGTTTAGTCATTGATGAAGTTAGCACATGTGTGCCAGAGAGGTTTGTAATTCTGTCTAAGTTTGAACTTCCCATTTCACCATCTCCGACTGAGAAGGATGCAGATATGCCAACTATCGCCTCTCAAAGTTGTACTACTTGTGGCGGCCCACCTCCATCCTCTCCCTTGTGTTTCACACCCTTCTACCAGTCGAAAGAATAGACCTGTAAGTTAGTGAAGGTGAGGTATTCACCTGATGGAGACAGTGCATCTGGCGAGTGAGACTGAGACACATGTATCACGTTGCATAAGGATTGCGGTAATTGTCAACAGTGGATGGATAAATAGGAAATGGGATGACATGAACAGAAAATGAGGCTGGGTGCTGCTGCAAGTTGAATGTGTGTGAGGAGTGATGTGATGGAGAGTACTTGGTAAGACGGAGTGGAAAAAGGGGTGGAGGGGGCACAGGATGTATTTGGATCAGCAAATGTGCTCACCTTTCCTGGTGTGGTTGGGTCACTAAACTGCTTTCTACATTGCACCCATGACCTGGGCACAATGCTCCTATTGCTCATATACCTCCACCTATTCCTTATTAGTGAGAGCAGCGAGTTTCTTCCTCAAATTGTGGAAAGAAAATCTGACCTAACAGTAATTAATTAAATCTCTATGTGTAACATTCTAATAACATCCGATTCATATTTGTACACTGTCCCTTTAAATGCAGCCCAAGTCATGTGGGTGCGCATTACGCCCACCATGTGGCGGTACGGTAGCACAGTGGTCTCACAGCGCTAGGGTCCCAGGTTCGATTCCCGGCTTGGGTCACTGTCTGTGCAGAGTCTGCATGTTCTCCCCATGTCTACGTGGGTTTCCTCCGGGTACTCCAGTTTCCTCCAACAAGCCCCAAAAGACATCTTAGATGAATTGTTCATTCTAAATTCTCCCTCAGTGTACCGAACAGGCAGCGGAATATGGCGACTAAGGGCTTTTCGCAGCAACTTCTTTGCAGTGTTAATGTAAGCCTACTTGTGACGCTCAAAGATTATTATTGTTATGGAATTTGAAACTTGGAAGTCAGAATTGATTTGTTCAGCTAAGTTGAGTTCTCAAGTTGGATTCCAACCTGCTCGCTGACTTCCAGGTTCCCTGCATGTAATTCAAACTCCCTCGGGGCATGGAGGCCAGCTTCAGACTATAATATGGGTCTGAAGGATGTCAATACATTGCAACATGTGGTAAGTTTAAATGCATCTATTCTTAGCCATATAAAAATAAAGTACATATGCACCATCAAAACAAACAAGTGTATCATTACTAGCATTTAAACCTTTCCTTTAGGATTGGCTCATATTTCTCTCTTCCCCTTGACCAAATTATGATGTGGAGATGCCGGTGTTGGACTGGGGTGAGCACAGTAGGAATTCTTACAACACCAGGTTAAAGTCCAACATGTTTGTTTCAAACACTAGCTTTCGGAGCACTGCTCCTTCCTCAGGTGAATGAAGAGGTATGTTCCAGAAAAAATATATAGACAGATTCATAGATGCCAGACAATGCTTGGAATACGAGCATTAGCAGGTGATTAAATCTTTACAGATCCAGAGATGGGGTAACCCCAGGTTAAAGAGGTGTGAATTGTGTCAAGCCAGGACAGTTGGTAGGATTTTGCAAGCCCAGGCCAGATGATGGGGGATGAATGTAATGCGACATGAATCCCAGGTCTCGGTTGAGGCCGCACTCGTGTGCAGAATTTGGCTCTAAGTTTCTGCTCGGCGATTCTGCATTGTCGCACGTCATGAAGGCCGCCTTGGAGAACGCTTCCCCGACTGGAAGGGAACATTCCTCCGGAAGAGGATTTCTGACCCAAATCTAGATCCGGCTCCAGTTTCCTGCCTCCCATCGTGAAAATTCAGCCTGATATGTTGAGTTTGTTAATGTTTGAGTGGATAATTGAACCCTTGTTCAGTCTATTTAGTGCTACTGCTGTGCTTTCATGCTGAAGATTGATCCTAAAATAATTTATGTTCGTAAGTTGAAATGCTGATTGAATTTACAAAATGCACTCTCTAATCACAAACAGGCAAACCTTATACTATATATTAAGATTTAATTAAAGAGAAGAAACCAGGGAACAGTTATTGTTAGAATGATTGTGAACTATAACCCATCTGTAAATACATAGACAGAATGTATACCATGGGAAACAGACCATTTGATGCAACCAGTCCATGTGACCAAATAATCGTAATCACATTTACCCAACATGTTCCCATATCATTCGGCCCCTTTCCCTTCGTCCACTAATCCAATATAGTCTTGAAAATTATAGTTTCTGCCTCAATCACTAACTTTGGCCTCACAGTTTCTCCTGTTTGAAATCTGTTGAATTTAATACATCTACGGCCTGAGGGCCCCGACTCACTTGTCAGCGGCACATGCACAGCCGTGCCACCCTGTTCCGGGTGCTGGCTGCGAGACACAGCCTCATCAGAGGGGTGGAACCTGGGGGAGCTGGTGGCTACTATCGCCACTCCATGGGATGGGTCTGGGTTGACATCCCCAGCAAGGTAGACATTCTGCCTAGACCCTCGGCCATGGCCGTCACCAACTGAGCGACGCCTTGGACACCTTCACTAATGGTGCCGAAGTTGTGCACCAGGCTCTCCTCTGCGGTCGTCACCCTCGCAGTGTTGGCCTCGGTGCCACGTATTGCCAGAGACATCTCCTGCGGCCATAACCTCTGGGACTCATCCTGTCGGCTATGGACCTGCTGGAGTGTCGCTGACATCTCCCAGTGAATGTCCTGAGCACACCCTCACATCTCCATCAGCTCTGGGAAAACTCTTCCACAGGCCAAGCATCAGGCTGGGAGCCACTGGGACCAATTAATGTTGAATAACATTGCCAGCCGAGCGCTGGGAAGCTCCCAGCAGTTCCCGCTCACTACCACATTTAGAAATCTTTCCGGAGAATCGTTCCCAGTCTGTTTCTATCTACCATGTGCTATATTTCCCTAATTTTAAGACTTTGATGGTATCTCCCCATAATGCATATTGTTCCAACTAAAAGGGCCTCCACTGCATCTAGTATCCTCCCCAGTTCAGCGTCTCCGAATCATGGGGCTGTTCTCAGCGCCATTGTTGCTAGAGTTTGAAGATGTAACAAGCAAATTGGATAATGGGGCTACTGTAGATGTTGTATATCTGGACTTCCGGAAGGCTTTTGATAAGGTGCCGCACAGAAGGTTAATTCACAAGATCAGATCACTTGGGATTAAGGGTCATTTATGAGCTTGGGTAGAAGACTGGCTTACTGAGAGTTGGGATAAATGGGTCTTTTTCTGGATGGCAAGATATAATTAGTGGGGTTTGATCCTTGGGCTCAAACTATTTACAATCTATATTATACAGGGATAGAAGGTTCTATAGCCAAGTCCGCAGATGACACAATTGTAGGTGGTACAGTAAGTTGCAATGAGGAAATAAGAACCTCACAAATGGACATAGATAGGTTAGGAGAGTGGGCCAAAATGTGGCAGATGGGGTTTAACGTTGTTGCTGATTTTCTCCTTGGTTCAATTGCTCTGTTTTATTACCTTTGCTTTCGAGTCGCCAGGTATCTTTATGATACCGCCACAAGGTTCAAATCCAAGTAATGATCAATAATCCAATACACCGATTAGTGAGATTTAAATCAAAGCACATTTATTATACACAGTAATCGCTACTCATGCACAAATTATACGTCTAAGCTACTTCTACAACTAACAGGCCTATACTTAACTTTGGACTGGCCCACCAGGTCAGGGGCACAAATGGCCTTTCGTTCGGGTTCTGAGCCTGCGGGATTCGAAGTTGGTACAGGTTGGTAGCTGGGAGCGCCTATCTCGTAGCGAGCGTTGAATTAAGACTTACGAGTGTCGGTCTTCACTGCACCGGACACGGTCAATGTTGGTTCGTTGTTGCTGGGTGACCCGGGCAGGAAGAAGAGCTGAAGAGGAGCTGCTGAAGAGTGAAGAGCGCGATTTGAACTTGGGGCTCAACTCTTATAGTTCCCAGGGGCTTCCCGTCTTTTCGGGGCGGACCCTGTACCTGGCCCCAAGTGATTGGACTTTGTCCCAATCGCTTGGTTCGATTTTCTCCAATACTGGAGCGGTTCCCTGATTGATGGGCGGTCTTAAGGTGCTCGTTCACCTCCTTTGTGTTGGCTCCTGCTGGCGCCGAGGAGTCTGGCTTTGCTTTGTGTGTCAAAATGTTACTTATTGTTCCCGGGGATTGCTCATCAGTATGCAAATGACTGTTACTTTGTTATGCTGATGGTCGCTGGTATCGTCTGGTTTTTTGCAGAGGTAAATACACAGCAAACCTGCAGCTGCTGGTTTTTGTCTTGTTGCCTGACTTTCCCATCAGCCTTTGCCGTTCGCCATTTTAAATCGGGAGTTGGCCACTTTAGGTGGCTACAACGTGGATAAGTGTGAGGATCGAATGGGAAGCCAATGGAAAGTTTATTTTTGTTTGTTCAAAATCCGTCAAAACTTGTGGCTTTATTCGATTTGCAAATGTCTTGAATCTCAAACTCTGTTTACTTTAAATAAAACAGTATTGGTTCCTAACCGAATATTACCAGAAACCTGAGGACCATAACAGTAGCTTGTAGCAAGGATAAGTGAGCTACATTGTGATGACCTCAACTGATGAGCTTAAATTGGGTTGGTAGTATAATTCGTAGCACATTCAGGATTATTCAGCAAATGCTGTCCGATCACATCTAACGTTAGACTTTATGTTCTGATTTTTGCAAGCACGGGTTGGTTGAGTAATCTGCCGATTGTGAACAGCTGAAGGGATGTGCTGTGTGATACAAACCGCTGCCAATCAGTGAGACGTGTAGCTTGCATACATGGCATCGCACTGGCACTGAAATTCATATGACACACTATTCATTCTTGTGGTAGGCAGAATGGCTTCTTGACTTGATGACAACATCCTGTTAGTGGAAGGCACAACATGTTGTCACGGCAAAGTAGCAGCATGAAATGGCTAGCTTCACCAGATTTTTGAGGTACTTTAGCCTCCCAGGGTCGTTTGAGGTGGGCTGGGCACTTGTCACGGCTAAAAGTGGTGGCCTTAGGTGCATTCATTAGTCCGCGCGGCACACAGTAAGCAATAATCTGATTGGGGTAGCCGTTATCCCACAGGATAGCTTTGATATACAGTATTTTGGCATCACCCTGCCTGAAAGATCTGACGTCAATTCATCATTCACTATTGTCATGAGAAGCAGATATTAGGAACTTGGGTCCAGAAATGGGGTCCAAGATGTAACAGGCAATTTAGGGATTAAGCAGACTGAAGGAAAAGACTGCTAGCAGCAAAATCAGAGGGATATACCCACAGCCTGAGTTCCCTTGTCCCATTCAAATTTAACCTCGTAAGTGGGAATACACATGATGCCGCGGTTCAGCCAGCATGATCTACTCAAGGTCCATTGTCATCTGGGATAACCTTGTTTGACCAGCCATCATCTCATTACAGAGTCTGATGACACATCGTCCATCAATGGAAGGTTAGTTGCATATAAATGGAATAGCTCTGTTCTTTTGTGTAAACGGGAGTTGACAATCAGCCAAGATTCAAGTCTGGCTACCTCGGGGAAGAACCTTTGGTTGAGGGGGTAGGTGGAGCTCCGAGAGAAAGAAATGTTGCTTTGAACAGTTGCAGGGAGAAAGCTGTGGAAACCGACCAGAGAGCTCATGAAAGTTACTACCGAGGCAGGCTTTGAAAAAGGGTTCAGAACAAATGTTCTTAACAGAAGAAAAGTGCTTTGTTAAAAGCAAGTATTGCCTTGGCCTGTCTGCATAAGTGGCATGAGATCGGCATGGTCATTATGAGTGTTGTTTAATGGGAGCTAGTCTTTTAAGGTTAAGAAACCGCGTGTAATCTGTTAGTGTTAAAGCTGAAGCAAAAGTTTAAATATTGTTTTCTTTCAATGTAATAAAGTTTGTTTATAAAATAACCAAGCCCTATTTCTCCTGGAATGAATTGATATTTCTGCACAGTCTTAAAACTTGAAAAGGTTATGACATCTGGTCCAGTTAGCTAGCCACTGTTGAGAGCTGACTAGGCGCCTGTAACAATATAGCTCCAAGCAATCAGGACTCAAACTGATATCAAATAGTGTAATTCAGAATCAGTATGGATTGCAGGTCATTGAAGCCCTGAACAAAGAACACAGTTTATTAAATATATGGAAATTCCTAACCATGGGAAAAACAAGGGAGATGCTTCACTCAAGGGTGGTGAGGGGTGGAAGGGGGAGGGGGGGGGGGCGGTAAAGAAATAGTCAACAATGTAAGAAACACCAATGAGAAGTAACAATGCAGTGAAATTAAATTTGCAAGTATATAATAAAATAAATAAGCCCGCAACTCACCAAGGCTCCTCATCAGCACCATCCAAAGCAGTGACCGTCACCTAGGAGGACAAGGGTAGAAGGTGCAAGGGAACACCACCATGTGCAAGTTTTCCACCAGGTCACACACCATGCTGACTTGAAATGATGGGCCCGATCTAACCGAATTGCAACAGTCCTGTGTCGAGCGCGTTTTGCCGGGTGTTTCCCGGCACTCGCAGCGCCGAGAAACACAACGCTATCTAATGGGACTTTATT
This sequence comes from Scyliorhinus torazame, assembly GCF_047496885.1. Classification (NCBI taxonomy): domain Eukaryota; kingdom Metazoa; phylum Chordata; class Chondrichthyes; order Carcharhiniformes; family Scyliorhinidae; genus Scyliorhinus; species Scyliorhinus torazame. The sequence goes on from NC_092715.1 coordinate 134,852,908, forward strand.
GCAATCCGGGGCCTCAGCATCAATGCCCCGTCGAGACCATACTTAGTCCCATTTCTGCGCTGAGGAGCTCCACGCAGAGCTCCACTCGCCAGAAGTTCTCAGTGCAGGACGATATGGCGTCCCGATCTCTCAACTCCCCTGACGCGACTCCCAGGTCCCCCAAAGTCCCAACTCACATATAAGGGGGCCCTTGGGGACCCTCACACCCCACCTCACAAGGGCAGGACACCCCAAGGCCCATCCCTGTCATGGGAAAAATGTCAGCCTGGCACCTTCGCACTGCCAGGCCAGAACCCTGACAATGTCACCTGGGCACCTTGGCAGTGCTAGGATGGCAGTGCCAAGGTGCCCAGGTGGCACCAGCAGTGCCACCCAGCCCAGAAGGCAACCACCTGGGGGCCGCTGATCCCCTGGGAGACCCCCTGAGTGGCATTCCGTCTGAATGCGCTCGCCTAACGTCGCCAAGGCGAAGGGGTTAGGATCCAGGGCTTCGGTAGACAAGTGCATATTAGTGTGAGACTGTCTCACTCTAATATAAAAATTCGCCAAATACTGATCCTGCCCACAATTGGCGAGTTTCGGATTGCAACGTCTTGCAAAATCCCGTTAAATCTCGTGAGGCAAGACTGACTTCCAGTGACAACATGTAGATAGAGTAGGTGGCTCCTGCTAGAGTCCTTAGTCTTTGGCCCTTTTCACCCAGTTTTGCGGGGAATTTGAATGTAAACTTGTCCTAAAAGAGGGCTCTATAGGATGTGGAAATCACAACGAAAGAGAGAATTGAGAGAAAAGGAATGAGCGCTAGTCCGCCGGCAGAGTTGACTATGGTGCGGAATTTTGTTGGAGGAAAGATGGCAGGAGTAAGTTCACCGGTTGGGGCTGCACCTGTTACTGTGGATATATTGGCCGAGGTGAAGGCGGCGGAATTTGAATGTCAATTTGCTAAACATTTTGCGCAGCAAGGGAGGGAGATGATGGACACTCTTAAGAAGTCGGTGTAGGACTCGCTGGCCCCGATAAAGGAAGCTCTCTTAAAGGCGTTGGAGACGGTGTGAGAACATGGTGAGATGCTGAAGGGGGTGAAGTACTGCCATGGCACAGCGACCGGCTCACCTCGTTAGAGGCAGAGATGCTGAAGGTAGAGGACAGAAATAAGAATGAAAGGGCTCAAGGTTGAGGACCTACGTGACGCGGCGAGGCTGAGGGTCACGCATAACTCCAGGGACCATTTCTTTGAGACGACGGAGGAGGCTTCGTGAAGGCTGACAAACTGGGACTGGGCTGAGATGGGCATTGGAACTTTGCTGTTGTGGTTGGGATGAGGGGGAGATATTCTGCTGTTTGTGCCCTTTAATTTCTTTGTACATAAGTATGGTTGAAGTTGAATTTTGTAGGGGCTGTGTTTTCATTGTGTGGATTGCTTTTCTCTCTTGGGGGGTGTATTGGGTTGGAGAGGGTATGCAGGGAAGGGGAGGAGAATGGCAGTTTCGGAAGGAGCTGGGGCGGGGAGTTTACCTAGTCCCTTTGTTGTGGATGGCGGGGGTGGGCGCTTGGGCGTGTGCCACCTCGTTAGCAAACTGGAGTTAGGCTAGTGAACGGGAGAAGGAGCGGCCAGCCGAATCTGGGTAGTCAGGTTTTGTCTTGCCGAGGAGGTGTGAATGTCGGGGGAATGGAGAGATTGAAAAGAGGAGCTGTTTTGAGAAGAAACGGTTGGGGGTTTCTGGGCTAGGGAAGGGGGTGAGGGGCAGTTGACAGACGGAGACTGGAGGTAGTTCTTGGTCCCATTCGTGGGACAGGGCTGCGTGACATATTGGGTTGGCTCTGGCTCTAGGAATTAATTGGGTGAAGGGATAGGATTATCCCTTGTGATGGACAAGGCTGATATGAAGGGGAAGGGGGCGAGGGGGGGGGGGGGTGGGTTTAGATACCCCCCGGTCCGTTTGGTAGAATGTGCGGGAATTGGGGGGGGGGGGGGTAGGTGAGAGTTTTTGCTCACTTGATTGAAGGGTTTAATAATAATAATCTTTATCAGTGTCACAAGTAGGCTTACCTTAACTCAGCAATGAGGTTACTGTGAAAGTCCCCTAGTCGCGACATTCCGGCACGTGCTCGGGTACACAGAGGGAGAATTCAGGATGTCCAAATTACCTACCAGCCATGTTTCGGGACTTGTGGCAGGAAACCGGAGCACCCGGAGGAAACCCACGTTGACACAGGGAGAACGTGCAGACTCCGCACAGACAGGGACCCAAGCCAGGAATCAAACCTGGAACCCTGGAGCTGAGAAGCAACAGTGCTAACCACTGTGCTACCCCATTGAGGGCTGGTGTGGTGCTGCTGCAGGAGACCCTTTTGCGGGTCAAAGACCAGGGGCTGGATTCTCCAAGCCACCGCGCCAAAATTGCGTTCGGCGTGGGGGCGGAGAATGGGCGTCAAACTGGAAATTCGGACCGGCACCGCTCCTGCGGCGAACCACATGGCGTGGGTAGGGAGCCATTGACAGAGGCCGCCCCCCCCCCCGCGCGCGCGAAACCGGCCGAGGTCCCGACGACGTGGTTCTAACCACATATCGGCCGTCGCGAACGTCGGGTCGCGGCTGCGGACTCAGTCCACCGCCGCCCTGCTGGGAGGCCAGATTGTTCACCAGGGGGGGGCCTCATGGATGGCCAGGGGAGCAATCAGCATCATGGATCCGCGGGCACGCGCGATCCCGGGGGGGGGGGGGGGGGGGCTACATTTTTGGTGCCGCTCTGCGGTCCGAGTCCACCATGTCCAACGGGCAGCCGCTGCAGGCCACCACCATGCGCATGCGCGGACTCCCGACCAGAAGTGCGGGGCCCCGTATCCGCAGCCAGAGCTGCGAGAACTACTCCAGGGCTCTGCAAGCACCCTGTAGATGGGAGATTCACTCAGGACTTTCTTAAGATAAGTTCAGAGTGAAACACCAACGTTTTTACACTGGCCTGGGGACATAGCCCCATTATTGGAGAATCCAGCCCCAGGTATGTAAGAGCTAGGGCAGCATGGTGGTGCAGTGGTTAGCATTGCTGCTTCACGGCCTCGAGGTCCCAGGTTCCATCCCGGCCCTGGGTCACTGTCCGTGTGGAGTTTGCACATTCTCCCCGTGTTTGCGTGGGTTTCACACCCACAACCCAAAGATGTGCAGTGTAGGTGGATTGGTCACGCTAAATTGCCCCTTAATCGGAAAAAACGAATTGGGTACTCTAAGTTTATTAAAAAAAAGGAATGTAAGAGCTGGATAAGTCAGGTATTTCACTCAGACTTTGACAGTAGTGCCCGGCGAGCAGCTATACTAATTAACAAGAGTGTGCTATTTCAGGTAGAGACGGTGGGGGTAGATCAGGGAGACAGATACGTGATAGTTATGGGTACTTTGGAGGGAAGGTCGGTGGTGCTGGTAAACATGTATGCCCCTAATTGGGATGACTTAGGTTGACGTTAGTGGCCATTCCTGATATGGATACACGTCAGTTGATTTGGGGATGGGGGGACTTGAATACAGTCTTGAATGCGAAAGCGGATCGTTCTAAGCTGGGGTGCTTCACCCCTTTGGGTGAAGCGAAGATGTCGGCGGTGTTCACGAAGGAGATGGGGGAAGCGGACCAGTGGAGGTCTTTGAATCCAGAGGGCAGAGAATATTTTTTCTTTCCCCTGATACATAATGTAAACTTATGGATCGGTTTCTTTATTATGGGGAGGTCCTTGCTGGCGGGGGTGAGGCAGGCGGAATATTTGGAGATTGACATCTCTGACCAGGCCCCGCATCTAGTGGATGTGGTCTTGGAGAGGGGGTCTGCGCGTGGTTGCTCGCGGATTTGGGGTGATCCGTAAAGATGGCAAGGGTGATTGACGAATATGTGGGATTTAATAAAAATTGGGAGATTTCTCCGTTGGTGTTATGGGAAGCTTTGAAAGCGGTGGTGAGAGGTGAAATAACCTTGCATAAGGTGCAGGTTGAGAAGGCAAGATGGGAGTGCCAACGGCTGATGAATGAAATTCTGGAGGTTGATAGCAAGAACTCGGAATATCCCACCCCAGGGCTTTTGGCCAGCAGAAAGGAATGGCAGACGCAGTGTGACCTGCTGTCCACAGGTAAAGCGGTGCACCAGTTGAGGCCGGTGAAGGAGCAATGTATGAATATGGAGAGAAGACCAGTCGTTTATTGACTGACCAGCTTAGACAAACTCCTGGGAGATTGTTCAGGTATGGGGTGGGAGAGGGGGCTGGTGACTGCACCGGAGAAAGTGAATAGGGCATTTGAGGAGTTTTATAAAAAATTGTACAGGGCGAAACTGCCTGGGTGTGAGTTGTATATGGTGGAGGTTTTGGAGGAATTGGAGTGCCCCACAGTGGAGGAAGATGACAGGGTGGAGCTGGAGGAACCAATGGAGATTGAGGAGGTTTAGACGGCTTTTGGAAAATTCAGGCAGGCAAGGTACCAGGGCCAGATGGGCTCCCTGTGGAATTTTATAAGACGTTTACATATTGGCTGATACTGCTTTTGGTGGAGATGTTTGGTGGAAAGGTTAGACGGCTGTCCTCGAATGTGCGGCGCCTATTAAATGTGGTGCTGCCCCCAGTGGAAGGAGAGGGGCAGGAAGTTATTGTGGCGCTGGATGCCGAGAAGGCTTTCAATAGAGTGGAGTGGAGTTACTTGTTTACAGTGTTGGAATGGTTTGGGATAAGACCTAAGTTTGTGTCGTGGGTGAAGTTGCTTTATAGGGAGCCCAAGGCGAGTGTCCGTACGAATGATTTTAATTCGGGATACTTTCAGTTGTATAGGGGAACGAGGCATGGATGTGCAAGATATCCCCTCCTGTTTTCACTGGCGATAGAGCCACTGATCATCGCGTTGAGGCAGTCGGATAGTGGAGGGGGGTAATGAGGGGGGATGGAGAATAGGGTTTCCCTTTCTACCGATGATCTTATATCTCACACCCTTCTGTATATCTCGCACCCATCCCCGCAGTGGGGGATATAATGGGGTTGCTGACACGATTTGGGAGCTTTCTCGGGATATAAACTGAATTTGGAGAAGAATGAGTGTTTCTTGGTCTCCCCATCGGGGAAGGGAACAAACCTGGGTTGGGGGAGGTTGAAATTTCACTTGGCAACTACCCTCTTTATGTATCTGGGGGTGTAGGTAGCTCAAGATTGGGCCTGGCTCCGTAAATTGAACTTCACGAGCCGGGTGTGTAGGGTTAAGCCAGATCTACAGAGGTGGGTTTGCCTCCCTCTATCATTGGTAGGCTGGGTTCAATTAGTTAAAGATGAAATGTTGTTTAGACCGCCAGCACCTCGTGTGTGAGACTAGGGTTAATGCAATTAAAGGTGGTGCATAGAGTACATCTAAGAGTTCGAGGATAGGCCGGTTGTTTGCCTGAATGGAGTATCAGTGGGAGCGGTGTGTGAGGGACCTGGCCAATCATGTTCATAAGCTTTTGTCTTGCCCAGAATTGAAGAGGTTTTGGTGCTCTTTCTTTAGCACCATGTCGGCAATCTTGCAAATGGATTTGGAGCCTAATCCCCTAGGGTCTATATTTGGGGAGTCGGACCTGCCGGTACTGTCATAATATTCTCTCATGTATATAATGAGATGCAGACAGGCAGTGATTGACACACAGGATGACCAGTAAGCATACAACACAGTGCAGCCAATCACCAGACAGGACACTACCACTATAAAGCCAGAGGGTACTAGGTTTCCCGCTCTCTCGGGATCCAGCCACTGAGACAGTCAAGAGTCCATGAGCTAGCAAGTGCAAACACCATGCGGTAGCTAGTAAGTCTGGACAGGCTACTACAAGTCCTCCAGTCAGTTCAGTATAGTGTCGACCCACAGCTGAATATGTATATCAGTTCTATTGTTGAATAAAACAGTGTTGGATCTTCTCCAGTGTTAGACGTCTGTTTCTAGCTTCCCTGCATCGAGTGCAGTCCACATCGAACCTACCTGCCTAACACATCATGGTACCAGAGTGATACTGATCTTGACAGACCTACCTCGAGTGATTTAGCATTGACCAACAAGCAGTCATCCGGTGAAAGCCAGCCTCCTCCGCAGCTCCGCATCTCCGGCAACCTCGGCGCCAATTGGAAAATCTTCAAGCAAAAGTTCCTCTTGTACATCGAGGCCTCTGACCTCGAAGCAGTATTGGATGCCAGGAAGATCGCACTATTTCTCTCCACCGCGGGGAACCACGCCATCCACATCTACAACTCCCTTATGTTCGCTGATGGCGAAGACAAAACAAAATTGAAAACAGTCCTGCTGAAGTTTGACAGCCACTGCGACATTGAGGTGAATGAGAGCTTTGAACGGTACATTTTCCAGCAGAGGCTTCAGGGTAAGGATGAACCTTTTCAGTCCTTTGTGGCCCATCTCCGCATCCTAACGCAGTCATGTAACTATGACTCGACGGCTGATTCCATGATCCGGGATCAGATCGTTTTTGGGGTCCATTCCGACTCCCTTCAGCAGCAGCTCCTGAAAGTCAAACAGTTGACCCTCTGTCGCTATCAAGACGTGCGTTGTCCATGAGCATGCTAAGAATCGTTACTCCACATCAGGGCAGCAGAAACTGCAAAGCTGGCCTCCCACGAGCTGGAACGGCTGCAGGCCATTGCACAAATGCAGGGCCTGAGCATCGAGGAGAGTGGCCGTTTCGCGCGCTTTTCCCGGGTCCCTGCGCATGCACGCCACAACTGAGTGGACGACCAGCCCGACAACCCGACTGCACAGGTGCGTATGTCGACCGACCGCACTGCGCATACGCGATGGCGCACGGAACGCGGTGACGTTGGCGTCATGATGTGTCCGAATTGTAGCTCCGTCCATTTAAAGCGGCAATGTCCGGCAAAAGGACGCCGGTGTCTACAGTGTGGCAAGCTTGGCCACTACGCAGCCCTTTGCAGATCTGCTCCACCGCTCAGCAGCCAGCGATCCCAGCTGCGGCGCAGAAGTGTCCGCTCAATACAACAAGGCATGCCAGATTCCGATCCCGACAGCCCAACAGACCCTGATGCTGAGTGCCTCAAGTCCCATACCGAGTGGGCATCATAACTGCACATGAGCTGCCTTCCACCACAACGACGAAACGCCTCTCGATCCTCAGTGTGGATCCCGACGACGAGTGGTGTGCTGTCCTCACAGTTAACAAGGCTTGCATCCAATTTAAACTGGACACCGCCGCATCAGCGAACCTCATCTCAATATCCGACCTCGACACCATCCGCGCCAGACCAAGCATTCTTCCACCGGCCTGCCAGCTCCTTGACTACAATGGCAATGCCATAGTTGCCAGTGGTTCATGTCAACTACGGGTATCCAACAAGGCGATCAAGGCAACACTGCGGTTTGAAATCGTCGGGCCTGACAGAGCGCGCCGGCTCGGTGCTCGAGCCTGCAAGCTCCTGAACCTGGTTCAGCGAGTCCACACCATGTCATCATCACCGGCGACGGCCTCGTAAGTCTGGTCAGGCTACTACAAGGTCTCCAGTCAGTTCAGTATGGTGTCAACCCACAGCTGAATATGTATATCAGTTCTATCGTTGAATAAAACAGTGTTGGATCTTCTCCAGTGTTAGACGTCTGTTTCTAGCTTCCCTGCATCGAGTGCAGTCCACATCGAACCTACCTATCTAACACATCAGGCACTACAAACAGGGGCAGATGTTTTAGCCGGAGTCTCGCGGTTTGTTCGTAGGTGTAGGCGCAATCGAGGGATTCTACAAAAGATGGTACCCATTCATTCTGTAATTTAAGGAGTTGGTTACCGTCAGCTGCTAGTGGGGGGGGGGGGGGGTTGGAATACTGGGGTTGTTTTTTCTTTTTATTATTTCTGCTGGTGGTGGGTGTATAATTTTATTTTCCTATGTATAAAATGTAATGAAACGTAATAAAAATACTTTGAAAAAAAAGGTCTCGCGAGGCATGCCGAGCCCAAAGGATCGGGGCAGAGGGATCTCCTGACACCAGCCGAATCGCTCCCCAGTTCGCCTGGATGGGGGTGCAGCGTGGCCAGTAGATTGTGCCCAGATTAGCTGATCCTTCATTGTTATTGGGTCAAAATCCTGGAACTCTGAACGAACACAGGACATCCTGAAGGGGGAGGGTGAACAGCCAGAGATCGTAGTACACATAGGTACTAATGACATAGGCAGGAAGACTGATGAGGTCCTGCAGAAGGAGTTCAGAGATAGGCAGTAAGCTAAAAAGCAGGACCTCTATGGTTGAAATCTCAGGATTACTCCTTGTGCCACATGCCAGTGAGGCTAGAAATAGGAGGATAGTGTAGCTAAACATGTGGCTAAACAGGTGGTGTAGGAGGGAGGGTTTCAGATTTATGGACCATTGGGATCTCTTCCGGGGCAGGTGGGACCTGTACAAGAAGGACGGGTTGCATCTAAGCTGGAGGGGCACTGATATCCTAGCTGGGAGGTTTGCTAGATTCACTCGGGAGAATTTAAACTAGTATGGCAGGGGGGGTGGGAATCAAAATGCGAGCTTAGAAGGTGTAACAGACGAAGCCTGTGTGGAATATAAGGAAAGTAGGAAGGAACTTAAGCAAGGAGTCAGGAGGGCTAGAAGGGGTCACGAAAAGTCATTGGCAAATAGGGTTCAGGAAAATCCCAAGGCTTTTTATACGTACATAAAAAGCAAGAGGGTAGCCAGGGAAATGGTTGGCCCACTGAAGGATAGGCAAGGGAATCTATGTGTGGAGCCAGAGGAAATGGGCGAGGTACTAAATGAATACTTTGCATCAGTATTCACCAAAGAGAAGGAATTGGTGGATGTTGAGTCTGGAGAAGGGTGTGTAGATAGCCTGGGTCACATTGAGATCCAAAAAGACGAGGTGTTGGGCGTCTTGAAAAATATTAAGGTAGATAAGTCCCCAGGGATCATCCCAGAATACTGAAGGAGGCTAGAGAGGAAATTGCTGAGGCCTTGACAGAAATCTTTGGATCCTCTCTGTCTTCAGGTGATGTCCCGGAGGATTGGAGAATAGCCAATGTTGTTCCTGTTTAAGAAGGTTAGCAAGGATAATCCAAGGAACTACAGGCTTGTGAGCCTTACGTCAGTGGGAGGGAAATTACTGGAGGGAACTCTTCGAGACAGGATCTACTCCCATTTGGAAGCAAATGGACGTATCAGCGAGAGGCAGCATAGTTTTGTGAAGGGGAGGTCGCGTCTCACTAACTTGACAGAGTTTTTCGAAGAGGTCACAAAGATGATTGATGCAGGTAGGGCAGTGGATGTTGTCTATATGGACTTCAGTAAGGCCTTTGACAAGGTCCCTCATGGTAGACTGGTACAAAAGGCGAAGTCACACAGGATCAGGGCTGAGCTGGCAAGATGGATACAGAACTGGCTAGGTCATAGAAGCAGAGAGTAGCAATGGAAGGGTGCTTTTCTAATTGGAGGGCTGTGACTAATGGTGTTCCGCAGGGATCAGTGCTGGGACCTTTGCTGTTCTTAGTATATATAAATGATTTGGAGGAAAATGTAACTGGTCTGTTTAGTAAGTTTGCAGACGACACAAAGATTGGCGGAATTGCAGATACCAATGAGGACTGTCAGAGGATACAGCAGGATTTAGATTGTTTGGAGACTTGGGCGGAGAGATGGCAGATGGAGTTTAATCCGGACAAATGTGAGGTAATGCATTTTGGAAGGTCTAATGCAGGTAGGGGATATACAGTGAATGGCAGGACCCTCAAGAGTATTGAAAGTCAGAGAGATCTAGGTGTACAGGTCCACAGGTCACTGAAAGGGGTAACACAGGTGGAGACGGTAGTCAAGAAGGGATACGGCATGCTTGCCTTCATTGGCCGGAGCATTGAGTATAAGAATTGGCAAGTCATGTTGCAGCTGTATAGATCCTTAGTTCGGCCACACTTGGAATATAGTGTTCAATTCTGGTCGCCACACTACCAGAAGGATGTGGAGTCTTTGGAGGGGGTGCAGAAGAGATTTACCAGGATGTTGCCTGGTGTGGAGGGCATTAGCTATGAGGAGCGGTTGAATAAACTTGGTTTGTTCTCACTGGAACGACGGAGGTTGTGGGGCGACCTGATAGAGGTCTACAAAATTTGAGGGGCATAGACAGAGTGGATAGTCAGAGGCTTTTTCCCAGGGTAGAGGGGTCAATTACTCGGGGGCATAGATTTAAGGTGCGAGGGGCAAGGTTTAGAGGTGATGTACGAGGCAAGTTTTTTACACAGAGGGTAGTGTGTGCCTGGAACTCGCTGCCGGAGGAGGTGGTGGAAGCAGGGACGATAGTGACATTTAAGGGACATCTTGATAAATACATGAATAGGATTGGAATAGAGGGACATGGACCGAGGAAGTGTAGAAGGGTTTAGTTTAGACGGGCAGCATGGTCGGCACAGGCTTGGAGGGTCGAAGGGCCTATTCCTGTGCTGTACGTTTCTTTGTTCTTTGTTCGTTCTTTGTAATAACTGAAGGGGAAATAGAGAACCAAAATAAAAGAACCTGAGGCAGAGCAAAAAAGGTGACAAGTGTGAAAAGGGAGGTGGTCAATGCAGGATTGAGGGTTGTACCTAAATACGCGCAGTGTACAGAACAAGGTAAATGAACTTGTTGCGCACATTGAAATTGGCCGGTACGATGTTGTGGGCATCACAGAGACGTGGCTGCAAGGGGATCAGGGCTGGGATCTAAATATGCAAGGATATGTATCCTATCGAAAGGACAGGCGGATGGGCAAAGGGGGCAGGGTTGCATTGTTAGCAAGGAATGAACTTAAATTGATAGCAAGGAGCGATATAGGATCAGAAGGCATAGCATCTCTGTGGGTAGAGTTGAGGAATCGCAAAGGTAAAAAGACCCTGATGGGAGTTACGTACAGGCCCCCTAGCAGGAGTCAGGATGTGGGGCAGAAAATAAATCAGGAGATAGAAAAGGCATGTAAAAAAGGCAATATTACAATAATCATGGGGGACTTCAATATGCAGGTGGACTGGGAAAATCAGGTTTGTAGTGGATCCCAAGAAAAGGAATTTGTGGAATGTCTAAGAGATGGATTTTTGGAGCAGCTTGTGACAGAGCTTACTGGGGAACAGGCAATTCTGGATTTAGTGATGTGTAATGAGACAGACTGTATTAGGGAGCTTAAGGTGAAGGAACCCTTAGGGAGCAGTGACCACAATATGATAGAATTTACCCTGCAGTTTGGGAGGGAGAAGCTGCAATCAGATGTAACGGTATTACAATTAAATCAGGGTACCTGCAAAGACATGAGGGAGGAGCTGGCCAGAGTTGATTGGAAAAGGAGCCTAGCAGGGAAGACAGTGGAACAGCAATGGCAGGAGTTTTGGGGGGTTATTCGGGAGGCACAACAGAAATTCATCCCAAGGAGGAAGAAACATGCTAAGGGAGGACAAGGCACCCATGTCTGATGAGGGAAGTCAAGGACAGCATTAAAGCTAAAGAAAAAGCATACAAAGTGGCGAGGATTAGTGGGAAGCCAGAGGATTGGGAAGCCTTTAAAAGCGAGCAGAGGACAACTAAAAAATAACAATAAGGGGGGAGAAGATGAAGTATGAGTGCAAGCTAGCTAGTAATATAAAGGAAGATGGGAAGAGTTTTTTTTCAATATATAAAAGGTAAGAGAGAGGCAAAAATAGACATTGGACCACTGGAAAATGTGGCTGGAGAAGTAATAATAGGAAACAAAGAAATGACAGACAAACTGAATAGTTGCTTTGCATCAGTCTTCATGGTGGAATACACCAGTGGGATGCCAAAGCTCCAGGAGAACCAGGGGGCAGAGATGAGTGCAGTGACCATTACTAAGAAGAAGGTTCTGGGGAAATTGAAAGGTCTGAAGGTGGATAAATTGCCTGGACCGGATGGACGACACCCCAGGGTTCTAAAAGAGATAGCGGGAGGAGATTGTGGTGGCATTGGTGATGATCTTTCAGGAATCACTGGAGGCAGGAAGGGTCCCAGAGGGCTGGAAAGTGGCTAATGTAACACCACTATTTAAGAAGGGAGGGAGGCAGAAGACGGGAAATTATAGGCAGGTTAGCCTGGCTTCGGTAAGATTTTAGAGTCCATTATTAAAGAGTACTTGGAGTACATGATCAAATAGGACGGCTTCGTCAGGGGAGGTGATGTCTGACAAATCTGTTAGAGTTCTTTGAGGAAGTAACAAGGAAGTTAGACAAAGGAGAATCAGTGGACGTGATTCATTTAGATTTCCAGAAGGCCTTTGACAAGGTGCCCCATAGGAGACGGTTAAATAAGTTAAGAGCCCATGGTGTTAAGGATAAGATCCTGGCATGGATAGAGGATTGGCTAACTGGCAGAAGGAAGAGAGTGGGGATCAAGGGGTCTTTTTTAGGATGGCAGCCAGGGACGAGTGGTGTACCTCAGGGGTCGGTGCTGGGACCACAACTTTTCACAATATACATTAATGATCTGGAGGAAGAAACTGAAGGCACTGTTGCTAATTTTGCAGATGATACAAAGATCTGTAGAGGACCAGGTAGTATTGAGGGAGCAGGCGGACTTCAGAAGGACTTGGACAGGCTAGGAGAGTGGGCAATGAAGTGGCAGATGGAATACAATGTGGAAAAGTGTGAGGCTATGCACTTTGGAAGGAGAAATGGAGGCATTGACTATTTTCTAAATGGGAAGATGCTTAGGAAATCAGAAGCACAAAGGGACTTGGGAGTCCTTGTTCACGATTCTCTTAAGGTTAACATGCAGGTTCAGTCGACAGTTAGGAAGGCAAATGCAATGTTAGCATTCATGTCGACAGGGCTAGAATACAAGACCAGGAATGTGCTTCTGAGGCTATATAAGGCTCTGGTCAGACCCCATTTGAAGTATTATGAGCAGTTTTGGGCCCTGTGCTGGTCTTGGAAAGGGTCCAGAGGAGGTTCACAAGAATTGTCTCTGGAATGAAGAGCTTGTTGTATGAGGAACGGTCGAGGACTCTGGGTCTGTAGTCATTTGGGTTTCGAAGGATGAAGGGGGTTCTTATTGAAACTTACTGGATACTGCGAGGCCTGGATAGAGTGGACGTGGAGAGGATGTTTGTACTTGTTGGAAAAACTAGAAGCAGAGCACACAATCTCAGACTAAAGGTACGATCCTTTAAAACAGAAATGAGGAGGAATTTCTTCAGCCAGAGTGTGGTAAATCTGTGGAACTCTTTACCGCAGAAGGCTGTGGAGGCCAAATCACTGAGTGTTTTTATAACAGAGATAGATAGGTTTTTGATCAATAAGGGGATCAGGGGTTATGGGGAGAAGGCAGGAGAATGGGGATGAGAACAATATCAGCCATGATTGAATGGCGGAGCAGACTCGATCGGCTAAGTGGCCGAATTCTGCTCCTATGTCTTCTGGTCTTATAACTCCCATCATTACAGCCACCGTCTATGAGTTGGTGGACAATGTGGCCCAGTACCAAAAACTTAAACAAAAAAGATATACCACTCAATGCGCCGTCTGTACTCCCCTGATCCCACTTCCCCTGCCTTAAATTGGCAACATACAACACCAAGCTCTCAGGCTGGCCTGGATCCTTCTCCACCAACCCAGGCCTGCCAGAAGTGTACCTACTTGAGACTGTGCACCCCCAACCCTAGTCACAGGGCTAATCCCTACACACCCTACCATCAAGCCTCTGGCCTATTCGCTTTTGCCCCCACGAGCCTCTCTCCACCACCCTCCAGTTTTACTCTCCCTCCTCTCAGCCTCACTCTCCCTCCCTCCCCATCCTCAGACCCCTTTCTTGTGCTGTCCCCGAATCTCTCTCCCCAAATCCCCCTCTCTCCCCAGACCCTCCCTCTTTTTTCTCTCTTCTGCAGTCCCGCCCTCTTTCTTTCTGTCTCTCCCAGCTCTCCTCTGTCTGCCTGTCTCTCTCTCCATGTCCCACCTTTTCTCTTTTCCCACAACCCACTCTCCTCTCCAGCACTGCCTTCCAAATCCCAAACTGATCTTGCTCTGGACTCCAATATGATTCCATGGAGGCTTGAAATGTGCTGAGTAGGCGTCACTTCCGGCTGGTCTTGACTTCACTTCTGGGGCTGACCATCCCCGATATGCAGGTGGTGGGTGGGGTGGTGTTCAGTAGTCTAGCTACCAAGAGTTTTAATCTTTCTAACTTTACCTGCATTCTGTTAAGAAAATAAAAGCAAAATACTGCAGATGCTGGAATTAAAAACAGAAAATGTCACCAGAAATTGCTGGAAAAATATTCTGGAACTGGAAATTGGAGAGAGGTGACATGTTCGCTTGAGCTTGTCCATAATAATAATTGCTGGGACGTGCACTTCAACAACTTTAGAGACTGAGTTAAATTTCTCCCTGTGAGCGTTTTAACAAGCTCCTTCAACCTGTTTGATTATTTAGGTCTTTATTGTGAGCACAGTTGATGTTAGCTGAGAGTTGATTCAGTTTTGTTCCATATCAGGTGATACCAATGATGTCAGCTGAATGCTCGCAGGCAAATAAATCTTAGCCATGGATGTGGTTTGGATGCTGTGTGAAATCATTTTAGGTCAATGATTTCACTTGATCACTGTCAGATGTCAAATGATGACTGAAAGATCACATTGGAATGTAGAGTATTGCACCCAAGTGCAAGTTAACATTGTTTTGCACAAAGTTTTGTCACAGCTTTAAGGTAGGGCAATCTTGCATGGTGAACAAATGGCTTGTGCTCTATTTACGAGATTGCCAATAGGGCCAATCTTGTCACGCATGGAGCTGTAGGAATCCCAACACATATACTAGCCAGTGAAGGTAGGCTTGTGGTAGATAGTAGTAGAAAACCCATTAGCGATCTTCTCAACGAACACATTGAGGAAAGGGAGCTTGTTAGACTGCTTCAATTCAAAAGTGAATTTAAGCACTAGATGGAGCGCATCAAGGTGTGTAAGAACATTCTTAAATGGAGTTGCTGATTTAATTTAGCAACATGTCATCTACATATTGGGAATATGAAAGGACAGGAGGTTGGTGTCATTCCATTGAAAAAGTGTTTCTCATGGAAATTGATGAAAATGTTAGCAAGAGCTGGACCTAAAGGAGAACCACCTATTTGCTTATACACTGAGCCCATAGAATCCCTACAGTGCAGAAGGAAGCAATTCGGCCCATCGAGTTTGCACTGACCCTCTGAAAGAGTACCCTACCTATGCCCACTCCCCTGACCTATCCCCATGACCACGTAACTCCACCTAACCTACACATCTTTAGATTGTGGAAGGAACCCGCAGCACCCGAAGGAAACCCACTTAGGCACAGGGCGAAAGTGCAAGCTCCACATAGAAAGTCACCCAAGGTCGGAATTGAACCTGGGTCCCTGGCACTGTGTGGCAGCAATGATACCCACTGTGCCACTGTACCACCCTATGAATATCAAGTTTAAAATAAATGCAACTAAGAAAAACAGATAAAGGCCAAAATTTATGGAGTGTGCAAAATGGTGTGGAATGGCATTCCCATCACTTACTCACCACCAGCGGGAGAGACATCGGGCAGACTGCCTGCCCTTAGGTTAATTGAGGCCCGTCAGTGGCCATTTAAGATCTTGGGCGTCATTCTCCGACCCCCCGCCGGGTCGGAGAATCGCCGGAGGCTGGCGTGATTCCCGCCCCCGCCGGTTGCCGAGGTCTCCGGCACCGGATATTCGGTGGGGGCGGGAATCGGGCCGCGCCGGTTGGCGGCCCCCCCCCCCCCGCTGGATTCTCCGGCCCGGATGGGCCGAAGTCCCGCCGATAAATTGCCTGTCCCGCCAGCGTGGATTAAACAACCTTTTGAACGGCGGGACAAGGCGGCGTGGGCGGGCTCTGGGGTCCTGGGGGGGGGCACGGGGCGATCTGACCCCGGGGATGCCCCCACGGTGGCCTGGCCCGCGATCGGGGCCCACCGATCCGCGGGCGGGCCTGTGCCGTGGGGGCACTCTTTCCCTTCCGCCTCCGCCACGGTCTCCACCATGGCGGAGGCGGAAGAGACTCCCTCCACTGCGCATGTGTGGGAAACTGTCAGCGGCCGCTGACACACCCGCGCATGCGCCGCCCGGAGATGTCATTTCCGCGCCAGCTGGCGGGGCACCAAAGGCCTTTTCCGCCAGCTGGCGGGGCGGAAATTCCTCCGGCGCCGGCCTAGCCCCTCAATGTTGGGGCTCCGCCCCCAAAGATGCGGAGCATTTCGCACCTTTGGGGCGGCGCGATATCCGTCTGATTGGCGCCGTTTTGGCCGCCAGTCGGCGGACATCGCGCCGTTTCGGGAGAATTTCGCCCAAAGTTACCACTAATAAAAGACCAGTGGAGGAGTGCTGATTGGCTGATCAGCATTCTTTTCTCCTTTAGTATAAATTCTTGTGACCGTTTGCAATTTGTCATTCTTCTGTTTGCCCTGATGAGTGCAAGACGAAAAGTTTTGGCAACTTGTCTCTCTTTTCAGTGATATGTAAATCATGTTGAACTTCAATCAGTTCCTGCTATTTTCCATAGGTGCCATGAGTTCCATTTTTATATGTTGTGTGGATCATTTACAAATGCTATGTTGAGATAAGCTTCTCTTGCACTGAGTCATGAAGCTGTCATTACACTTAAGAGCTTCGACTCTAAACCACTTGGGATTTCCCAAATCATAATTGGTTGATTAAAATCATCCATTAAAATAACTTTCTTGTTGTCAAATGTTCTTCTTATCTCTTCAAAGGGAAAATTCCTTCCTGTGCTGATTAGGAGTGCTATAGCATATCTCTAGGTGTTAGCTTCAATGTTTTCATGTTAGCAATGTCTATCAAATGTGTTGTATAGTTTTCTATCTTCCACTGTAGCAATCACATTTACCTCTCATATGTTTTCAGACAGTAGCCTTTCTGACTTCTCTTGGAACAGTTTGTAACCCCTGATTATTCTATCTATTCACAACCTTGGATTTGGGCAAGTTTCTGATATTTAAACTCTGTAAAAAAATTCCCTGCTACCACAAAGCCTTAAGATTCAGTAATTTATTAAAGGGTTTTTTCAATGTTCATGTAAATATATTTTAATTCAGATTTACCTTCTTTTAGAGCTCTTACACCTACTTTTTCCTGGTCTTCAGTTTGCGTATATACTTCTGAGTTGCTGCATTCATACTTGCCTGTTAATGACCTCCTATGCTTTGCTCAGTCTCGCCAGGGATCCTGTTTCCTCTCGTGTGCTGTCCGATCCCCCTAACTCCCCCAAGCCAACCATCACTATCAATAACAGCAGCACACCACCATCACACATCTCCTAAGGACCATAAGAAATAGGAGTAGGAGTAGGCCATTTTGCCCAACTAGCCAACTGCAACATGTAATATCATATGTTATGGACAGGATCTGTCAGTTTAATTTAAACAGCCCTGATTTCTGCTCTCGCCACCCATTTGTAAACAGAAAGGAGTTTTGATTTACTTCCCCCTTTATAAGCAGTGATGTATTTCCCAACTCTTCAGTTTTGGTGTTATCCAATTTTCTGTTAATAACCCCACAGCAAACTTTAGACAAGATGAACCCAGAGCGTTAGTTTATTTGCACACACTCAAAGCACAGGAGAGGGGGTCACTACGTAGCCCCTGTACACTCGTATTGTAAAAGAGGGATAGAGAAAGAAAGATTTACAGGCCAAAGACCACAAACAAAATTATTATTGTTTCACATGTGTCCAGAGTCTACAATCCAATGAGATATTCTTTCATGAAAGTTGACAGGTTGAAAACTGATGCTATATTATTCACCTTTCCAGTGGAGTTGACTTCACATGAAGTGATGGACATGCAGAGATTAATCCGTTTTGTACGTATGTTCCAGTAGAAATAATGTAGATAGGACCAAGTATTTAACCTGTGCACAGGCCCTTTTCTGTACTGCTGCTTTTCGATGATAAAACAGCAAACTGAGCTTTGCAGTACAGCAAGGCAATTGGCTCCATGTCTGAATTCCCAAAATGGTGAAATGTTCCAACAATTAAGACTTGAAAGGGAGGTTGCAGAGTCCTTTATCCTAGAAGACAAATAGGCTTCAGTTGGATAGGTCAAGCTTAAGAAATGCAGATGGCGTTCCCGATCGCGGGAAGAAGTCCCCATCGGCCGCGACTGGTTGTTACGATTGCCGGCAGTGGGCAGTCCCGGATTGGTTGTGGCATTTGAGGGGATAGGTGGCGCGAGGCTGGGCTGTGCTGTCACCGCGTGCGTGCGGGGAGTGGGGACCGGGGCTAATGGCATCCACGTGGGCACGATGATAAGAATGGTGGCCCCAGCTTGGAGCTCCGCTCTATTGCTTGTCCTCTGCGTGCTGCTCTGCTCGTCACCTGCCGCTGATCGGCAGTATGCGACCTGGGTCTCCGTGGGTCTCCATGGCCAAGCGACCAGGGTCTCCGTGGTCAAGCTGTTCAACGGTCGATTCAACGTCCGCTTGCACTGAAGTACTGATCGTGAAGTGGTCAGCAGTCTGTGACTGGGATGGATGCAGCTACTGGACAGTGAGAGGGAAGCCAGGCCAGATTTGTCAGCCAGGAATACTAATCAAACCAGGCCAGTCAATGCACCTGACGCATGTCAACACTGGAAGACATCAACACAGTCATCACTTTACGTAGCCACTCTCTGGAAACCAGGAAGTCAGTGCTTTTGGTGAGAATGGAGAAGGAGATGACTTGGATGTTTGTATAGTGCAATGCAGTGGAACCAATAAGAAATATTGTGACATTGAATGTGTTTGACAAGTTACTTCATCTCGCCTAAAGTCATAGCTTGTAAATTAAAAACAAGATTGTACTTTTTTCTATACTTGTTAAAATTTCTAAAGAAATGCGGATATATTTAAAACAAAGGTTGTGTGTAAATGTAAGGATGCAATTGTTTAATTTCAGTAGTAATGAGTCATAAACTTGGAATATCACGTATTGGAAATAAAGTTTCAAAGCCAAAATAAAAAGAATGTCGGCCGCACCCGACCTTTAAATATAAACAATGACGTCTTTCCTCCAGAGGCAGCGGCAGAGAAGGTCATGCGCCCAGCACATACACTGACGCCATGCGCCCTGTACGTCCGTGATTTGGGCGTAAAATCATGGAGGAGAGATTTCTCCATTCTGTCACTGCCAGCAAGCAAGCAATAGGACTGTGTGAAGAAATGACGGATTATTTTGTAATAAGGAAGAGAGGGCCAGAGACACAAACAAGCCAGGATCGCACAACTGAATCTGCTGGAGAGAGCTTCTCAGGAGAGTCCATGGGTGCACAAAGTAGTGCTGGTGTGAGCTGTATAGAGAGCCTCAGGGCCTCTGGAGTAAGAAGAAACTAAAATCGGGAACAAAGCAGTATAAAGATGATTTCTTGAGGTATGGCTTTAATTATGCCAATGCAAATCTGGATGCAAAAGCCATGGGCGGGATTCTCCGCAATCGGCGCGATGTCCGCCGACCTTAGCCAAAAACGGCGCGAATCAGACCGGCAGCGCGCCGCCCAAAGTTGCGGAATCCTCTGCCCCTTGAGCGGCCGAGCCCTAACCTTGAGGGGCTAGGCCCGCGCCGGACTGATTTCCGCCCCGCCAGCTGGCGGGAAAGGCCTTTGGTGCCCCGCCAGCTGGCGTGGAAATGACATTGCCGGGCGGCGCATGCGCGGGAGCGTCAGCGGCCGCTCACGGCATCCCCGCGCATGCGCAGTGGCGGGAGTCTCTTCCGCCTCCGCCATGGTGGAGACCGTGGTGAAGGCGGAAGGAAAAGAGTGCCCCCATGGCACAGGCAGGCCCGTCCGCAGATCGGTGGGCCCCGATCGCGGGCTAGCTAGGCCACCGTGGGGGCACCCCCCGGGGCCAGATCGCCCCGTGCCCCCCCCAGGACCCTGGAGCCCGCCCGCGCCGCCTTGTCCCGCCGGTAAGAGAGGTGGTTTAATCCACGCCGGAAGGACAGGCATCCTAGCAGCGGGACTTCGGCCCACCCGGGCCGGAGAATTGCCGGGGGGGGCCCGCCAACCGGCGCGGCCCGATTCCCGCCCCCCGCCGAATATCCGGTGCCGGAGAATTCGGCAACCGGCGGGGGCGGGATTCACGGCAGCCCCCGGCGATTCTCCGACCCGGTTGGGGGGTCGGAGAATCGCGCCCCATGTGTGTTAAATGCAGGGAAGTACTGGCAAATGAAAGTTGAAAACCTTCAAATCTTCAAAAGCATTTGAAGACTAAGCATGGCTGGTTTGAGGAAAAACATCTTGATTTTTTTTAAAAGGATGCAGCAAGAACCTAAATCGTCAGCTGAATCCCTGAGCAGAAATGTAGCATTGAATGACGAAGTAAGTGAGTTTGTGAGGACCAAGCAAGTGAGGGCCAAGCAGGCTCACCTGTCGCATTAAACCTAAGCAAATCGTGAAGGTTGGCCGGCATGGGTCCTGAAGTTCTATCTTTTGGTAAAAGTGGGTCCCGTGCAAAAAAGTTTGATAAACACTGCCCGCGATTCTACCCCCCTCCACGCCGGGTGGGAGAATCGGTGTGGCGCCGCGCGAATCACGCCATGCTGCCCCGACCCCCGCAGGCGATTCTCCCAACCCCCCGAAACCAGCGCCACGAGATTCACGCCGGGCCACTCGCAGAATTGCCGCAAATGGCGAGCGGCGATTCTCTGGCCCGGATGGGCCAAGTTGCCGCTACGACACGACAGGTTCCCGCTGGCGCCGTCCACCCCTGGTCACTGCCGGCAGGAACTCTGCGGGAACTCTGCTGGGGGTGGCGGCCTGTGTGGGGGGGAAGGGGGCTCCTTCACCGGGGGGGGGGGGGGCCCTCTGATGGGGTCTGGCCCGCGATCGGGGCCCACCGATCGGTGGGCCGGCCTCTTTCCCCCCCCCCCGAGCCTACCTCCTTCTGTGCATGGTCCCAGAACAGCGGCGGCATGTTGGTGAGGGGCCGGCGCGCGTAAGAAGTTCCCCGCGCATGCGCAGGATGGCGCGGCCCAACTGCGCATGCGCAGGATTGGGCTGCCCCAACTGCGCATGCGCGGGTTGGCGCGACGCCCATTTGGCGCCGCGTAAGGACGCTGGAGTGGAGTGAACCACTCCAGCGCCATGCTGGCACCCTCTGGGGGCCAGAATAGGTCGCGCCCGGACCCTGTTCGCGCCGCCGTGAAACACAACGGAGTTCATGACGGCGCGGGCACTTGGTCTGCGCCGCGGAGAATCGCCCCCCACTGTTCTAGATGGTAGAGGTTGTGGGTTTGGAAGATGCTGCCTAAGGAACCTTAGAACATAGAACATTACAGTTACCGCAGTGCATCTTGTAGATGGTACACATGGCTGCCACAGTTCGTCGGTGTTGGCGGTATTGAAGTTTTGTGGAAGGATTTACAGTCAAGTGTGCTGCTTTGTCCTGGATGGTGTCGAGCGTCTTGAGTGTTGTTGGAGTTTCACTCATCCAGGCAAGTGGAGAGTATTCCATCTCACACCTGACTTGTGCAATGTAGATGGTGGACAGGCTTTGGGGAGTGAGGGGATGAGTTACTTCCTGCAGGATTCCTAGCCTTTGATCTTCTCTGGTAGCCACAATAGCTCGTCCAGTTCAGCTTGTGGTCAATGGTAACGCCAGGATGTTGATTGTGGTAATCCCATTGAATGTCAAGGGCCGATGGTTAGATCCTGTCTTGTTGGAGATGGTCATTGCCTGGCACTTGTATGGCAGGAATATTACTTGTCACTTCTCAGCCTAAGCCTGAATATTGTCCAGGTCTTGCTGCATTTGGACATGAACTGCTTCAGTATCTGAGGAGTCGCAAACGGTACTGAAAATGTGCCGTCATCTGCAAACATCCCACTTCCCTCTATGATGGAAGGAAGGTCATTGATGAAGCAGCTGAAGATGATTGGGCCTAGGATTCTACCCTGAGGAACATCTATAGTGATGTGCTGGAGCTAAGATAATTGATCTCCAACCACCACAACCATCTTCCTTTGTGTTAGGTATGACTCCAACCAGCAGAGAGGCTTCCCCCTGATTCCCATTGACTCCAGTTTTGCTAGGGTTCAATCAGATGATGCCTTGATGTAATCTCTCACTTCATCTGGTTTAGCACAGTGGGCTAAACAGCTGACTTGTAATGCAGAACAAGGCCAGCAGCGCGGGTTCAATTCCCATACCGGCCTCCCCGAACAGGTGCCGGAATGTGGCAACTAGTGGCTTTTCACAGTAACTTCATTGAAGCCTACTTGTGACAATAAGCAATTATTATTATTATTATTATCTGGCATTCAGTTCTTTTGTCCATGTTTGAACCAAGGCTGTAATGTGGTCAGGGTCTGAGTAACCCTGGCGGAACCCAAACTTAGTGTCTGCAAGCAGGTTATTGTAACGATGGAGGAAGTGGTAGTGGGAAGGGAGGAGTTCAAAGAGGGAATGAATAATAGGGGGGAGGGAGGGGAATGTCCAGGCAAACATGCAATGGAGGGGTTTGTGGAGTAAATGATTTTCTGCTGGGGAGAGACTGATGGTAAACGTGGAAATGGTTAGTGTGAGAGGCGGGAGAGGGAGCTCTTAGGGTGGGAGGATGAGGATGTTCAAGGAAGTAGGGAACCTGCATGTTCAGCTGGGCATTGTTAAAGGAAAAGAGTTGGGGCTAGGATAATGGAGGAGAGGTCAAAGATGATGCCCGGGGGGGTAATGGTGATGGGCGAAAGTATATGGATGATGGGGGAGGGGGAAACTGATAAAATACAACATGATGGCCACCTTTCCAAAAACGAAAGTAATCGGAGCCACGTGTTGGACGGACACAGGTGCTGCATTGCAGTGGGTGGGTGGAGACACTGGTCAGATCAGGTTGACAAATGAAAGAGCCCCAGAAGGCAGCATTGGAAAAGCTTGGGACAGTCAGAAGTGTGTAATGTTCGGAGGATCCATGTGCGTGAGGGAGTGCTTTCACCAATCTGTGAATCAGTCCTCCTGAAGTTCCACAGCATGGAGTGCTAAGTATATTTTCTGCAGCAAGACTCGCTACTGACTTTGAAATGGGTCGCCTCCTGCATGAACACATAATTCCATGTGCAATGTCCTACTTAACAGGAGAAGCCTTTGCAGATGATAGTGACTCCGATAATGAGAATATGATGATGCTTTTTTTAAAGCAGGTTTCAAAGCAGGTTACAGCAAATAAACAGCCCGGGAAACATTCTTCCCAACAATCAACTATACAGTTTGTACAGATTTTCCTCCTTTTTCAACCCCCCCCTCCCCATCACCACCGCCCCCCCCCCCCCTCCCCCAACCCCCCACCACGTCACCCAACCATGCTGCTACCCCCAGTGGCGATGCCGACCGCCACTCCAGCAAAATTTGTCGCCGTGCAATCAGAGAGGCGAAGGCCATGACATCGGCCTTCCTCCTCTCCATGAGCTCCGGCTTCTCTGAAACCCCAAATATCACCACCAAAGGATCCGGGTCCACTCCCTCCTCCACTATCCTGGCTGAGACCGCGAACACACCCGCCCAGAATCTTCCCAATTTTTCACAACCCCAAAACATGTGCGCATGATTCGCTGGCCCCCGCCCACACCTCTCACACTCATCTGCTACCCCCTGAAAGAACCCACTCATTCTCACCCGAGTCATATGCACCCTGTGGACCACCTTAAACTGTATCAGGCTCATCCTTGCACAAGAGGAGGTCCCGTTTACCCTTCGCAGTGCCTCACTCCATACTCCCTAATTGATCTCTATTCCCAACTCCGCTTCCCATTTCTCCTTGATCTTCACCACCCGCTCGCCTCCCTACTCCCCCAGCCACTTATATATATCCCCAATTCTTTCCTCCCCTTCCACATCCGGAAGCAGCAATCGCTCCAGCAGGGTGTATTCCGGCATTCTCGGGAACCCCTTCCAGACCTTTCGTGCAAAGTCCCTAACCTGTAGATACCTGAACTCACTACCCCACGGCAGCTCTACCCTCTCCTTTAGCTCCTCCAGACTGGTGAACCCTTCCTCCAAATACAAATCCCTCACCTTGACTAGCCCCATTCCCTCCACCTCCTGTATACACTATCCATTCCCCCGGCTCAAACTCATGTATCTCGCACAGCGGCGTTAGCACCGACATCCCTTCCACCCTAAATGCCTCCTCAGCTGATTCCATATCTTCACTGTGGACTGCACCACTGGGCTCCCTGAATATCTACGCAGAGCCATTGGCAATGCTGCCATCACCATAGCCCTCAAACTAGACCCCTTACAAGATTCCTCCTCCATCCTAACCCACTATACCCCTTCTCCTTCCCACCACCGCCGCACCTTGTCCACATTCGCCGCCCAATAATAATGAAGCAGGTTTGGCAATGCCAACACCCCCTTCTGCCTCTGTAGCAGGGTAGAATACGATGATACTTACAAAAACCCATGAGCACGATGAGGAAAATAGAGCCTCAGATAGTGAACCAGATGAGGATGACTATGAAGCGCTAGGCAGGCTGTGTTGCGGGAATGACGGTAAACTAGATGAGGGTGCCCGTGAAGCACTATTCAGGTGGTTTGGCAGGAGTGACGAGGTGATCGCAAAGAACTCCTAGTCTGCGCAGCACACCGAGAAGTGTGAAAGCTCTAAGATGGCGCATGCAGAGATTGAAAGTGAGGTTGCAGTAGCAGACACTTTGGACAAAAATTTAGCTACGAACAAACTAATAACGGAAGCTACAATACCCATTCTGGAGAAACTGGCTCCAGAGGCATTTGGTCAATCATCTCAGGCTTACGAAATGGTTCCGGTAGTGGACCTCCCAATACTCGAGACACTCCACCGAAAGATGAGTTAGAGGAGCAGATGGCTGTAACTGTATGCAGCTCCACGACAGATGATACTTATACCATGTTACCAGACATTACAGTATCTGTATCCACAATGACGAATGATACTTACATTGTACTACCAGACATGACAGTATCTGTATGCAGCTCCACAATGACGAATGATACTTACATTGTACAACCAGACATGGCAGTATATGTATGCAGCTCCACAATGACGAATGATACTTACATTGTACAACCAGACATGACAGTATCTGTATGCAGCTCCACAATGACTGATGATACTTATATCATACTACCAGATGAGGTTGAGCCACTACTTGGTTCCTCGGGGAAAGGTGACCCATGCATTATCGTATCAGGTGATGAGGAGTCATCATTTGGGGCTCCAACACAGGATGTAGGAACAGCACCCAACGTTGAGGATGTGGATCCAACCCAAACACCAGAGTGCAAGGCTCTGTAGCCAGCTACTGAAGGTGCAGACTTGACCACGACCGCCCAGACCCTCAGAGGTATGCCAACACAGGCAGACAACCCACAAGCAACCACTCCCATGGCGCAGGCCAGCGGCAAGACGGGTGCTACCAAAACCAAGCAGAAAAAGAGGCGCAGTCACAAAATCACTCTCACAAAAAAAAGAGGAAGAGGAGGGCGGTGGGGGAATACCGAAAGTCCAACCTATGATACTAAACAAGAAGACATTGGCAATGTGGCCGACAGGCCAGAAAGTACACAACGACACAGCAAAAAGCAACGTGTTAAAAAATGATCGAAACTGGTGATGCAGGCATGGCCAGCAAGGATATCGGTCTTCAGGGCGCATCGCGTCAAAAGGCTAAGACAAAAAAGACCTGCACAGAAACCGGTCTTCCAGAAACAAAACAGACGACGGGAAGCTGATAAGAGTCCAGAAGATTAACGGGGTGATCCTGTCGGAGATACATAATGAGTTGTGTACCAGGGACACATTCATCAGGCATATCATGTTGATTGAAGCATTTGTATAGAAAATGCTTGTGTTAAAGGATAATACAAATCATGGTTTTGTATATAAATGTTAACATCTCCAAAGGAAGGGGGAGGGGATGTGGTGATATGCCTGTGAATAGTTTTGTACATAACTAGTAATGCGACCTCCAACCAGCTAGTGACATCAGACATCGGTCACGTGATGTCAGACACTCGGGAGTTGGTAGTAAGGCGTATAACAGACAGCCGCACATAGGGTAGCTCCAGGAGAGTTCACTGAAATCAGTTGGTAACTTTGTCTGTATAGTAATCTGTTTGTTATATTTCCAAGTGTTCATCAATAAAATGTTGTTCCAGTTAAACAACTAGAATGTCTACATTATTGCAACAGCAAGATAGCAGAACATAACAGCTCCGATCTCAAAAAGATACTACAGCAGCAGCCCCCCCCCCCCCCCCCACCCCCCCAACCAATCTCCAGCAGGGCATCCCCCCCTTCCCCAAACCTAATCGCTGGCAAGGGCCCAACCCCCTCAGGGGACCCTGACAAACCCCCATTCAGTTCCCCCGCCATACCCCTCTCCAGGCCTGGCTCCTTGGCATTGCCAACCTGGCACCTTGCAATCCGAGGGGTGGGAAGGTGGCAAGTACCCTTTCAACAATTTTTGCCAGGGTGCCGAGGGAGGTCCTTCATGGGTGGTAGGGGTCAGGGGGGCTTGTGCTGAGCTGGAAGGGCTCAGGCCAGTGGCCCCAGTGCTCGGCGGGGGGCGGGGGGGGGGGGGGGGGGCGACCCTCGGCTGGGAGAAACCCCTGCTTGGGGTGGGGCACCCTCCGCAGAGGTGGGCCGCCATGAGAGGGTGAGAGGAGGTGCTGGAGGGACAACCTGGGGGGGGGGCAAATGCACATGGCATCACCATGAATCGTGTATATCCATTCCAGGGCACCCCTTGTCCCTGCCCCCCTGCATCACCGACCACCCAGAACCTCCATCGACTGCCGAGACCTCTGGCAGTGCAGCTGAAGACTATTGCTTACAGGGAAATGGCAGCCGTGGCTAAGTGAGCACTTCACACATCCCAGGTGGATTCCGTGGGTTGGCAGGCCATGAAGCATATGGGAGTCATTGCCTAGCATCCCAACCAGACCGTCACGCCTCAACACTGTGCCTGAACACTGCGGCAGGCTACACCGCACACGCAGCAACCAACATCCGAACACCCAGGGTCTGTGTCACATTATTCCATGGAGCTGGGACTGTGCCGGCATTGTCAGCGGGTCATTGTTGAGGGAAGGGAGCGATGGTAACCCGCAGAGAGCTGAGCGCCAGTGCTCCTCAACCAATGCCATAGTCTGACCCTTGCCTGTCTGCTGGGTGCTCGCTCACACCCATCACCTGCACGTGGTGTGCCCGGGGGGAGGGAATGCCTGGAGAGATGGGTCAAGGGTTTGGAGGACAGCCCGCATTGCAGAAGAAAGTGACAGAGACGTCATACTGGTTCTGCTCAAGGGTGTTTGATGTGTTATACAATTCCCCTCTTCCGATGGTGCTGCCCCCTCCCAGCCCTCACCCCCTCATCCCCTACCTACTCCCCCCCCCCCCCCCCCCCCCCATCCTCCTCCCCCGGTGTCCTCAGTGATTCTTGATGTGCTTAGCCTTCCTAGCTCTGCTGCTACAACTAGATGTCTCCCCAGGATGCATGTTTGAGGTGGAGGCTGCCAGATGCTTACCTCGTCCTGTGGCCTTCAATGCCCCAGGCGGGTGTCCTCTGGGGGCTCTGGGATCTGAGGCCCCGGCGCACTTGTCAGTGGCACATGCACGGCTGTATCTGCTCTGGTGGAGGGTGGGACTGACAGCTGTGACGCACCAATCGTGTTTTCCTTGGTTCTTAGAACAGAGGACATTATCTCAGATTAAAGGGATGATCCTTTAAAAGATAGATGAGGAGGAATTTCTTCAGCCAGAGGGTGGTGAATCTGTGGAGCTCTTTGCCGCAGAAGGCTGTGGAGGCCAAATCACTGAGTGTGTTTAAGACAGAGATCAATAGGTTCTTGATTAATAAGGGGACCAGGTGTTATGGGGAGAAGGAAGGAGAATGGGCATGAGAAAAATATCAGCCATGATTGAATGGCAGAGCAGAGTCGATGGACCGAGTGGCCTAATTCTGCTTCTATGTCTTATGGTCCAGGCATCAAGGTGTGATTGGGATGACAAGCAATGAGCTGCACATGCTACATGGCCCTAGAACATCAGAACTAGGAGAGGAGTAAGCCATCTGGCCCCTGGAACCTGCTCTGCCGTTCAATAAGATCATGGCTGATCTTTTTGTGGACTCAGATCCACTTACCCAACCACTCACCATAACCTTTTATTCCTTTATTGGTCAAAAATCTATTTCCCTTTACCTGAAAAACATTTAACGAGATAGGCTCAACTGTTTCACTGGGCAGGGAATTCCACAAATTCACGACCCTATCGGTGAAGAAGTTCCTCCTCAACTCAGTCCTAAATCTGCCCCCTTATTTTGAGGCTATGTTCCCCCCCCCCCCCCCCCCCCCAGTTCTAGTTTCACCCACCAGTGGAAACAACCTCCCTGCTTCTATCCTACCTATTTCCTTCAGAAGTTTATCTGTTTCTATAAGACCCCCTCTTTTGTAAGGGCCACGAAGAATCCAGCACGAGTTTTAAGGATACAAAATAATAACGTTTATTTACTATAACAATATATACATAACAGTAGCAGTAACTTCCCTTGCTACCTTCTCCTTCCTGCTGGTTCCTGAACTGGCCAGCTTATTTATACTAGGAGTTTCTCCGCCCCCCTCATTGGGGAAGTTCATACTCCCATAGGATTGTGGGATAGTCATTAGTCCCTAGCCAATCGTAAGTAGGCAGGTTGTAACATCCCTCCCCCCCCAAAGTCCAAGGAATCCCATCCTCGTCGCCAGTTTTGTAAGGGCCACGAAGAATCCAGCACGAGTTTTAAGGATACAAAATAATAACGTTTATTTACTATAACAATATATACATAACAGTAGCAGTAACTTCCCTTGCTACCTTCTCCTTCCCGCTGGTTCCGGAACTGGCCAGCTTATTTATACTAGGAGTTTCTCCGCCCCCGTCATTGGGGAAATTCATACTCCCATAGGATTGTGGGATAGTCATTAGTCCCTAGCCAATCGTAAGTAGGCAGGTTATAACACCCTCTCATTGTTCTAAATTCCAATGAATATAGTCTCAGTCTACTTAGTCTCTCATAAATCAATCCTCTCAATTCTGGAATCAACTTTGTGAATCTCCGCTTCACAACCTCCAGTACCAGGACATCCTTTCTCAAGTAAGAGGGCAGCACAGTAGCACAAGTGGATAGCACTGTGGCTTCGCAGCGCCAGGGTCCCAGGTTCGATTCCCCGCTGGGTCACTGTCTGTGCGGAGTCTGCACGTTCTCCCAGTGTCTGCCTGGGTTTCCTCCAGGTGCTCCGGTTTTCCCCCCCACAGTCCAAAGACGTGCAGGTTAGGTGGATTGACCATGCTAAATTGCCCTTAGTGTCCAAAAAAGTTAGGAGGGGTTATTGGGTTACGGGGATAGGGTGGAAGTGAGGGCTTAAGTGGGTCGGTGCAGACTCGATGGGCCGAATGGCCTCCTTCTGCACTGTATGTTCTATGTTCGGAGACCAAAACTGGCCTCACCAACACCCTATACAGCTGCAACATAACCTCCTTGTTTTTAAACTCCATCCCTCCAGCAATGAAGGACAAAATTCCATTTTCCTTCTTAATTACCTGCTGCACCTGCAAACCAACTTTTTTGCAATTCATGCACAAGGACACCAAGGTCCTTCTGCACAGCAACATGCTGCAATTTTTTACCATTTAAATGATCGTCCATTTTGTTGTTATTCCTACCAAAATGGATGACCTCACATTTACCAACATTGTACTTCATCTGCCAGACACTTGGCCAATCACTCAAACTATTTATATCCCTCTACAGACTTTCAATGTCCTCTGCACTCTTGGCTCTACCACTCATCTTAGTGTCATCTGCAAACTTTGACACTTTACACTTGGTCTCCAACTACAGATCATCGATGTGATAGAGTCATAGAGGGTGTAAACCTCTATGGCTCTATGGCATAGATGATCTGGAGTTGGAGATCAAGTGTAAAGTGTCAAAGTTTGCAGATGACACGAAGATGAGACACCATGGAAACAGGCCCTTCGGCCCAACTTGTCCATGCCGGCCAGTTTTTATGCCACCCAGTTTTTACCACTAAGCTAATCCCAATTGCCCGCATTTGGCCCATATCCCTCTAAATCCATCTTACCCACATAACCATCTAAATGCTTTTTAAAAGACAAAATTGTACCCACCTCTGGCAGCTCGTTCCAGACACGCACCACTCTTGTGCACAACAGTTGCCCCTCTGGACCCTTTTGTATCTCTTCCCTCTCACCTTAAACCTCTAATTTTAGACTCCCCTACCTTTAGGAAAAGATGTTGACTATCTACTTTATCTATGCCCCTCATTATTTATAGATCGCTATAAGATCACCCCTAAGCCTCCTACGCTCCAGGAAAAAAAGTTCCAGTCTATCCAGCCTATCTCTCATTGATGAGATGAACTCCAACAACACAAGAAGCTCAACACCATCCAGGACAAAGCAGCCAGGCTGATTGCTCCCCCTTTCACAAACATTCAAACCCTTCACCATGCCACCGACAAACAGTGTCAGCCGTGTGTACAAGATGCACTGCAGTAACTCATCAAGGTTCATTAGACAGTACCTTCCAAACCCACGTCCATTAATACTAATTACCTACTAGTGTCACAGGTAGGCTTACATTAACACTGCAATGAAGTTACTGTGAAAATCCCACCATCTAGAAGGACAAGAGCAGCAGATACCTGGGAACCCTATCACCTAGAGGTTCCCCTCCAAGTCACTCACCACCCTGACTTACAAAATATATCGCTGTTCTTTAAATTGTGAACAATTGCGGTCCCAAAACTGATCCCTGAGGCACACCACTAGACACTGATTGCCAACCAGGAAAACACCCATTTATCCCCACTCTTTGCTTTCTGTCAGTTAACCATTCATGCTAATACGTTATCTGTAACGCCATGCGCCTATATCCTATGCAGCAGCCTTTTGTGCGGCACCTTGTCGAATGCCTTCTGGAAATCCAGATACACCACATCTACCAGTTCCCCGTTGTCCGCTGAGCTCGTAACGTCCTCACAGAATTCCAGTAAATTTGTCAAACATGACCTGCCTTTCATGAACCCATGCTGCAACTGCCCAATGGGACAAATTCTATCCAGATGTCTCGCTATTTCTTCCTGAACGATAGATTCAAGAAATTTCCCCACTACAGAAGTTAAGATATCCGACCGCCTTTTGTCTACCTCCTTTTTTTAAACAGTGAAGTCACTGTTTTTCAATCTGCCGGAACCGCCCCAGATTCCATCAAGTTTTGGTAAATTTTCACGAGTGCATTTGCTATTTCCCCCGCCACCTCTTTTAATACCCTGGGATGCATTCCACCAGGGCCAGGATACTTGTCTACCTTTAGCCGCATTAGCTTGCCCAACACTACCTCTTTAGTGATAATGATCGTTTCTAGGTCCCCACCTGCCATAGCCTCCTTGCCATCAATTATTGGCATATTATTTGTGTCTCCCACTGTGAAGACCGGCACAAAATACCTGTTCAATGCCTGAGCCATTTCCTCATTTCCCATTATTAAATCCCCATTCTCATCCTCTAAAGGACCAATGTTTACCGTAGCCACTCTTTTTCATTTTATATATTTGTAGAAACCTTGGCTGTCTGTTTTTATATTCTGAGCTAGTTTACTCTCTCATAATCTATCTTTTCTTTCTAGCTTTTTTCATGGCTTTCTGTTGACTTTTAAAGATCTCCCAATCCTCTAGTTTCCCACTTTGTATGCCTTTCTTTCAATTTGATACTCTCCTTTATTTCCTTAGATATCCATGGCTGATTATCCCTTTCCCTACCATCCATCCTTTTCACTGGTATATACTTTCTCTGAGCACTGTGAAACATCTCTTTGAAAGTCCTTCACTGTTCCTCAATTGTCCCACCACAAAGCCTTTGCTCCCAATCTACTCTTGCCAACTCCTCCCTCATCCCATTGTAGTCTCCTTTGTTTAAGCACAAGACACTGTTATTGGATTTTACCTTCTCACACTCCATCTGTATTTTAAATTCAACCATACTATGATCGCTCTTTCCAAGAGGATCCCCAACTATGCGATCATGAATTATTCCTGTCTCATTGCAGAGGACCAGGTCTAGGATAGCTTGCTCCCTCGTAGGTTCCCTTACAAACTGTTCGAGGAAACTATCACAGATACATTCCATGAACTCCTCCTTAAGGCTGCCCTGACCGACCTGGTTTGATTAATCGACATGTAGATTAAAATCCCCCATGATAATTGCTGTACCATTTTTACATGCATCAGTTATTTCTTTGTTTATTGCTCGTCCCACCATGATGTTATTATTTGGTGGCCTATAGGCTACGCCTATCAGTGACCTTTTCTCCTTACTATTTCTAATTTCCATCCAAATGGATTCAACCTTTTTCTCCATAGAACCTATATCATCTCTCACTATCGCCCTGAAGTCATACCTTAAATATCAGAGCTACACCACCTCCCTTACCTTCCTGCCTGTCCTTCCACCCATGGAATCTACTTGGGTTGCGTGAAGTGCTCACTTAACCACGATTGCCAATAGCCTTCAGCCGTACGGCCAGAGGCCTCGGCAGTCAAAGGGGGTTATGGGTGGTCGGTGGGGAAGATGGGCAGGGACAAGAGTTGCCCCCGGAATGGGTAGACACGACCCAGGGGTTGGCATGGTGATGCCGCACGCGGTTGCCCCCCAGCGCCCCCCCCCACCCCACCCTCCCATTGTGGCCCACCCCTGCGTTGGGTCCCCCAGCTGAGGGTTCCCCACCCCCCGCCGAGCACTAGGGTGATAGGCCCAGCATCCCCGGGCTCTTTGTCTGTGAGCAAAGATGGCTACTCACCTCCATGGCTCTTCACATGAGCCCTTCCACCAGGTTCACGCTTCTCAAAAGGAGTACTAATAATCGCCAGCGTGACCACTTGCTGGGGAGGCCAGTGAATGACGGGAGACCGTTGGATATGGTGTGGCTCCTGTTAATTGTATGGAAATGGGGCTTAAGTGGTGATAATTGGTTTCTCGCCATGATACGGCGAGATCATGATTTCGCCTACGGGACTGGGCTGGTTGCATCGCAAACTGTTTGGCGCCTGGTGCAGTCCTTGTCTTCAGCCTCTCCTGCTATTCACCGGCCTCATTTGCCTCCAGGGCAGCACGGTAGCATAGTGGTTAGCATAGTTGCTTCACAGCTCCAGGGCCCCAGGTTCGATTCCCGGCTTGGGTCACTGTCTGTGCGAAGTCTGCACGTTCTCCCCGTGTGTGCGTGGGTTTCCTCCAGGCACTCTGATTTCTTCCCACAGTCCAAAGATGTGCAGGTTAGGTGGATTGGTCATGCTAAATTGCCCTTAGTGTCCAAAAAAGTTGGGTGGCGTTATTGGGTTACGGGGACAGGGTGGAGGTGTAGGCTTAAGTAGGGTGCCCTTTCCGAGGGCCGGTGCAGACTCAATGGGCCGAATGGCCTCCTTCTGCACTGTAAATTCTATAAGAGTGCAACAAGGCCAGAGAATCGTGCCATAAGTGTCTTTTTCATAGAATCATAGAACTTACAGTGCAGAAGGAGGCCATTTGGCCCATCATGTCTGCACCGGCCTTTGGAAAGAACACCCTACCTAGGCCCACACCTCCACCCAACCCCGCAACCCAGCAACCCCACCAACCTTTTTGGACACTAAGGGCGATTTAGCATGGCCAATCCACCCAACCTGCACATCTTTGGACTGTGGGAGGAAACTGGAGCACCCAGAAGAAACCCACGCAGACACGGGGAGAACGTGCAGACTCCACACAGACAGTGACCCAAGCCAGGGATTGAACCTGGGACCCTGGAGCTGTGAAGCAACTGTGCTAACCACTGTGCTACCATACCCATGCTCCCATTTTGGGCGGGTTTGGCAGGGTGTTTCCCGCCGTCTTTTTGGGTGAGATCCACAGTGGTATTCGCCCACACTTAGTCATTTTTTGGGCTTGGGGAGTTTCTCCCCAGTCTAGCCCACACTTTTCCATGGGCAATGACACTACCCGCAGATATGGGCATTACCCCCCACTAACTGAGGGCACCCTGCCATGGGGCCGTTGAGGACCCTCCCTTTTCAGGCCCCGCCCACCTACTGTTCCAGACCCCCCCTCTTTACCCCCTCCAACATTTATGAGGCCCCTTCATGCCACCCTTCCCCGTCCCACTCTTCATGCACACCCCTTTCATGGGCATGGCCCCCCTCATGTCCCGACCTTCACAGTGCCAACCTAGCACCTTGGCAGAATCCCTGTTGGTCAAGCAGTGCCACCAGGTGGCAGTACCAAGATGCCAGGCTGACAGTGCCAACTATCCAGGTATCAGAAGGAGTGGCCAGGGTGCTATCTTGCTCAATGCCCGACCACCCGTGGGCCTCCAATGGCCCAGGAGACCTTCCCTCCAGCTGCTGTTATGACTGGTCACGTTTGTGTGGAGCAGTTCTAAACTAATGAGCCTACTAAACTAAATTAATAAACTAATGGCTCATTTAAATATGCACATCTGGATCTTGCCCAGCTAGAGCAAGATCCAGATCGCAACATTTCACGAGATTCCATTGAATCTTGCGAGATGTTTCAAGCGTCGTGAATCTCGCGAGAGGCCTCTGGCGAGATTCAACGGCTTTGTTTCGACGCCAAGTCGGGCGCAACGAGGCCGGTGAATTGCGCCAAGTACTTTGTTTCACATTTATTTCTTTCTATTACAATTACAATATATTTCAAAATGTGATCATTTCTAAACTTTACGGCAGATCCCTCATGACTTATCTGCTCCTTTCTTTGATCAGAAGAACAGGAGCTGGTCATATACCTTCATTTTAGGGATATAGGAAGGATAGGCTGGGCATAGCTGAAAAAATGTGTTCAAGCCTCACAGCTGCATAATCCTATACATAGGTATATGACATTATTCCAAGAGCAAAAGCTGTGATACCTATAAATTATTGATAGGTAGTTCTTAGATACAACAGATGGCTTCCCTTTCCCTAATTAAAAAAAAACTCTTTGTTAGTGCTTACAACTTACCTACTTTTTGGAGGAAGGTTTCCCCCCATATTTTAATGAGGATTAAAAAAAAAAAAATTATTTAAACATTCAGAAAATTTAAAGCTGTGTTTCGCAGTATTGTTCTGAACTGGATTACAGGCTCTGTTTAATAATACCTCAGTTACTCAAAATCAAAAATGTATCTTGCTGAGAGACTGAGCAAGGACATTGATTAACAATCACTTTGGCATCAGGGCCACTGTCCAGATTCATTTTTTTTTTCTTGTTTTGCATATTTTATTGATTTAAAACTGGTAAATGAGCATCATGTGGATGAAGTGAAGTTGAACTGTTTACAGGAATAAAAATAACCTTTCAATAAGAAAAGATACGTGGGTCATACTATAGGTACTATTCTGCTGCCCAAGCAGATGGCATTCAGCTGGTATTGATTTCTTCCTGTAGTTGAGGAGCTGCACACAGCTGGGCATGCTCACTTCATTTTTTTTCTCTGATTGTGAGGGCGAGTCATGAATCCTGTTCTTCTCCATATGTTTGCAACCCTTTCCATCCAGAAGCAACATTTTTTAAAGAGGCATGGTAACGTTTCTGCCGTGAAACCTAGCTTTATCATAGTGCTTAATATGTCAGCATTTTACAAAAGCATTTCATTATATCGGAAATGGCCTCGATCACCCATGATCCGTTAAAACCAGAATTGAAGAAGTTCAAATTTGTTTCCTTTACAACTGCATCAGCTGTTTTTTTTTTAGATTATAAAATAATATTGACAGTTCATACAGACACCAGGTTTTATGTGATGTATAGATTTTGTTTGTGGAAGAATGAACTTACATTAATATAGTGTCTGTAATATTCAAAAACACTTAATAATCATTGAGTTTTGAGTTGTTGTCACTGTTTTATAGACAAGCATGACAGCACAAATTTCACACACCAAAGCCTCATTTTAAGCAATATTATGATTGGCCAATTTATCTGTTTCCTCAGTGTTGGTTTAGGGATACATTCGTAGTCGTGGGGAGTTGAGGAATTGATTTAATATCTTGGGTCCAATTTTCATAGTTTTCGTTTTGCGGTGTGTAATGTAACAAATGGGCACTCATTCTTTGTCCCTATTTTGTCACTGAACAGTACCAGGGCGTGAGGGGGGAGTGCCCTGGTGGGTCAGGGGTGTGGGGAAATCTCGTGAAGCCGGCCAGCCTATGTCTTTACAACAGCTGCACAGAAGTTGTAAGTGGTTTTATTTTGCCTAACTTTTTCCGGGTTTCTATTTGTGTAGCACAGCTGAAACCATAAGAGCTTTGCAATTTAAACCACATTTTCAGATGGTCACCAGCGCAGGACAATTAGCCCGAGGAAGTTTGCACTTCTGGGCAATTGCTGTGAAAACCCTTAGCTTTGAAGTTTTGAGAATTGCATCATGGGGCACAGTGCATCATGGGGCAATCTTTCCCAATCCAACACTCGGGAGTTCCGAAGTTACAGCCCATTACAACTTCAAGATGTAACATACTCTGAGTACTTCATTGGAATGTTGGAAATTGTTTTATTATAATTTTGAACAATTTTCATACAAGCCTACAATAACCCAGAATAACAGCTAACCAGTAAGAACCCTCCCACCCCCACTTTTCCCTCCAGCAATATAACCTCACCACTGAACCACCCCGCACCCACCCTATTCCCCTCAACAGCTAACCGTCACCAACTCTTTAAAGTACATTATAAATGGCCACCATCTCTGGTAAAGCCCTTCCAGCAACCCTCTCACAGTGAACTTGACCTTCTCGAGGTGCAAAAACTCCATCAAGTCACCCAGCCAGGTGCTTGGCGGTTTAGTCGACCTCCAGCCCAAGAGGATCAGCCTCCTTTCCACAAGCGAGGCTAAGGCCAGGACGTCTGCCCCTGCCCCCGTCCAGAGCTCCGGCACATCCGAAACCCCCAAAACCATCATCAGTGGGCAAGGCTCCAACCCAATTGCCTACAGAGTATCAACAAAGGACCTCCAGATGCCCACCAGCTTTGTGTACGACCAGAACATGTGCGTGTGGTGCGCTGGCCCTCTCGAACACTAATTTCATCTATCCTCCACCCCATTGAAAAAACGGCTCGTTATAGCCTTCATGAGATGTGCTCGAAACAAAACTTTTAGCTGAATGAGACTCCGTCTCGCACAGGATGAGGTTACGTTCACCCTCCCCAGTGCCTCGCTCCAAACCTTCTCATCCAATATCCTTGGTCCCAGCTCTTCTGGCCACTTTGCAGTCACAATCAGGCATGTCTCCTCCCCCACTATCTGCTGGTATATGCCCGACGTACTGGCCGCCTCCGACCCTGAACAGGATAAAATCTGCTCAGGCAAGGTAGAAGGCTGATTCACCGGGAAGGCTAGAAAGTACTTTTTGACTCAGCTCTGCACCTGGAGATACCTGAACCCATCAGCATCTGTAAACCCAGGCTAGCGAACCAACCCTCTAAAAATAAATCTCCCTCCTTCTCCAAGGAATGTTAGCCCAGATTATGTGCTCAAGAATGCAGTAAATTGATCATACTGCGATACTTTTGAAATATTTATTTATTTTCCCACTTGAATGCAAACAAAGACTATGGACTGGATTTTCGTTTCCGAAACTGGTAGCTCAAGCTGGTAAATTTCCTGACCTAGCAGACCTGCCTTGGTTACAGGGCCCATTAGACTAAATTTTCACTCCGGGGAAGAGGGGGCTGGATAGAGTTAGACCCGTCGACTGCACAAGAAGTCCTTGGGTGACCATGGGGTGGGTGACTGCAGAGGCAGTCTGCTGAGAAGGCCCAACCCAGTTTTAGAAACGGTTAGGCTCTCAAGCTCTAACCCCAGCAGGCATTACCCATGCACCCTATATGCCAACTCATGTCCTGTACTCATCCCCATATCCCTCCACATGCCAAGTTCTTGCCAAATCCCCATGTCACGTCCCTAGCCACTCACCCAGTATTCATCATGGGCAGACCTTAAGAGCCATGTGGAGGTGAAAAGAGATTTCTAACAATTTAATACAGCTCTCATTCGTATTCATTTGATAGTGAAAAGACCTGCACGATGAACCCATTCAAAGCTTTTAAATATCTTCAAATAACTTATCTCTTATAATTACCTCTTGTCTATTCAGACCCCACATGGAAGACAGCTGATCCTTTAGTAGAGTGGAGGATTTAAAGAAACTTCAGATAATTACAGTTAACAGCCCTTATGAGTTTAGGCTTCTCTATCAATTTGTGACTACCGCCCTTGACCAAGCCAAAAGATCTTGTGCCATTAAGCTGTTTTTTTAAACTTTTTCTTTTGATTTGGAGCCAACACAGAGAGAATATTTCAAAAGATATTGATTGAGTTATAATACAAACTGATCTCATGGTAATAAACAACATATTTAAGATTGGTGATCCCTTTTTTAAATGATGACGCTGATTACTCTGCTTGATAATTTTACATTTAACTAAACCTGCAAAGTTTCCCTAAAAACGATGTGTATGCAAAAACTCACCTGAATTTTCTTATTAGGGATCTGGTCAACAAATTGGCATTATACAGTACTACTAATACTGAAGTTATTTTAGCACTGCATTTTAAAAATTCAGGAACCGC
This sequence comes from Scyliorhinus torazame, assembly GCF_047496885.1. Classification (NCBI taxonomy): domain Eukaryota; kingdom Metazoa; phylum Chordata; class Chondrichthyes; order Carcharhiniformes; family Scyliorhinidae; genus Scyliorhinus; species Scyliorhinus torazame. Next base: position 134,891,560 of record NC_092715.1, read on the forward strand.
TAGGTAAAACAGTTTCCTGGTGTACTGCCTTAGTTCTGCAGCAGATATAACATTATGTTACGTTAAGTACAGCATAGTAGATAACAGTAATAAAGTAAGGAGATATGCTTCGACTATCTTGTAGACATTCTTGGCCTCAAATCATGAACCCTTCTCTACATTGTTCTAAAATTTGATTAGAAGGGAGGGAGTTAAAACTGTAAAACATCAGTTTGTTCCCTTGGATAATAATCTGAACCACTAGGGCAGTATTGATATATTCACCTAGCGTGAAACATTGAAAAAATTCTATTTAGTTTCCGTTTCACAGTGAAATGGTCTTATCTTCTTCACTAAGCTCTTTGAGGTGCTGATCCTTCTGTGATTTTCATTGTGTGACATTGATGTTAGACTTGAATTCAATTTCAGGCAATTAATGAAATCAGTGTTTAGATGCTATCTTCTGGCAGAAAGACTGCACTGAAAATTTTTTGCAAATGATGCAATTAATATATTTGTAGACCTCAAAGCTTGAAGAAAGCATCACGGAAACAAGTGCATTAACCCCGAGTACATTGAATTCCCTACTCTAACTACAGTATTCTGTTCTGACTTGGAGGAGGCACCTGATGTTTAGAGTAATTAGTTTCAATGGGAATGTCAGCAATGCTCTCGGGAGCTTACTCTGGCCCCCAGCCTTTGATATGAAGAAAATATCACCAAGACAAAAATCATGAAAACTTATTGCATAGCTGTACATTCTTCAAAGTGGCAGTGATTTTAAAGTGGCAAAAAATGACTTTGGGAAACAATTCTTTAACCTAACCCGATGAATGTGGCATTCTTATAAGTTCTTGGGGTGGGGTTTGTCTGATTGATTTACCACGTGATGCTTCAGGTCATCTTACATCCTAAATACTGGGATAAAATAAAAGTAAAACAAAAGAATGTAATGTATGTGGAGCACAATTTCCTGTTGAGCATTTAAACATATTCCTATATTGACTGTTGCATTTCCCCATACCGTTCCTGAGTGGATGGATCCTAAATGTAAGAAATCCGGTTAGGTTTCTTCAATAATATTTCTTTTAAAAAACACTGTAGACGTATTTAGCATAAAATGAATTTAATATTTTGTCCATATTGTGCAAACATTTTTTTATTTTAAAACAACATCTGTGGATAAAATTTAAAACAAGTTAAGGTTGGCATGGTTTACTAGCTGGTTGAGCATCTAATTTGATGGTAAAGACCTAAGAAGCTGCAACATCGGTGAATAAAGCAGCAATTGTAAGAGGTGCTCAGTTCAGGGAAAAATGCGCTGATTTCTGGTTGTAATTTTCAATTGTCATTTATTCAAGTAGTCACAGATGTACTTGTGATGAAATAATTCACATTTATATTCCGGGCTGATTACAATACATACTAAATTTGGGTCTTTTTACTGGAACCACTTTCCAACTTAGCACTTTAATGGTACTTATCAAGTCATGGATGAGATGATTTTTACACATTGAGTTCCAGATATATTTCCACAACAAGAATACTTTTGTGATAATTGATGGATATAGGAACTCCAAATATTGAAAACTATTTCACACCTAAAGTTTTAGTTCTGAAATGCTGATGTGTGTTATATCCTCAGAAGGTTAGTGGAGTTGTCTTGTCCAAGTTTTCAGCAAGATGGTTAGTGTTATAATTGGCTGATGAGAAGGCCTGAACCTAAATATAATGCCAACATTCGATTTCTCAGTGTCCTCAGTGAAGATCTGTCACCATTTATGTTGACTTTAGTGACAATTCTCTAGCAGCGAAACTCGAGGGAAATCATTACACTGTTTATGCCTCTGCCTTGTCGGACAGAGTTATCCTGAGATATTTTAACGTATTTTCTCCTGCATGATGGCATCTAGCTGAGGTTAAGGCAGAACAGGTCCCTCTGTAATATGGTGACTGCATTTTACTCACTGAAACAGAAAAGAAATCTGACAATTAGGTGTTTGGAATGTCAGTGAAGGGACATGTGCAAGTAATCAGCTACTTCCACAGGGAGAGCAGAGTTAAGAGGCAGATACTTAAAAATTTGAGGCTTTTAGTGGCCACACTACAGGAACAAAAATCAATATGGTAGAACTAAGGTTATGGTGGGTGAGAGGAGCAGAAATCAATGTTCTAAGAATGCACTTTTTTTTTTGCATTTCCTTTTCTATACAGAATTGGTAAGATGTATGTTTGTAATGTGGTCATATTGCACGGAATCAAATTAAAAAATGCTAGGTTCTATATTGGTGTATATTTACTTTTCCTGATCACTCCAGATATGATGTGTATTTGTACAATATATCATAATAAAAGACTGAAACGGGCGGCGTGTGGTGCAGTGGTTAGCACTGGGACTGCAGCGCTGAGAACCTGGGTTCAAATCCTGGTCCTGGGTCACTGTCCGTGTGGAGTTTGCACATTCTCCCCATGTCTGCATGGGTTTCAACCCCACAACCCAAAGATGTGCAGCTTAGGTGGTTCGGCCACGCTAAATTGCCCCTTAATTGGGAAAAAAAAATAATTGGGTACACTAAATTTTTTAAAAATAATAAAAGACTGACATTGATCCAGTGTAGCAGGTCTGATGACATCTGAAATAGTGAGCTTCTTGGTAATGCAAATTGGGGGTTTTTTGCCCAAAATATTTACATTCTGAAGAATAACACTTTTGAGTGCATTTTGAGCCTGTTACATGTGTAACTGATTAATCATTTGAACTTTGTTGTCACTTTGTTTCATCTCCTCTGACCCCCTTCTGTGTTTTAAAACATCACAGCCTCATTTTACAGTACACCTGAATAATTTTGAAGACTTGGAACCCTTAATAATTAAATTGTTTACAAGGATATTGTAAAAGCACTCATGATGATCATATGATGTCCATTAATCCCTGCAAGGAGTATCACATTCTATAGGTGAATACTTGCACTGAGAATTTCCTTGGAATTTTCTCCCAATCAGACGTCATAACTGCTGAAAATTTAGCGGAGGGCCCAAAAGGATGGGTAAAGTGGGTTTCTGCCGATATTCTGCCAAGCTTACAGCAGCTGATCAGGAGAGCCATGGAGGGGGTTTCTTGATTCTGATTGGGTTTTTTTAAATGATGTTATCTTGTAAATTTTAAAATGATCTTAATTCTATACTGCAAATGCAAGAATTAGGACATTAATAATACTGATTTGGAGTAGGGAATTCATGATAAGTGTGCCTGTTCATGGAAGCATTTTTGATTGTTCAGTTATTTAATGTGCTTGAACAATAAGTCTGATTGGAATGCTACCCTAAAATGGTCTTCTGTAAAACATTTGTGCTAATTCATTTGTGTAAAATGCCCATCCGTGTGGAAGATGGGGAAGACACTTAGTTATAGAATTATATGAAGTGGCACAGTAACCAAGCAGTTGCTTTGAGTGTTACAATGGCAAATAGAGACAAAATAAATATGGTTATACGCAACAATATCAATGAAACACTAAAGGAGAGGGAAATAATATTTTGCAAATGGTGAAAACATTTTACCCATAGTATGCAGTAAACTATGGATCATCAGTACTCACTGTACAAGTAACCAAAAGTTAAACAATCTCAAATGGTTACACCCATTTCTGCACCACACGTATGCAAAAGAGGTGGTGGTCCTAATGATTTTTTTCTTCTTTGTGTTAGGCATGGAACAGCAGTTCTTATGCCAGCTCAATGTCATTAGTGTACAGATGGAGTATGTGACCAGTGCATTGTAAGCTGATCTGTCAAGCTTAACAAACAGCTCGCCTTGTTAACATTCCTTAAATCCTGCATTAATAACCCAAAGTAAATCCCTGAACGCACACTCATTGGACTTTCTCTTTGTTGCCATGATGGATGAGGTTTCACCCTGGAAAATAAAGTAACAATCCCTCCCCAAATAAAATTAGAGGGAAAAAATGTAGGTTTTACTGTTGTTGCTTTTCAGTCGCCTCAGCAAATGAAAAGAAGAAACCTTCTGATTTCCATAATATTTATGTTGACCCACTGGTATACCCATGATTAAACCTTAGACATTACTTTGAAAGCATCTCTGATAATTCAGCAAGTTTATCACAAAGAAGCTCAGGCATATAATGCAGTAAGAAACCTAGTTTGATGTTGTGTCTGTGCTCTGATGACCTCAACTGGACTGCGAGTACATATGTTGCCCATTGCCTAGCATTGAAACGATCAGACTAGTTTTTCACACTTAATCACAATTAGAAATCCCTGCTTTAAGTGTGAATATGAATTTCAGATGAAGATTCTACTGCATTCTTCTTCATTCACTCAGTAACCTGGTAAAGATTCTTGTTGAGATTCCTACATGACTATTAGGCACCTGATGCATCTGGATCCAATACCTGGGCAAATGTTGGTGAGAAACCTGAGATACCTTCTCTGGACAAATTATTTGCAACTGATCAACCCATGGGCTGAAATTGTCACCACCAATGAAAAATCTGGGTGTAATTCAGTCACTAACTGAGATGGTAATTCTAAAAACAACTCAATTGTAAGGGGAATAGACAGGCGTTTCTGTGGCCGCAAACGAGACTCCAGGATGGTATGTTGTCTCCCTGGCGCTAGGGTCAAGGATGTCTCGGAGCAGGTACAGGACATTCTGGAGAAGGAGGGTGAACAGCCAGTGGTCGTGGTACACATCGGTACAAACGACATAGGTAAAAAGAGGGATGAGGTCCGAAATGCAGAATACAGGAAAGAAGTTAAGAAATCGGACCTCGAAGGTAGTGATCTCAGGATTACTACCGGTGCCACGTGCTAGTCAGAGTAGAAATGACAGGATATATAGGATGAATACGTGGCTGAAGGGATGGTGTCAGGGGGAGGGTTTCAGATTCCTGGTGCATTGGGACCGGTTCTGGGGGAGGTGGGACCTGTACAAACTGGACGGGGTACACCTGGGCAGGACTGGAACTGATGTCATAGGGGTTTATTTGCTAGAGCGGTTGGGGAGTGTTTAAACTAATGTGGCAGGAGGATGGGAACCGATGCAGGAAGTCGGAAGGTAGTAAAACAGGGACAGAAACAAAAGGCAGTAAGGGGGAAAGTGTAAGGCAGAGAATTATAGAATCATAGAAGTTTACAGCATGGAAACAGGCCCTTCGGCCCAACCAGTCCATGCCGCCCAGTTTTTACCATTAAGCTAGTCCCAGTTGCCCGCACTTGGCCCATAACCCTCTATACCCATCTTAACCATGTAACTATCTAAATGCTTTTTAAAAGACACAATTGTACCCGCCTCTACTACTACCTCTGGCAGCACATTCCAGCCACTCACTACCCTCTGAGTGAAGAAATTGCCCCTCTGGGCCCTTCTGAATCTCTCCCCTCTCACCTTAAACCTATGCCCTCTAGTTTTAGACTCCCCTACCTTTGGGAAAAGATGTTGACTATCTACCTTATCCATGCCCTTCATTATTTTATAGACCTCTATAAGATCACCCCTAAGCCTCCTACCCTCCAGGGAAAAAAGTCCCAGTCTATCCAGCCTCTCCTTATAACTCAAACCATCAAGTCCCAGTAACATCCTAGTAAATCTTTTCTGCACTCTTTCTAGTTTAATAATATCCTTTCTATAATAGGGTGACCAGAACTGCACACAGTATTCCAAGTGTGGCCGTACCAATGTCTTGTACAACTTCAACAAGACGCCCCAACTCCTGTATTCAATGTTCTGACCAATGAAACCAAGCATGCCGAATGCCTTCTTCACCACCCTGTCCACCTGCGACTCCACCTTCAAGGAGCTATGAACCTGTACTCCTAGATCTCTTTGTTCTATAACTCTCCCCAACGCCATACCATTAACTGAGTAGGTCCTGGCCTGATTCGATATGCCAAAATGCATCACCTCACATTTATCTAAATTAAACTCCATCTGCCATTCGTCGGCCCACTGGCCTAATTGATCAAGATCCCGTTGCAATCCTAGATAACCTTCTTCACTATCCACTGTGCCACCAAACTTGGTGTCATCTGCAAACTTACTAACCACGCCTCCTAAATTCTCATCCAAATCATTAATATAAATCACAAATAACAGTGGACCCAGCACCGATCCCTGAGGCACACCACTGGTCACAGGCCTCCAGTTTGAAAAACAACCCTCTACAACCACCCTCTGTCTTCTGTCGTCCAGCCAATTTTGAATCCAATTGGCAACCTCACCCTGGATAGTGAGCTTTAACCTTCTGCAACAACCTACCATGCGGTACCTTGTCAAAGGCTTTGCTAAAGTCCATGTAGACAACGTCTACTGCACTGCCCTCATCTACCTTCTTGGTCACCCCCTCAAAAAACTCAATCAAATTTGTGAGACATGATTTTCCACGCACAAAGCCATGCTGACTGCCCCGAATCAGTCCTTGCCTCTCTAAATGCTTGTAGATCCTGTCTCTCAGAATACCTTCTAGCAACTTACCTACTACAGACGTTAGGCTCACCGGTCTGTAGTTTCAAGGCTTTTCCCTGCTGCCCTTCTTAAACAAGGGCACAACATTCGCCACTCTCCAATCTTCAGGCGCCTCACCTGTGGCTGCCGATGATTCAAATATCTCTGTTAGGGGACCCGCAATTTCCTCCCTAGCCTCCCACAACATCCTGGGATACATTTCATCAGGTCCCGGGGATTTATCTACCTTGATGACTTCCAGCACCTCCTCCTCTGTAATATGCACACTTCTCAAGACATCACTATTTATTTCCCTTAGTTTCCTAACATCCATGCCTTTCTCCACCGTGAATATCGATGAGAAATATTCATTCAGGATCTCACCCAACTCTTGTGGCTCTGCACATAGATGTCCTTGTTGATCCTTAAGAGGCCCTACTCTGTCCCTAGTTACTCTTTTTCCCTTTATGTATCTGTAGAAGCTCTTTGGATTCTCCTTTGCATTATTTGCCAAAGCAATTTCATGTCCCCTTTTTGCCCTCCTGATTTCCCTCTTAACTCTATTTTGACAATCTCTATACTCTTCAAGGGATCCACTTGATCCCAGTTGTTTATGTACGTCATATGCCTCCTTCTTCTTTTTGACCAGAGTCTCAATATCTCGAGTCATCCAGGGTTCCCTACTTCTACCAGCCTTGCCCTTCAATCTAAAGGGAATGTGCTTACCCTGAACCCTGGATAACACATTTTTAAAAGCCTCCCATTTACCAGCCGTCCCTTTGTCTGCCAACAGTCTCCCCCAATCTACCTCTGAAAGTTCCTGTCTGATACCATCAAAATTGGCCTTGCCCCAATTAAGAATTTTAACTCTTGGGCCAGACCTATCATTCGCTATAGCTATCTTAAAACTAATGGAGTTATGGTCACTTGTCCCAAAGTGATCCCTCACTAACACTTCTGTCACTTGCCCTTCCTTATTTCCCAAGACGAGGTCAAGTTTTGCCCCCTCTCTCGTCGGTCCATCCACATACTGAATGAGAAATTCCTCCTGAATACACTCAACAAATTTCCCTCCATCCAAGCCCCTAATGCTATGGCTGTCCCAGTCAATGTTGGGAAAGTTAAAGTCCCCTACTATTACCACCCTATTTTTCTTGCAGCTATCTGTAATCTCCTTACATATTTGCTCCTCAATTTCCTGCTGACTATTTGGGGGCCTAGAGTACAGTCCTATCAAGGTGATCTCTCCCTTCTTATTTTTCAGTTCCACCCATATAGACTCAGTGGGCGAACCCACGGATATATCCCCTCTAAGTACTGCCGTGATGTTCTCCCTAATAAAAAACGCCACTCCCCCTCCTCTCTTACCTCCTGTTCTATCCTTTCTATAGCATCTGCACCCCGGAACATTGAGCTGCCAGTCCTGCCCCTCCCTTAGCCATGTTTCAGTCATAGCTATAATATCCCAGTCCCATGTGCCCATCCATGCCCTGAGTTCATCCGCTTTGCCCGTCAGGCCCCTTGCATTGAAATAAATGCAAGTTTAATGTAGACTTTCCTTGCTCTCTGTCCTGCTTTCTCTGGTCATGCTTTACACACTCTCCCTTCCTGCCTTTTGTTTCCGTCCCCACTGACTTCCTACATCGGTTCCCATCCCCCTGCCACATTAGTTTAAACCCTCCCCAACTGCACTAGCAAACACACCCCCGAGAACATTGGTTCCGTTCCCACTCAGATGCAGACCGTCCGATGTGTACAGGTCCCACCTCCCCCAGAACCGGTTCCAATGTCCCTGGAATTTGAAACCCTCCCTCTTGCACCATCTCTCAAGCCACGTATTCATCCTAGCTATCCTGTCATTCCTATTCTGACTATCACGTGGCACTGGTAGCAATCCTGAGATTACTACCTTTGAGGTCCTACTTTTTAGTTTAACTCCTAACTCCCTAAATTCAGCTTGTAGGACCTCATCCCGTTTTTTACCTATATCGTTGGTGCCTATATGCACCACGACAGCTGGCTGTTCACCCTCTCCCTCCAGAATGCCCTGCAGCCGCTCCGAGACATCCTTGACCCTTGCACCAGGGAGGCAACATACCAACCTGGATTCTCGTTTGCGTCCGCAGAAACGCCTGTCTATTCCCCTTACAATTGAATCCCCTATCACTATAGCTCTGCCACTCTTTTTCCCGCCCTTCTGTGCAGCAGAGCCAGCCACGGTGCCATGAACCTGGCTGCTGCCACCTTCCACTGGTGAGCCATCTCCCCCAACAGTTTCCAAAACGGTAAATCTGTTTTGGAGGGAGATGACCGCAGGGGATCCCTGCACTGCCTTCCTACTCTTCCTCTGTCTGTTGGTCACCCATTCCCTATCTGCCTCAGTAATTTTAATCTGCGGTGTGACCAACTCACTGTATGTGCTATCCACAACTTCCTCAGCATCGCGGATGCTCCAAAGTGAATCCATCCGCAGCTCCAGAGCCGTCAAGCGGTCTAACAGGAGCTGCAGTTGGACACACTTCTTGCAGATGAAGGAGTCAGGGACACCAGAAGGGTCCCTGAATTGCCACATCTCACAAGAGGAGCATGACACGGGTCTGAGCTCTCCTGCCATGACTTAAACCTGAAGTTAAATTTGAACTACACTACACAGCTAAGAGAAAGTCAAAGAGAGAAAAGAAAAATCACTTACCAGTCACAAGCCAATCACTTACCTGCTGGCTGTGATGTAATTGCTCCTGAGATTCCCTAACGGCTGACCTGCAAGGTAAGGAACTTTTTAAACAGCACTTACCTCTCCCAGCAGCACTTGCTCCCTGTGGCCGCTCCCGGAACTGAACTCCCAAAACTAACGGCTGACCTGCAAGGTAAGGAACTTTTTAAACAGCACTTACCTCTCCCAGCAGCACTTGCTCCCTGTGGCCGCTCCCGGAACTGAACTCCCGAAACTAACGGCTGACCTGCAAGGTAAGGAACTTTTTAAACAGCACTTACCTCTCCCAGCAGCACTTGCTCCCTGTGGCCGCTCCCGGAACTGAACTCCCGAAACTAACGAAGCCAGAGTCAAAAATCAAAAAGGGCGACAGTACACGGTACAGTGACTGAGGGGAGCTCAGTGAATAGGCCCAGTAATACTAAAAGGAATAAAACGGGAAGTAAAACATTAATGGTAAGCGACGCGGCAGGTTGTTACATGAAGATATGGGTTCAACGACAAGGAAAATTAGGAGAAAAGTTAAGAGGAAAAATAACTTAGGAGAGGTTACTGATCAAGGTGTTAAGATTCAAAACAGAGGTATAAAAGCCAACATAAGTGTACTTTACCTGAATGCTCGTAGTATTCGGAATAAGGTAAATGAGTTGATGGAGCAAATCATCGTGAATGACTCTGATTTAGTGGCCACTACTGAAACATGGTTAAAGGATGGTCACAACTGGGAGTTAAATATCCAAGGTATCAAACTATTTGGAAGGACAAAGTGGATGGTAAGGGAGGTGGTGTAGCTCTGTTATTTAAGTCTGACATCCGGGCAATAGTAAGGGATGACATCGGTGCTATGGAGGATAAAGTTGAATCCATTTGGGTGGAAATCAGGAATAGTAAGGCAAAAAAGTTTATGATAGGAGTAGTCTATAGGCCACCAAATAGTAGCATTATGGTGGGGCAGGCAATAAACAAAGAAATAACTGATGCATGTAGAAATAGTACAGCAGTTATCATGGGGCATTTTAATCTACTTATCGATTGGTTTAACCAGGTCGGTCAAGGCAGCCTTGAGGAGGAGTTTATAGAATGTATCCGCGATAGTTTCCTAGAACAGTATAATGGAACCTATGAGGGAACAAGCGGTCCGAGACCTGGTCCTGTGTAATGAGACAGGATTGATTAATGATCTCATAGTTAGGGATCCTCTCAGAAGGAGCGATCACAATATGGTGGAATTTAAAATACAGATGGAGAGTGAGAAGGTAAAATCAAACACTAGTGTTTTGTGCTTAAACAAAGGAGATTACAATGGGATGAGAGAAGAGCTAGCTAAGGTAGACTGGGAGCAAAGACTTTATGGTGAAACAGTTGAGGAACAGTGAAGGACGGTAGAAAGAGAGAAAATCGACTGTGGATATCTAAGGAAATAAGGGAGAGTATCAAATTGAAGGAAAAAGAATATAAAGTGGCAAAAATTAGTGGGAGACTACAGGACTGGAAAATCATAGGGGGCAACAGAAAGCAACTAAAAAAGCTATAAAGAAGAGTAAGATGGATTATGAGAGTAAACTTGCTCAGAATATAAAAACAGATAGTAAAAGTTTCTACAAATACATAAAACAAAAAAGAGTGGCTAAGGTAAATATTGGTCTTTTAGAGGATGAGAAGAGATTTAACAATGGGAGATGAGGAAATGGCTGAGGAATTGAACAGGTTTTTTGTGTCGGTCTTCACAGTGGACGACACAAATAACATGCCAGTGACTGATGGAAATGAGGCTATGACAGGTGAGGGCCTTGAGTTGATTGTTATCACTAAGGAGGTAATGATGGGCAAGCTATTGGGGCTAAAGGTAGACAAATCTCCTGGCCCTGATGGAATGCATCCCAGAGTGCTAAAAGAGATGGCTAGGGAAATTGAAAATGCACTAGTGATAATTTACCAAAATTTACTAGACTTTGGGGTGGGCCCGGCGAATTGGAAATTAGCAAACGTGACACCACTGTTTAAAAAAGGAGGTGGGCAGAAAGCGGGTAACTATAGGCCAGTTAGCTTAACTTCGGTAGTAGGAAAGATGCTGGAATCTATCATTAAGGAAGAAATAGTGAGGCATCTGGATGGAAATTGTCCCATTGGGCAGACGCAGCATGGGTCCATAAAGGGCAGGTCGCACCTAACTAATTTAGTGGAATTTTTTGAGGACATTACCAGTGCGGTAGATAACGGGGAGCCAATGGATATGGGATACCTGGATTCCCAGAAAGATTTTGACAAGGTGCCACACAAAAGGTTGCTGCATAAGATAAAGATGCATGGCATTAAGGGTAAAGTAGTAGCATGGATAGAGGATTGGTTAATTAGTAGAAAGCAAAGAGTGGGGATTAATGGGTGTTTCTCTGGTTGGCAGTCAGTAGCTAGTGGTGTCCCTCAGGGATCAGTGTTGGGCCCACAATTGTTCACAATTTACATAGATGATTTGGAGTTGGGGACCAAGTGCAATGTGTCCAAATTTGCAGACGACACTAAGATGAGTGGTAAAGCAAACCGTGCAAAGGATAACGGAAGTCTGCAGAGGGATTTGGATAGGTTAAGTGAATGGGCTAGGGTCTGGCAGATGGAATACAATGTTGACAAATGTAAGGTTATCCATTTTGGTAGGAATAACAGCAAAAGGGATTATTATTAAAATGATAAAATATTAAAACATGCTGCTGTTCAGAGAGACCTGGGTGTGCTCGTGTATGAGTCGCAAAACGTTGGTTTACAGGTGCAACAGGTGATTAAGAAGGCAAATGGAGTTTTGTCCTTCATTGCTAGAGGAATGGAGTTTGAGACTAGGGAGGTTATGCTGCAATTGTTAGTGAGGCCACACCTGGAGTATTGTGTTCAGTTGTGATCTCCTTACCTGAGAAAGGACGTACTGGTGCTGGAGGGTGTGCTAGGAGATTCACTAGATTAATCCCAGAGCTGAAGGGGTTGGATTATGAGGAGAGGTTGAGTAGACTGGGACTGTACTCGTTGGAATTTAGAAGGATGCGGGGGGATCTTATAGAAACATATAAAATTATGAAGGGAATAGATAGGATCGATACGGGCAGGTTGTTTCCACTGGCGGATGAAAGCAGAACTAGAGGGCATAACCTCAAAATAAGGGGAAGTAGATTTAGGACTGAACTTCTTCACCCAAAGGGTTGTGAATCTATGGAATTCCTTGCCCAGTGAAGCAGTTGAGGCTCCTTCATTAAATGTTTTTAAGATAAAGATAGATAGTTTTTTGATGAATAAAGGGATTCAGGGTTATGGTGTTCGAGCTGGAAAGTGGAGCTGAGTCCACAAAAGATCAGCCATGATCTCATTGAATGGCGGAGCAAGCTCGAGGTGCCAGATGGCTTACTCCTGCTCCTAGTTCTTATGTTCTTATAATGCAGACCCTGGGAGAATTGGGGGAAGAAACAGCAGAAACCCCAGAATCCTGCTATGAGTAGGATTACTCCTGTTTTGTAATTACTCTTGTTCTGGGAATGTTTTAGTATTGTTAATTTAAAACAACGGGCGGGATTCTACATTGCCCGACGCCAAAATCATGTTTGGCGATCGGGCGGAGAATGGGACCTGATGCCGAAATCGGGGCCGGCGCCGGTTTGACTTTTTGGCAAATCTGCATATTAGATTGAGACACTTGGGCTCAATTTAATACGCAGTCTCCCGAGGCATTGGCCTCGGAGACCTCGGGCAAGCGTCGTTCAGTACTGGTCTCCACAAACGGGGACCAAGCAGAACGGCACTCATCGGAAGCCCCTGGGTGCTTGCCCTCAGTGCAGGGTGGTACCCTGGTGCTGCTGCTGCCACCTGGGCACCCTGGCAGTGACAGCCTGGCACCCTGACAATGCCATTTTGGTGACAGCCTGGCACTGCCAAGGTGCCCTGGTGGCACTCCGAGCTGGCAGGGGCACTTCCAGGTACCAAGTTGGCACTGTCAAGGTGCCAAGCTGGCATTTTTTGTGTGCGTGCGATTGGGCCAGATGTACCTTGCGCGAATGTCGGGTGGGTGCAGGGGGCCCAGGAACCACGTCATATTGCATTGGGGCTTGGTGGGGTTTGCTTCGGGGTCTCCAGAGATTGGGACACCATATTTAAATAGTGCCCCAGTCTCTCACTACACAGAGGAGTTCTGGCAAGCGGATCTGCTCAGTGCAGAAAACGGGCTATGTGTGGCCTTGGGCACGTGTTCCCCGCTGAGGCCCGCTATCTAACCGTGGGCGCACTAAATAGCGGGGTGTTTCTCGGCACCGGGAAACGTGGCTAAACGCGCTTGCTATGGGACTCTGTTCCCATTTAGTTAAATCGCACCCACAGTCTGGGTACCTTAACCTAGGTTCGTTAATAATATTACTGCAATAAATATATACTTTAACCCGGGCTTTTAATAACATTACTGCAACAGGTATAAAATACAATATATATATAACAATTTCTTTCATTCATCATAGAGGAAAGAAAGTTAAGAGTTCAGGGCAATTTTCAGAATGGTTGAAAGTACTGAGAATCCACAGGGTTCTGTTCAGGAATGGCTTGTTTTACTCTGCTTTGCTGCTGTGAAGCACATTGTGATGTTTTTCTCCATTAAAGATACAAATGCAATTGTTCATACTAGCCAATGGAAGAGCAAAATCTTGCAGGGATTATAAATAAGGATAAAGATTTTGTGGGGCAGGAAGCCAGTTGAGATCAGCTAGGACAAAAGTGAGGGCAAATGGGGCTTGGTGTGGGATGGAATGTTATCGTAAAGTTTAGATATGCCCAGTCAGAAAGGAGAGCTGCAGATATCCACCCTCCTGCCCTTGTTTCCAACCTGCTCGATTCCCTCCGCAGACCTCTACTCCCAACCTCCAAAGCACCTTCACTCACCTTTAGCCTGGGGTTCCTTGGCGATCCTGGACCTCTGGTGGGTGCATTTCCACCAGCTGCCAGTGTTCTTGATGTGACTGGCAGATGAGGAGCTGCCAGCTTTTGATTGGCCGGCAGCTATTGTCAGGCAGGACCTCCGCCCTGAGGATCTCAACTGCCTGAAGGCCCAACAATCCCCGCTTAAATGCCTGAAGGACACTTGATTCCATTGGGCCTCTCCATCGAACTGTGGGGGAAAACGCATCAGTTCTCCGTCCAAGCAGATTCCCGGCTTAGGTATGGGCAAGAAATTGGGAATTGTTAGCAATGTCTGCATCTCCAATAAAAGATAATACATTGTCAAAAAATATTTGAAATCATTAATCTGATAGTGAAAAATTATCATATTTTTGAAATGGTACTCAATTTTAAATACTATGGTCCATATATCTGTCTACATTTTTGTGGTTTGTAGGGTCATTTCATGGCAAAAATAACATATTTGATCTCGATTCATTTTTAATGAGATGGTTATCTTTGAATTAAATCTTTCTGATTAATCTTGTAATGTTCCAATCATTAGCAAAATGAGTCTGCATTGTTCACTCATTGAGTCAGAATTATTAGGTTGTTCCACCTCCCCTGCTCCAATTAAGGCCCTCAACTGAGCAACTAATGACTACTTAAGGGCTGTTCCCTGAATCGCCACAAGAGGCTGGAGTAAGGGGTTCAGAAGCAGGGGAGATGTCTGAAAGGTCACCTTGCTCAGGCCTGACAGGGAGAGGGCTGACTGCCCCCTTCAATTGCCTACTTTCCACAGCAGGCACCTTCCCACACAGAATCTTCTATCCAGGAATGCCCCTTGCCTCCCAGCCTCTCCATTAAGACCCCCATTCCTCTCATCCCAGCTGACCCAGGCCTCCCTTCCTCACTCTGCCATGAGAACTCCTCATCCAGTGTTCCTGCACTTTCAACCTGAGGACTGCTTGTAGTCCCTGTTCTGGCCACTGCTGCTATTGACACTGCTGGGGCTACAGAGCCCCACGTTGACCTCTTTGAGGTTGGACTTCCTCTCAAATGAGGAGCCGAAGTTCCAAATTCAGACAAATAATGCTCCTGGGAGTATTAAATGGCCGCAAGGGTTCGATATTGGGATGCATTCCCCCCTGACTCTTCAGTGGGTGGTGCGGGAAACTACTGTACCAAAAACCTTGGGCGTCATTCTCCGACCCCCCAGAGGGTCGGAGAATGGCCGTTGGCCGCCGTGAATCCCGCCCCCGCCGGTTGCCGAAGTCTCCGAAGGTAGAAAAGTCGGCGGGGCGTTAATGGCGCCGCTGCCGCGGAGAATGTCACGGGTCTGCGCAAGGCAGCCGATTTTCGGCCTGCCGATATTCTCCCTTCCGGATGGGCCGAAGTCCCGTCGACGTGATGACCGTTCACGTCGACGTAAATTAAACCTCCTTTTCATCGGCGTGACCCGGTGCTCCAGACTCACGCCGACCAGTGTGGAGGTGTGTGACGGCCTGGGGGGTTGGCTCTGGGCAGGAAATGGCGTGGCCGCAGTCTGAATGCGTGAGGAGAAGTGAGTCTCGGGTTGTGTGTGTGTGTGTGTGCGGCCTGGAGGGGGGGGTTAGAGTAGGCTGGGCTCCGGGGAGTGCCGGGAGGGGGTCCGTGCCGGGTTGGGGGGGGGGTCCGTGCCGGGGTGGAGGTTTGGGGGGGGGGTCCGTGCCGGGGTGGAGGTTGGGGGGGGGGGTCCGTGTTGGGGTGGAGGTTGGGGGGGGGGGGTCCGTGCCGGGGTGGAGGTTGGGGGTTGGGAGGGGGTCCGTGGGGGTCTGTGCTGGGGTGGAGGTTGGGGGGGGGGGTCCGTGCTGGGGTGGAGGTTGGGGGGTGGTCCGTGCCGGGGTGTAGGTTGGGGGGGGTCCGTGCTGGGGTGGAGGTTGGGGGGGGGGGTCCATGCCGTGCCGGGGTGGAGGTTGGGGGTTGGGGAGGGTCCGTGCCGTGCCGGGGTGGAGGTTGGGGGGGGGGGTCCGTGCTGGGGTGGAGGGTTGGGGGGGGGGGGGTCCGTGCTCGGGTGGAGGTTGGGGGGGGGCCGTGCCGGGGTGGAGGTTGGGGGGGGTCCGTGCCGTGGTGGAGGTTGGGGGGGGGGTCCGTGCTGGGGTGGAGGTTGGGGGGGGGGTCCGTGCCGGGGTGGAGGTTGGGGGGGGGGTCCGTGCCGGGAGGGAGGTTGGGGGTGGTCCGTGCTGGGGTGGAGGTCGGGGGGGGTCCGTGCCGTGCCTGGGTGGAGGTTGGGGGTTGGGGGGGGGGTCCGTGCTGTGGTGGAGGTTGGGGGGGGGGGTCCGTGCCGGGGTGGAGGTTGGGGGGGGGTCCGTGCTGGGGTGGAGGTTGGGGAGGGGGTCCGTGCTGGCGTGGAGGTTGGGGGGGGGTCCGTGCCGGGGTGGAGGTTGGGGGGTGGTCCGTGCTGGGGTGGAGGTTGTGGGGGGGCCGTGCCGGGCTGGAGGTTGGGGGGGGGGGTCCGTGCCGTGCTGGGGTGGAGGTTGGGGGGGGGTCCGTGCCGTGCCGGGGTGGAGGTTGGGGGTTGGGGGGGGTCCGTGCTGGGGTGGAGGTTGGGGGGGGGGGGTCCGTGCCGGGGTGGAGGTTGGGGGGGTGTCCGTGCCGTGCCGGGGTGAGGTTGGGTGGGGGGTCCGTGCCAGGGTGGAGGTTGGGGGGGGGGGTCTGTGCCGGGGTGGAGGTTGGGGGGGATCCGTGCCGTGCTGGGGTGAGGTTGGGGGGGTCCGTGCCGGGGTGGAGGTTGGGGGGGGTCCGTGCTGGGGTGGAGGTTGGGGGGGGGGGGTCCGTGCCGGGGTGGAGGTTGGGGGGGGGGGTCCGTGCCGAGGTGGAGGTTGGGGGGTGGGGTCCGTGCCGTGCCGGGGTGGAGGTTGGGGGGGGTCCGTGCTGGGGTGGAGGTTGGGGGGGGTCCATGCCGGGGTGAGGTTGGGGGGGGGTCCGTGCCGTGCCGGGGTGGAGGTTGGGGGGGGGGTCCGTGCTGGGGTGGAGGTTGGGGTGGGGGGGGTCCGTGCCGGGGTGGAGGTTGGGGGGGGGTCCGTGCCGGGGTGGAGGTTGGGGGGGTGTCCGTGCTGGGGTGAGGTTGGGGGGGGGTCCGTGCCGGGGTGGAGGTTGGGGGGGGGTCCGTGCTGGGGTGGAGGTTGGGGGGGGTCCGTGCTGAGGAGGGGGATGGGAGGGCAAGTGAGTTGGTCCACCTGGCCAGGTGCCAGCCTCCAACAGTTGGACCCATGCGGTCCATGCCACCTGGCTGGGGGGAGGAGGGGATATGGGCAATGATGACATGTCGTCGTTCCCCTCCCCCCCACCAGGCCGTCATGTTTTCAGATCATCCAGCGATGTTGGCCGCCGTGGTGGCAGCCGCTCATGTCTATGTTGCCCTGGATGAGGAGGAGGAGGCGGAGGAGCGTGCCAGAGAGGCGGCGCAGGCTGCCGCAGAGGGGCAGGCGGCAGCCGCCCAGGCTGGAGGGACACCTGACCGACAGGACGAGGAGGGGGAGGAGGACGTCGCGGCATCATGGCAACGGAGGCACCCGAGGGCGCCCCGTGTGTACCGGCCCCGGCAGTCATACCAGGACCTCACGGACCGGGAATGCAGGAGGAGACTCCGGATGAGCCGGGAAACCGTGGCACACATCTGCCACCTGCTGGCACACCTGTCACCGCGTGGCACTGGCGGGGGACACCCTCTCCCCGTGTCCGTCAAGGTTACGGTGGCCCTGAACTTTTATGCAACGGGGTCATTCCAGGCACCGAGTGGTGACCTGTCCGGCATATCGCAGACATCGGTGCACCGGTGCATCCGGGCAGTGACAGATGCCCTATATGCCATGGCGCACCGCTACATCCGCTTCCCCGTGGACCGGGCCAGCCAAGATGCCCGGGCCTTGGGCTTCTCTGCCGTGGCCGGGTTCCCCATGGTCCAGGGCGCGATCGATGGGATGCACGTCGCCGTGCGGCCACCTGCAGATAACAGGGCCGTGTTCACTAATAGGAAGGGGACCTATTCGATGACCGTACAGGTGGTCGACCACCGCATGGTCGACCACCGCATGGTCTGCGACCACCGCATGGTCCTGCACGTCTGCGCCCGTCACCCAGGCAGTGTACACGACTCATTCGTGTTGTCGCGGTCATCCATCCCCGGCACGTACGAGGGCGCCATCCCCGGCTGAGGGGCTGGTTGCTGGGCGACAGGGGCTACCCATTGCGATCGTGGCTGATGACGCCTATACGGAGGCCACGCAATGAGGCGGAGAACCGCTACAATGATGCCCATGTAGCGACAAGGGGAGTGATCGATTGGTGCTTTGGCGTGCTGAAGATGCGTTTCAGGTGCCTGGACCTCTCTGGGGGCGCCCTCCAGTATCGGTCTGATAGGGTCGGCCGCATCATTGTGGTGTGCTGCGTCCTGCACAACATAGCCCAGCAGAGGGACAATGTGCCGCAGGCAGAGGAGGGCGGAGTGGAGGAGCAGCAGGAAGAGGCCCAGTCCTCCCCAGATGAGGGGGATGGGGGCAATGGTCAGGGCAGACGGGGTAGACACAGGCGGGTGGCTGTCCACCGTTACCGGCTGGCCCAGCGGGCACGGGACAGACTGATAGACGCCCGCCTCACTGACTAGATGGGCGTGTGAATCGGGTAGTATGGCCACAGACCGCACACCATGGCAACAGCCGACCACCCACACCCCCTACCCATCCACCCACCCAGCACCCTCACCCCCCTCCCCAACCCCACCCACCCCACCCGCATGCACCCCCCCCCCCCCCCCCCATTGCCGATCCACCTGCGGCACAACGGGCCGGGCTCACACAGTTGCGGGTGGACGCGTGTCTATCGCAGGCCATGGAGGATGATGACAACCCGCCCTGCGATGAGCTCCTGGCTCTACATCGTTGGACTATGTCTGACCCATGGCCACAGTACCACCATCCACCCGGACCATCCCTGCATGCGGCTGTGACACTGCAGCACACGGTCCCGTCCTCTGCCCGGGGGATGTTGATGGCGGCCCAGGGGGAAGGGGGCAGACTCACCTGGGGCTGAGGTAAGACCACCCCTCACACACACACTTGCGCTCAACGTACATGACACCCCCGCACACTTTAGACAGAGCACAAAGGCAGCTTCGGTAGGTGTAACCAAAGGAGTTCATGCACGTGCCCTAGCCCCTAAAACTCATCTGTGCCCTGCACCCATGCCAACTTACTCAGTGTCTAATTGTTTGGCCTTACGGGCCCTTTGACTACGTCTACGTGGTTCCCCAGACGGTACAGCAGAACTGGAGGTGGACTCCTGTGATTCCTGCACTCTGACACTGGATCCCTTTGGCGGCTGTTTCCTGGGGCGTCCTGGCCTAGATGGGCCAGGCTGCGGCCCGGGCGACTGGGATGGCGAGCTGCCAGCCTGTCCTGCCCGTTGCCCACCCGGTGCACCTGGGATGGAAGGGGGGAGTCCGAGGTGTCGCGGTGTACCGGGACCTCCCCTACAGAGGGAGCCGGGACGGACCACACCACCTCCTCCTCCCTCGGGGTGCCCGATGGCCCCCAGGCCTCTACATGGGTGGGGGATGCGAACGGACTGGCCATCCGATGCCCCCCCGACATCTGGCGCTGCCAGTCCTGGAGGCCCGTGCTGGTATCGACAGGGGTCTGCAGGTTTGCAGCCATGGAGCCCAGGGGGTTGGTAAACCCTGTCTGTGACAGTGCGACGCCGGCTCGCACATGGCCACTGGCGCCGATGCCCTCAGCGATGGCCTGCAGAGACTGGGCCATGGCCTGCAGAGACTGGGCTATGGCGTTGAGCGCCTCTGCCATCTGGCGCTGGCACTGGCTCATGGCCTCCTGTGAGAGGGCAGCCATTTCCTGGGCCACAGACGCCGCCTGCACGGAAGGCCCCAGGCCTCGCAAACCGTTCCCCATGTCTGACACAGTCGCACCCATTGCCTCCACCGCGGACGCCACCCGTGCGGTGTCGGCCTGGGTGGCACGCATGACCGGCACCACTCCCAGCTCCTGGACGCGGGTGGACTCCTCCACCTGCGACCGCCGCAAGCCGCCCGTCACCCTCTTCGCTCGTCTCCGGGTCGGTGGTTGCATCGGATCTATGTGTGGGTGTGGTAACTGCAGGAACCCGGGATCCATCTGGGCGGCAGATGTTCGCTTGGGCTGGGCTGCCCTCCGACCGCCCGGTCCCTCTGCTGCTCCTACCTCCACCTGCTGTACCGGGACGGCTGTGCTGTGCGCACCAGTGAGTGTACCAGACGCCTCATCACTAAAGTGCCCAACCGTGGTGAGTGTTTCTGCGATGGTGGAGGGTGTTGGTGACAGCAGTGGCGTTGTGTCGTTCTCTTCGTCCCACTCTGAGTCCTTGGCACTTTGGGGTGGGGGTTCGTCTCCACCCATCCACTCTGAGTCACTGTCTGGTATTTTGTCTTCCTGGGTAGTGCTGTCCCGGGTAGGGGTGTCCTGGGTAGTGGTGTCCTGGGTAGTGGTGTCCTGGGTAGTGGTGTCCTGGGTAGTGGTGTCCTGGCTCGGATGTGACGGGGGCCTGTGGCTGCCCCCCTCGTCGCTGGGTGGTCGCTCCCGCACGTGACGGGGGTGTCGTCTCCCTGTTGCTCCAGGTCTCTCCGTCTCCCGTGGTGTGCGAGGGGCATCCTGCGGGCGTCGCATGCTGGAGGGTCTGGGTCTCTCCATCTCCCGTGGTCTCCGAGGGGCATCCTGCGGGCGTCG
This sequence comes from Scyliorhinus torazame, assembly GCF_047496885.1. NCBI lineage: Eukaryota > Metazoa > Chordata > Chondrichthyes > Carcharhiniformes > Scyliorhinidae > Scyliorhinus > Scyliorhinus torazame. Next base: position 134,912,369 of record NC_092715.1, read on the forward strand.
CATGCTGGAGGGTGCGGGTCTCTCCGTCTCCTGTGGTCTCCGAGGGGCATCCTGCGGGCGGTCTGCATCTGCGGGGATGGGTGCCTGGACGTTTGGTCCTGCGATACACAATGAAGCATGCATGGTTAGACATCAGGCAGTGATCAGGTGATCCGGGGGAGGGGGATATAGGGGAGGGGGGATATGGGGACAGCCTGTCCGTGGTGTCAGGGACACAGCGGTGACGGCCTCTGCCACTTCCCTCCACAGACGCCGGCTGTGGCGTGGGGCAACTCTGCGGCCGTGCCCGGGATACAGGGCGTCCCTCCTCTGCTCCACCGCGTCCAGGAGCGCCTCCACATCGCGTGACTCGAACCTCGGGGCTGAGCAATGGCCAGCCATCCAGTCGGGTGTTGCGGTCGGGTGTTCCGGTCGGGTGGGGGGGAGCAGCGCGGCCTTATGAGCCGTCACGCCGTGCAGCGCGTATGACGCTGCACGGTGTGAACCACTGCGCAAGCGCGGATCCCGTTACGTCGCTGCTAGCCCATTTCGGGCCGGAGACCATCGACCCATTTTTCCGACGTGACGCAAGTCGGATTTGCGCCGTTTTTTGCGCCGATCGGCGAACTTTCCGCCGATAACGGAGAATTTCGCCCCTTGTCCCAGATTATTTAAGCGATATGACATGAATTAAATTCTTGATGAGAAAAGTGGTTTACATTCCATATTACCGTCACAGCGCATTCTGTTAATATATGTTCTCAGTGATAACTGAATGACTAAACATAAATCCAATTTGCTTGGACTTTATTTATTCTATAATTATGTGCACTTAAAAAGGGATGAGTTAATTTTTGAAGATGATGTGCTCTAGTTGGTGCTTAGTTATTCCAACTTGACGTTGCGGGAAACTAGCAATGATGGGGAAAAGAAAGACAATGTGAGTTACCACTAAATGAAGGCAAAGAGGTTGACAGTCTTAATTACTATCTGAAAAGGTGAAATGAAAAGGAGATCAGATACAGATGGGGAGTTCATAAGGAAATGGATAGTATCACAGCACAAAAATTGCTAAATACCTTGACATTGACTCGTTTTCTTTGGTCAGGAATAAGTTGAAATGGCACAGTGTTCTTTTATCAGCTGCGTAAATCCAACAACGACTGGCTGTAAAATCCATTGAAAATGGTGACCGGGGGCATTCAGCTATACTTAGTCCAAATACGGCTTACTTAAAAGTTATTCTCCGTAGTTAATGGCTAATACATCGCCAGTAATAATTAACCCCTTGAATGGGTTTCATATAATTATGATAGGTTGTGATAATCTTTAACATATTATATCCAGTATGAATTTTCCTCCTGCCATTCTTGTTTACTTCCTGCCTGCACTCATCAATCCTCTCAGCTTTCAGGACCCTCTCGCAATTGGCCCGGCGTCGAGCCCAATTTGGGGCTCTCGTGGGATTCACCCGTTGCTCCCACATCCGCGCCAGGTGCAACGTGGTTACTACATCATGCCCAAAGTGACATTTTGGGCAGGTTTAGCGGGTGTTTCCCGCCGGCTTTTTGGGTGAGATCCAGTCTTGGATTCACCCACACGTAGGACGGGATTGTCCGTTTGAGATACGGAGCGCTGACTCTGGGACTGAATGTCAGAGCATTAATTTTGGAGATGCAGACAAAGAGCCGGGGACCACATGAGGGGGTGTCAGCAACCATCCAGCATCTGCATGTGCAGCTGGAGGTGTCCAACCGCCTGCAGGAGCAGGAGGCGGTGCTAAAAATGTGTGCTACCCAGGCCAGCACCGTAGGGGTAGTGTCAATGGATGAGGTCTTTGGTGCGAAGGTATCGGCCATGGGTCAGGATGGCCAAGGCCTGGAACACACTGTGCAGGCGGTCGCTGAGGCACAGGACAGGGCGGCCCTGTCACAGGCAGACATGTACCAGGACTACATGGACATGGCTGCAGTGCTCCAGAGTATGGCCCAGTCGCAACGGGTCATGGCTGCGGGCGTCGAGAACATTTGCCTGGCTGACCTGAGCAAATAGCATGGTCACTGGGCGAGGTTGCACAGTCGCTGAGTGCTGTGGTCCATTCCCAGAGTGACGTGGCACAATGCCAGAGGGACTCCATGGCTGTGAGTGGAGAGAAACTAGTCGAGACGAGAGCGGGCCTCCAGGACTGGCAATAGTTAGCACTGTTGCTTCACCGCGCCAGGGACCCAGATTCGATTCCCGGCTTGAGTCACAGTCTGTGCGGAGTCTGCAAGTTCTTCCCGTGACTGCATGTGTTTCCTCCGGGTACTCCGGCTTTCTCCCACAAGTCCCGAAAGACGTGCTTGTTAGACGAATTGGACAATCTGAATTTGTTCCCAGTGTACCTGAACAGGTGCCATAGTATGGCGACAAGGGGATTTTCACAGTAACTTCATTGCAATGTTAATGTAAGCCTACTTGTGACAATAAAGATTATTATTATAAGTGATGGCGTAGCCCCCAGCGCTTGCACTAGCCACACCCTCATCCCAAGGAATAGCAGAGGGGTCATCATGCGCCTGAGCGAGGCAAAGGTGATGGGGCCCATGCCGCTGACAACCACAGGGAAGGTGCCAGACCCCCTGTCCCTGGTGTATCCAATGGGCAAGAGAGCAGAACAGGGTGGCACCACGCCACCCCTGGCACCCGGAAAACTGCTGGGCCCATCCAGAGGACAGCCGCCAAAGGGCGGTAAACACAGCAGGCCACCCCCATGGCCTCGGGGACCACCTAGAAGGAGTGTCAGGACACTTAAGATTAGGAAGGTAGACACCAGTTAAGTTGGCTAGGGTGCAACACATAAGACGGCGTTAGGGGCTGGGGCACAATTATTGTACATATCACTGCCACAAATAAACACCTCACACCAATGTTCCAAAATGCTTCAGCTCTCTATCTGAAGGGTGTGAGGGATGTGCCGGGCTAGGTTCTGAGGGTGTGCTGGGTGGGGGTGGAATGTTGGGAGGTGGGGGGTTGGGTTGAGTGTGGGAGGCCAGCAGTGTGGCGTGCGAGCGTTGAATGACAGCACAGACCAGGGACCCCAGGGCATTTGGGGTTACACTCAGAGGCGGCAGGGGCATGGGCCAGAAATGCCGGGGCACCGTGTGGTAGGACATATCCGGTGTGTGAACCATCACTGCTCACCACCCCCCAATCCGGACCCTTATCCCACCCTACCCCACTCCCAGTAAATCTGTGTGATGGAATGGCCAGCACACATGCAGGCATCACCCGGGCGAACAGTGGTATGTGACACCAGGGCAGAGGTTAGGCGGAAGCACAGAGCTCATGTGGAGCGGGTCATCATCACCCTGAGCCCATGGACCAGACCCGCTGATACTGCCAACCCAGGTCCAACATGCTGTGGCGCAGCTGTTGGGTGGCTAGCGGGGAAGGTGCTGGAATGGGGGGATGGAGTTCAGGAAGTGGGGGTGTCAGTGGGGAGTGGTGCGGCAGGGGAGGTGGAAGGTTGAGCTGCCGTTTGCCAGGCCCTCTTGTCGGCGAACCTGGAGGCGATCAGGTTGTCCCGTCCACAGTGGCCCTTGCGCACACGCCCTGTCTCTTGCGCAATCCTGGGCCCCATGTTGTGCCCATCCTTGCCCTCCTCCACATCTGCCAAAATGGATGAGGCCTGTCGTTCCTCCACTCCTCCTCCAGCATGTCACCCCTCTGCTGCACTATATTTGCAGGACACAGCAGCCACCATGATGTGGGAGACCCTCCTCAGGTTGTACTGGGGCCCCCTGGTAGTCCAGGCACCTGAATCACATTTTCAGGATGTCGATGCAGCGCGTGATGACGCTCCTGGTTGCTGCATGGGCATCATTATAGTGGTTCTCCACATTTGGGGCCTCCGGACAGGCGTCACCAGCCACCAACGCATCTGATAACCCCTGTCACCCAAGAGCCAACCCCTCACCCGAGGGAGCACCTCGAAGGTGTCGGAAACCAGGACAAAGGAGTTGTGCACGCTGCCTGGATACCGGGTGCAGACATACATGATGTGCATCTTGTGGTCACATACCAGCTGCACATTCAGGGTGCGGAATCGCTTCCTACTAATGAAGGGCACCTCCTCATGCGTCGGTGCCCATAGGGGGATATGTGTCCCATCGATTACCCACTGGACCTGGGCATGCCAACGATGGCGATGAATCCTGCTGCCCGGGCAACCTGGTTGGTCCACATTGAAGGTGATATACTGCGCCGCCCAGGCATATAGGGCCTCCGTGACGGCACGGATGCACCTGTGCACCGAGCTCTGTGTGATCCCAGACCGGTCCCTGCTTGGCACCAGAAGGAACCTGTGGTGAAGAAGTTCAGGGCGACCGTTACTTTGATGGCCACTGGGAGCAGGTGTCATCCCCCATACCCCCGCAGTTCCAGATGCGTCAACATCCGCCAGCAGAGGTGTCGCGTGATCTCCCTGCTCAGCCATAGTCATCGGCACATGCTCAGTTCAGTAAGTTCTCAAACAAAAGGCGCTGCCGATATACATGGGCCTGATGGGGCGCCTCCTTCCCGGACAGCCAGTTCTCAATCGTCACCAGCTGGCCCCTGCTCCTCTGGGGCAGGATCCTGTTCTGCAGGGTCCTCCCCGAGCAGCTCCTGCTCGTGCAGTCTCATCACGTCCGCCGCGGCTGCGGTGGTCAGGCAGCCATTGCTAGCTGAATACCGAACTCCATTTCTGCAGGGCTAAAGGACAGACATGTTAGCATGATGGGTACTCCCATGTTCATCCATGTCCCTGGGTTGCATGGTTGTCCTAGCTTCCAGTCCCTGCCTCCCCACCCCCCTGCCACGATCCTAGCCCCACCCCGGTGAATAATTTGGCATTTGGTCACTTCCTAGCTAATTAAATATAACATATGCAAAAGTGACAAAAATCATAAATGAATCTTTGTATAATTTGCATTATAAATGTATTTGCACTGTGCATGTTTTACCTTTCAGAAAGCCTCCCGTCTTGCATGTTCCACTGTAGAGAAACTCAATGTTGCCCATCTCAATTAATGGATTTTTCCTTGGCAATGTGATGAATCCAGTAGGTTTACTATCATAGTGACCCCATTTTTAGAATGTCTTTGAGGGAAAGAAATCTGCCTCCTTACCCAGCCTGGAATGTATGTACCAGCAAACTCACACTTATCTGCCCTCTGAAGTGCTCGAGCAACTCATTCAGTTTCATGAATTCCTGCCGCCTCAGTGCAACCAAGGAGAGACAATATTACTTCTGTAGCTGACGATACTCACAGCCCAAGAATTAATTTTTTAATGATTTTTTTAAAATTCACTCAATGAAGCAGTTATTCTGTGTCTTGAGTTTAGAGCAAATATTTGAATTCAAATTCATTTTCCTTTGTTTTCAGCTGTGTCAGCATTGTGGAAAACATTTTGTTTGCACATGTAATATTATGCAACAGTACATCGTGAAAGCTACATTTCAATATGTTTTGAATAAGACTTTTGGTAATTTGTTTCTTTTGACAGGCTATTCTGATTGAGAATGAAGAACTACCTAAGATATTTCTAGATTTTCTTAACATTCGTCATCTTCCTTCTTTACCAAAAGTTGAAAGTTGCAGGTAAATTTGCAGTTATCACTGTTCATACATGATGTTTCCAGTTCTACAGCCAACAAAAGCAATTTCTTATAGTGCAGCAAATAATATAGTGGAACCTACTCTATATGTTTCAATTGAACATAGGAGGCACGGTGGCACAATGGTTAGCACTACTGCTGCTTTCCTCCGGGTGCTCCGGTTTCCTCCCACAATCCAAAAATGTGCAGGTAAGGTGGGTTGGCCATGTCATAGTGTCCCTTAGTGTCCAGAGGTGTGCAGGTTAGGTGGATTGGCCATGATCAATGTGCGGGGTTATGGGGATAGGGCGGGAGAGTGGGTCTAGGTAAAGTGTTCTTTTGGAGGGTCGGTGCAGACTTGATGGGCCAAATGGCAAAAGCACATTCTTTAGGAAGTGTTGGAATTGAGCAGCAGTGCTTTGCCACAATCCAATTTCTAATTGCCACATGGATAAGATTTAACGTCAAATTGGTTCGAATCTGGGAGCAATTCACATTACTGGGATTAGAATTTGCAAGTTTAAGAGATTTCAAGAATAGTCTACCAGTCTACCTCAAACCCTCCTGGTCAGAACCGTGATGGTGAGGGGTAATCCGAGCAACCATGAATCAAATGTACTCATTTCCCAACCATATGTGACCACACAAATACAGAACCTGTGTTCCCAGCAGGTGACGTTCTGCTTCTCAAATGTGCTATCTGAAAAATGTACCCTTTGTTGTCATTTTTTAATCACACACCACCCTGTAACTTGTCAAACTGCTGGAATAGTGAATCCATGCAACAGTTGACTGATCAGTGCAATACCAGAAACTTTCACAGATTGGATAGAAGTCCTGGGTTTTTAATCATTGCCTGGGTCATTGTACTGGAGCCAATTTACGAATTTGAACAAGCTGCACCCAGCTGTTTATGTTTTTTGGTTGTCAGAACCAAATGTAAAATTTCTAAATTTGCTGATGACACTAGGTGGGAATGTAAGTTATGAGAAAGATGTGAGGAGATTTCAAGGGGATTTAGGCAGGCTAAGTGAGTAGGCAAGAATATGGCAAATGGAAGATAATGTGAATAAGTATGAAGTTATCCACTTTGGTAGACAAATCAAAAAGGCAGAGTATTTCTTAAACGAGAGGTTGGGGAGTGTTGATATCCAAAGCTAGCATGCAAGTGTAGCAAGCAATTAGGAAGGCAAATGGTATGTTGGCCTTCATCGCAATGGGATTTGAGTATTGAGTATTTGAGTCTTGCTGCAATTGTATGGAGCTTTAGTGAGACCACACCTGGAGTACCGAGTACAGTTTTGGTTTTCTTAGAAAAGGAAGGAAACACTTACCAAAGACAAGACTGCAATGGAGGCTCTCCAGCCTAACCCCTGGGATGCCAGAATGTCTTATGAGGAGAAATTGAGGCACTCTAGAGTTTCGAAAAATGAGAGGTTATCTCATTAAAACTATAAAAATTCTTACAGGACGTGAAAGCGTAGGCATAGATCGGGGCGCGATTTATCAGCCTCACCGCGTCCAAATCAGTACGCAACGAGGCTGGTAAATCTCACGAGAAACCTCTCGCGAGTTTACCGGACTCGTCATGCTTCACGAGATCTTTATTTAAAATATTTTTATTCACGGCGTTTTCATTTTTATACAAAGCACAAAAACACAACCATCTTTATACAACTATCATATAACCGCGCCACACGACTCTCTTAAACACCCTGCACGCCCAGACTAAAGCGAACTAATAAAACAGAAATAATTATAACACACACAGAAAGGAAACCACCGCCCAAACCGATCCTCCACCTCTGGAAAGAACGGACTCAGGTATGACTTTGTCATGTGCGCTCTTTGCATCATTTTAAATTGTATTGAACTTAATCGAGCGCAGTAGGATGTTGTGTTTACCCTTCGCAAGGCCTCACTCAAAACTCCCCTCTCAAATCCCACCCAGGTCCTCCTCCCACTTCCTTTTAACTTCCCCCAGTGAGATTCCTTCCCCCTCAATCAACTGCCAGTAAATATCAGAGACTCTTTCCCACCCCCCCCCCCCCCCATCTCATCCTGGGACAAAACCATTTCAACCGTGGAAACGTAGCCAATTCCTTCTGAACAAAATCCCTAATCTGCAGGAACCGGAATCCATTCCGCTTTGGCAACTCAAACATCGCCTCCAATTCTCCCAACTCTGCAAACCTACCTTCCACAAATAGATCCCAAAACCGCTCAATTCCATCCTGCTCCCAAAATCTAAACGTTGCATCCAACCCTGCTCGGACAAATCTTTCATTGCCACAGATCGGCACCCACAATGACATGCCCCGAACCCTGAAATGCTGCCTGAACTGATTCCAGACCCTTAATGTTGCTACCACCACCAGACTTGTGTAGTACAAGCCTGTGAAAACGGAAGGTGGCCCATCACCAATGCCCTCAGACTTGACCCCTACACGACGCCTCCTCCATCTGCCCCCACACCGACCCCTTCTCCACACACTTCCGCACCTTCTCATCGTTGGCCGCCCAATAGGACTTCCATAAGTTCGGCAGAGCTAGGCCCTAACCCCCTCCGCGTAGGCCACCATCTCTCCCAAAAAGCCCTCTGAATCCAGGTCACCTTCCCCGCCTATATGAAGTCTGTGATCATCCCATTTACCATCCCAAAAGATTACTTAGGCACAAAAATCAGGAGACTCTGGAAAACAAACAAAAACTTTGTGAAAACCCTCATTTTCACGGTTTGGACCAGCCCGCCAATGATAACAGAAGAACATCCTATCTCTTGAAATCCTCCCTCACCCCCTCCACCAAATCCGCAAAGTTCAAATTGTGTACCTGAGCCCAACTCTGAGCCACCTGTAACCCCAGATCAACTTGACCCGCCAAAACGGGAACTTCTCCAGTCCTCTCCCCTGTACCTGCGCTTTGACTGCAAACACCTCACTCTTTCCCACATTGAGCTTGCACCCCGCAAATGACCCAAATTTCATCAGGATCCCTTTAATCATATCGAAACTTGCAACCAGGACCGTGATATACAGTAGGAGGTCATCCGCATTGGCGACAGTTGGTATGCCAAAATCCCTGGGCGGGTTTCTCCGTCCCGTCAGCCCCGGTTCCGGTGTGGCACCCCCCCCACCCTGCCCCCCGTCGTCAGCGGGAACCTCCGTTCCGGCAGCTGGCCAATGGGGTTTTCCATTGTGGCCATCCTACTCCATTGTGAAATCTGCGGGCATGGGTGCGATGCCAGCGAAGCGGAGAATCCCGCCGCCTATCTCTATTCCTCGCCACTTAGCTGAAGCCTTCAGCACCAATGCCACTGGCTCAATCACCAATGCAAAAAGCAAAGGGGACACTGGACCGGCCTGTTCCCAGACACAGGCAAAAATACCCCAAACTTATAGCGTTCGTGCTTACACACGCGGTGGGGGCCCTGTATAACATCTTGGTCCAATCAACCCTGGCCCCAGACCAAACCACCCCAGAACCTCAAAAAGGTACTCCCTCTCAACCTGGTCAAGCGCATTCTCCGCGTCCATAAATAGTACCACCTCCGTTTCCCCACCTGCCGGGACGTCATCACTACATTCAACAGCCTCCTAATGCTCGTCGACAACTGTCATCTCTTTACGAACCCCATCCGTTCCTCGGCTGTCACCCCAGCACACAATCCCCCAAGCACATCGCCAACACCTTAGCTGACAACTTCGCATCAACATTCAAAAGCGATATCGGCCGATACGACCCACACTCCTGCGCAACTTTATCTTTCTTTATAATAAGCGAAACTGATGCCTGTGCCAACGCAGGCGTAAGCTCCCCTCGTCAAATGAATCATTGACCATCTCCACTAGGAGCGATGCCTCGTGAGATCTTGCGAGTCGTTGCGATCTGGATCCGGCCCATTGAGGCCTCACCGCAGAGACCCCGAGCAGACGGTTTAGCACTGGTTTCCACCAATGTGGACCAGGCGTACCGACACTTGGAGGAGTTCTCCCGTGCGATCGGGGGCCCTTGGGTGGTCGGGCTCTGGGCAGGGTGGTACCCTGGCATCCCTGATGCCACCCAGGTACCATGGCACTGCCAACCTGGCACTCTGGCAGTGCTACCTGTGCACCCTGGCAGTGCCATTATGGTAGTGCCAGGGTGCCCAGCTGGCACTGGAAGGCTGACAGGAGCACTGCCAGGGTGCCAGGCTGGCTGTGCCAAGGTGCCCATGTGGCATATTGCCTGTGCCAGGGATATGGCCTGGGGGTGCCGTGCTCTTTTGACCCCGAGATTTCCGCCCGAGGTCAACGGACCTTTCAATGGTCCATCAAATTTCCTACTCCGCCCGTGATGATTCCCTCAGCGATGGGACTGAAAGATTTGCCCCTATGGCTAAAGGAGCGCACACGAACCGTGGGTTAGCCACTCTACTAAACTCTACTACAACTGCTAAAACGTTCCCATACAATAACCTGACTGGAATTGGGGAACTGTAGAAAATTGCAGTGCTGAATTTGATTATTTACCCCACAATGGCCATGGTGAGGAATGCAAAGTTTTCATTGAGAAAAGGGACTTCAGTGGTGGAGTGAGAATGGGACTGAGCAACTGCAAAATAATGTGGCAAATGAAGGGCCTAAGACTAGAAAAGTGGGAATTTGAAAGTGCTGGGAAGTGGCTTCAGGAAGGAACTTTTCCAGGAGGGCTGGATGTAGAAGGAAGTCGGTGAGAATGCAATTCAAAACCATACTGTGTTATGAGAGATTCCAAATCCTAAGTGCTCCTCCTAATAAGATTCTTGGTCAGAGTTGCAACGAAGATGGAAGGATGGTTTGTTTCACTATCCAGCAGATTTGCCTCGCTTGAGGTGACATTTACTTATTTTATAAAAAGATGCTGCCATAGTAATTGCCCTAGATAACCAAAGCTGCTGCTTCATATGTTGAACAGCCTACGTAAATTCTGTTTCTGTTGTTATTAGTGACCTCCCAGCTCCTACCTAGAGATGTAATGGAGCAACTGAGCAAAGCAACCAAGAGAAAAAATCATTAAAAAGGGAAATAGAATCGGCAAAAGTAGAAAAAAACAAATGGAAAATGTAATTTAAGCAGTGGAGAGCATTTAGATTCTCCTTAGGTCCCTCAAGAAAAATGCTAACAATAGGAAGCAAGAATAAATATGATACAAGAACATGTAAAAGTAAACTTCCAATTGTGCGATATTGAATTCTTGGTAATAATATAAACTTTGAATTGGAGTTTGTCAGTTCACCTCAGGCCGTTTTGGATGAACAAGAAATTATTCAGCAATTAGTCATGGAAAATCAACAAGAAAGAATTTTGAATTTGAGATTTATTACCTTGGACGCTTTGTCCTTTGTCAGAGGACAGTGTTTGTGGGACAAAGAGAGGTTTATAAGGAAAACTGACATAATTGAATCTCTAGCTAACTTTTACGATAACTTTATAGGCATTACACTTAGTAGATAAAATATTAAGGACAATGTTAATGCGTCAAAATGTTTTATATTTTTAGCTCTATTGATGACTATGATTGTGAAGAATTCAGGTAAGACCTTGGTCACTGCTCTTCAATCCACTTGTTACTTTGAAAACAAGGAGTGTCAGTTAATAGGAAGCACAAGTAGAAAGCCACATATCTCATCAACATGCCCTCTACCATCAGCACCATTTTATTGGTATGAAGCAATGAGTATTGATATGCTTATGAAGTCTTATATGTCCAATAGCAATCAGTGATCGAGGGAAGTGAGATACTCTGGCTATGAATCAGAAATGCTTCCAGACCAATACTTGGACCAAGAAAATGTAACTGATTAATCCTAAAGACCTATCCATCTGTCTTTACCAATGTTGTCAGTGTAATTCATTGCAGAATGTTCTGTGCTCCATGACATAAAAGGATGTGTCATTGTCCTATACATGATTTATCTGAAACATCAAATGATCACATTGCACCATGACCAAACTTAGTAAAGTATTTAGGATACAGAAGCGGTTTACTAGGATGTTGCCTGGTATGGAGAGCATTAGCTATGAGGAGAGGTTAGACAAACTTGTTCTGTTCTAACTAGAATGATGGAGGTTGAGAGGCAACCTGATAGAGATCTACAAGATTATGAGTGGATAGTCAAATGCTCTTTCCTAGGGTAGGAGAGTCAAGTACTAGGTTTAAAGTGCATGGGGAAAAGTTTAGAAGAGATGTGCGAGGCATGTTTTTTACACAGAGCGTGGTAAATATATGGGACACGCTGCCTGGAGAGGTGGTGGGAGCAGGTACGATAGCGGCATTTAAGGGGCATCTGGACAAATATACGAATAGGGTGGGAATGGAAGGATACGGACTCCGTAAGTGCTTAGGGTTTTAATTTAGACAGGTACCATGGTCGGCGCAGGTTTGGAGGGCCGAAGGGCCTGTTCCTGTGCTGTATTCTTTTTGTTCTTTATTCTTCCTCTTGCATTATTCTCAATCCCTGGGATTTCCACAACTCTTTTAAGCAACATACTGTGGCTGTCCTTAAAGCTGGGCTGTTCCTCGGGCGTCACGGCGGTTCAGTGTTTAGCACTGCTGCCTCATGGCGCTGAGGACCCGGGTTCGATCCCGGCCCCAGGTCACTGTCCGTGTGGAGTTTGCACATTCTCCCCGTGTCTGTTTGGGTCTCACTCCCACAACCCAAAGATGTACAGGGTGGGTGGATTGGTCATGTTAAATTGCCCCTTAATTGGAAAAAGAAGAATTGGGTACTCTAAATTTTAAAAAAAGCTGGGCTATTCCTAGCCATCTCTGAACAATTTGCTATAGAGAAGAGAAATTATAAAATCAGATCTGCAGAGGAGTGACCATTTGAATTCATATGACCTGTGAGCTTGTGGTAATTATCTCTGAATTATTACTGGAGTTTTTCCAACTAGTCTGGCCTCTTTGTGGTTTGATTCACTTGGATCAGCTCAAGGTAATGGTTTCAATAGGAAGATAGCTGTTGTTGTTTCAAATCTTTTAAAACATCATTTGAGTAAAGAGAAATTAGGTTTTATCTGCATAACTTAGTAGAATAAAGGCAACCATCACTGGGGGTGTGAGTGATGCAGCTTCATCCCAATTATATCACTTTAGAATGGATATTAATGTTGCTTGTCTTCCCTCTCCACTATTTTGGAGTGAAAGTGTAGAGTAATACTTCGATGCTCAGACTAGCTTCTGGATTATTTGCTGCATCTTGTCCAAAAACCCGAAAGCATATGTGATATGCTTAACTGTTGCAAGGGGTAAATCAGATCTTCAGTACACCTACTTTGAGTGGAAGCTGCTTAGAAATCTATTTCTATCGTCTACCTTGTAGAGACCTTGAACACATGAATAGATTGGTTGAATTTCATGCAAAAAGGTTTCCTTTGGATTATATATAGTTGTGCAAAGATTAATCTATTTGCTCCTGAGCACAAGTAAAATCTTGGGATCTTTCTAACTAAGACCACATTTCCTGTGATTTGTTTTGATGGTTGTGTCTCAATCCCTTGGGAGGAATAGGACAATTTGACACAGTACTTGGTTTGTGGCACAGGCATTTAGAGATGATCTTTTTGGCAAATGGCCCTGTACCACAGTAGGATAGGAATAGTAGAAGATCTTTAACCCACACAAGCCTGCTCTGTCATTCCAGTAGATCATGTGTGATCTTTAAGTCAACTCCACTTACCTGCATTTTCTTTATATCCCACAAAACACTTAACTGACAAACATCTATCTATCTCGGTTTTGAAAGTATCAGTAGCCTCATCATCCTCAGTCTTTTGGAGCAGAGAATTCCAGGTTTCCAGTACATTTTGTGTGAAAAAAGGTATTTCCTCAGTCATTCCAAATAAGCCGAGCTCTAATTTTAAGTTAGTCTCCTTATTCAGGATACTCCTCACAGGAAGACATTTTTTCTCTGTATCTATCCTACTGAATGCTTCATCACTTTACCACCTGTATCAGATCATCCATTAACCCTCAGAAACGTGAAGGAATGCAAAACACTTTGAGGCCACCGTTGTCCACTTATCTTCTGTAAGATCTGTCCTGACTGAGTGATATAGAAACTTATCAAAAAAAGTCAAGAACAAGAAAAGTTCACATTGTCTACAATAGCTCATCCATCTCACACTTTAACTTAAGCACAAGCATTTGATTCACTGCACAATGTTTACCATCCCCTTTTTAAACACATTTTCATTTTTTTTAGATTCATGTCTGAATCATTAATAGCCTGATTTACATTGAAGTCATATTCTGAATTCACCTCACGTTTATTATTTAATACACATGCATACCCAGTACCAGATACATTAATGGTACCTCTTTGAAAACGATTCAATATAGTCAACATTTTTGACATTCATCAAACATTTGTCAAGATTTTTGGAAAATATATCCCTTACGTTTATCTTGTGAATTACTTGGGTATTTTTAAAAATCCCCTGATTTAGTTGCAATGGGTCAGTTGCATTTACACATTGGTGAGGTCTAACTGAACCCTCGTGGATAACTTCAGAACATTTTTGGAAATTATTAAAGTAACCTTTGATGACTGAAGCAATTTTTTAGAATTCACTGAGTGCAACATTTTTTTAAAAATTTATTCATGTGATGTGGGTATCGCTGGCTCGGCCAGCATTTATTGTCTAAACCAAATTGCCCTCAAGAAGGTGGTGGGGAGCCACCTTCTTGAACTGCTGCATTCCATGGGCGGGATTCTCCGTTAGCCAATGCTGAAATCGGGAACTGCGATTGGGCGGAGAATAGCTTCCGAGGGCAGAATTGCGGTAGGTGCCGATTTGACGCCAATCGCGATTCTCTGTCACCTCAAAAACAAGTTAATGCGTTTCACTCTGCAAGTACAGTAGACACAATTTGCATATCATGGTCGCACAGTGGTTAGAACTGTCACTTCACAGCTCCAGGGTCCCAGGTTCGACTCCCGCTTGGGTCACTGTCTGTGCGGAGTCTACACGTTCGCCTCGTGTCTGCATGGGTTTCCCCCGGGAGCTCCAGTTTCCTCCCAGAGTTCAAAGACGTGCAGGTTCGGTGGATTGACCATCATTCCCTTAGTGTCCAAAGGGATTGGGTGGGGTTGCTGGGTTACGGGTACGGGCGGAGGTGTGGGCTTAAGTGGGGTGCTCTTTCCAAAGGCCGGTGCAGACTAGATGGGCTGAATGGCCTCCTTCTGCACTGTAAATTCTATGTCTACTCTATTCTATGTCTATTCGTGGGCCGGCCCAGGTATTCTCCGGGGCCTCCATGATTCTCCACCTCCGATGGGCTGAATTCCCGACGGCGTGGTTCACTTGTGCTTTTAAAAATCTTGAAACCGACGTGGCGGCTGCTGAGGGACAGAGAGGGCGTACGGAAGGTGTCAAACATTACCATAGTTAGCTGACAGTTGTGCCGCTGGTCGGGGGGCTTCCCGATGGGCTGTGGGGTCAGGGTGGACGGGCATGGACCATCATTGCCGCAGCTGGCAAGGCAGCCATGCAACTGCTCACACCACTAACAGCCCAGTTTGAACTAGGTCGTACAGGTGACCACCCTGGGTGCCCTCTGGCCCCAGCCAACCCATCAGCACTCAAGCACAACTCGTGCCATCTTTTTGGCTTGAATAAGTGTGTGTGGGGTGTGTAATATGTATGTGCGGCTGGAACATGTCAGCCTGCCCAGTGTCGATTATGGACCCAGCGAATCCCACACCGTGTTCCACGCGGCACCGATCCCAGCTCCTCAACAATAGCGGAATCGGTCCAGATTCAATAGCAGTCTTTCTGTTGTAAAAGTCCACGGATTCTGCATTGGTATCAACACTTAGTCTCAGAAACGGAGAATCCCGTCCCATGTTTTTAGGTATTTCCACAGTGCTGTTAGGTAAAGAGCTGAAAGTGTTTCTGGGTTATATAAACATAAACTAGCAAAATAATGTTATTTATACAGAGTGCTATATGGTGAACATTTTATCAAAATTGCAGCTTTTAGAGCCACCAGTGAAATGTAATATTCTTTTTCCAGTCTTCTTCTTATTGTTTTTATTATAGCTCGCAATATTGTAGTTAAAAACAATTTGGAATACATCTTGCACTATTTTGTGTTTTCAATTCTGGAATACTGACATTCTTGTCCTTGACCTTTCCAGCAAACTATCCCACCAGCCAGTGCTGCTTTTCCTGAGGGATCCATACATCTTGCCCACAGCCACAGGTAATCAAACCTGTCATCTGTTAACAGCACTTTACTGTTTCAGACCTTAACCCTGTAACATTATGTGAAAATGAAACTGAAAATCCATTAGATTAAGACTTTTTAGAAATGTCCTAAATTAAGATGTGGAGTCCAATGTAACAGAAAAGAAACAGAATCCTGTTTTGGTTTCCTTTAGCCAGGTGTTGCCCGGCGCTTGCAGGGTCGAGAACAACCCCCATATTAAATGGGACTCTGCCACTTATTTGGGCCTCGTCGAGGGATGCCCTGCCAAGGCCGCACTTAGGGTCATTTCCTGCACTAACGTGTTCACGTCGCGAGTGCAGGAAGAGATCATGGTGCCCCGATCTCTGGACTCCCCAATGTGGCCACTAGACCCCCACAAAGCCCAAACTTACCAATTAGGGGTCCTTGAGCCTCCCTGCACAGCATCTCATAAGTGAAGGGCACCCCCATACCAGATCTCCAGCACTGGCACCCCCAAGTGCCAGAATGCCTAGTCCACATTTGTGGAAACAGCTTGGTGTCTCCAAGGCGAGGCCGCTAGGCCCTGCGTAACTCTGGCATTGACACATTCAAGAAAGACTAACTACTCACTTGAATATGCAAATCTGGATCATGTCCATTGAGGGTGCGATCCAGATCTCGTTAGATCGCGCGTCATAAATCTCGTGAGAGGTCTGTCGCTAGATTTACCACCCTTGTCATGTCACGAGTCGGGCGCGTTGCGGCCCTTAGATCACGCCCATGATGATTTGTCTCTTCCTTCCCCTCCCCCTTCTCTGTCCTGAAGAATTTGTTGATGGTTCTATACTGGATTGTAAAAAGTCTAACAACACCAGGTTAAAGTCGAACAGGTTTGTTTCAAACACTAGCTTTCGGAGCACTGGGCCTTCCTCAGGTGACCTGTTGGACTTTAACCTGGTGTTGTAAGACCTCTTACTGTGCTCACCCCAGTCCAACACCGGCATCTCTACATCTATACTGGATTGCCATGATGTGGAGATGCCGGCGTTGGACTGGGTGGACCACAACCTCCGTCATCAAGGCCCTCCAGGGTATCTTTACACTGTTCGGTTTCCCCGCGTACATACACAGTGATAGGGGGTCCTCTTTCATGAGCGACGAACTGTGTCAATTCCTGCTCAGCAAGGGCATCGCCTCCAGCAGGACGACCAGTTACAACCCCCGGGGAAACGGGCAGGTAGAGAGGGAGAACGGAACGGTCTGGAAGACCATCCTGCTGGCCCTTCGGTCCAGGAATTTCATTCACCTGAGGAAGGAGCAGAGCTCCAAAAGCTAGTGACATCGAAACAAACCTGTTGGACTTTAACCTGGTGTTGTAAAACTTCTTACTATACTGGATTGTTATTGACATGTCTGGAGTTAAAAGCTATCTAGATGAAATTGTTATCGTAAACACTCATGTGGTTCACTAATGGCCTTTGAGGAAGGAAATCTTCCGTCCCTACGGACTGGCCCAGATGTGACTCCAGCCCCACAGCAATGTGGTTGACTCTTCAATTTCCTCAGTCAAAAAGGAATGAAAACGGATGGACCACCTGGCATCAACCTAGGCACCAGAAACAATAATAGCAAACCCAACCCTGTCGACCCAGCAAAGTCCTCCTCACTAACATCTGCGCTTGTGCCAGGATTGGGCGAGCTATCCGACAGACTAGCCAGGCATCAGCCCGACATAGTTAAACTCACAAAAGCACACCTTACGGACAACGTCACAATCACCATTCCTGGGTATGTCCTGTCCGACCGGCGGGACAGACCCAGCAGAGTGGCGGCACAGTGGTATACAGTCAGGACGGAGTTTCCATGGGAGTCCTCAACATTGATACCGAAGCCTGATAGCATCAGGAAAGGCATGGCCAAAGAAACTTCCTGTTGATTACCACCTAGTCCCCTACCACCACTCCCTCAGCTGATGAATCAGTACTTCTTCATGCTGAACATCAATTAGAAGGTCCATTGAGAGAAAGGGGCAAGGACACAGAATGTACTCTGGGTGGACGACTTCAATGTCCATCATCAAGAGTGGCTCGGTAGCATCACTAATGACCAAGTCCTGAAAGACATAACTGCTAGAGTGGGAATACGGCAGGTAGTGAGAGAATCAACAAGAGGGAAAAACCTACTTGACTTAGATCACAAATCTACCTGTTCCAAATGCATCTGTCCATCTGTATCGGTAGGAGTTCCCACACCGTTGTTGTAGAGACAGAATGCTGTCTTTACAATGAGAATACCTTCCATTGTGTTGTGTGGCATGCCAACGTGCTAAATGAGGTAGATTTTGAACAAATCTCGCAGCTCAAAACTGGGAATTCATGAGCAGCTGTGTGCCATCAGCAGCAGAGGAATTTTAAGCAACCACAATACGCCGGGCCGGAGAATCCCCGCAACCACGCCACACCGCCCCGACGCCGGCATGCGATTCTCCGTGGAGCGGAGAATCGGCACCATTGGCGCCGGCACGTTTGGTGTGGCGCCGGTTACAGGGCTGCCGATCCTCCAGCCCGAATGGGCCGAGCGGCCGCTCTAAAAAGGCAGAGTCCCGCCGGCGCCATTCACACCTGGTCGCAGCCGGCGGGAACTCTGCGCGCAGGGTCGGGGACTGCCTGTGGGGGTGGGGGCGGGGGGGGAGCTCCGGCCCCGGGGGGGCCTCCGATGGGGCCTGGCCTGCGATCGCGGCCCACCGATCGGCGGGCCGGCCTCTCGCTCCCCGGGCCTATTTTCTTACACGCCGGCCCCTAAACTCCCGCGCCATGTTGTGTCGGGGCTGGCGGGTTGAGGGAGGCCATCGTGCATGCGCGGGTAGGCGCCGGTGCCACTGCGCATGTCCTCATTGACGCCGGCGCCACTGCGCATGCGCGGATCCCGCGGCGCACAGTTCGCGCCGGCATGGGAGGCTGGAGCGGCAAGAACCGCTCCAGCGCCATGCTAGCCCCCTGTAGGGGCCAGAATCGGTACTCCCAGCAGCCCGTTCACGCCGTCGTGAAATGTGACGCCGTTTCCGACGGCGTGGACACTCTGCCGTCAAATGGGAGAATCCCACCCTCTGTGTCTCCACTGGAACACATCCGCGCATTACCATGATGTTGCTGCTCATAACAAAATTCATTCCACAAACGGATGGAAAAAATAGAGGGAACATTGCAAGGTACCCACCTCCTTGCCCTGCCCCTCGGAGTGGAAGTCAGTGGTAAACAACCTCTGATAAACAGAACTACCAAGTAAAAATGGCTCAGGATGAAACATCAGCAGATATGAGCTAAGGACCGGCCTTTGGGCCGAGCACATTTACCATAGCATACCATACTCAGATGCTAGTTTCTACTAACTTTCTTTTTAAATCTAACTATTAAATAGTTATATTGACCCCATTCCAATAATGACATTTTTCCACTAAACCTAACCTTTGTGAGCTATTTTATACTCTCTTAAAATTATAGAACAAAAAGGAGCCATTCAGGCCATCATTCCACCTAGGAGGACAAGGGCATCAAATACCCCTCCAAGCCACACACCATCCTGACTTTGAACTATATTATTGTTCCTTCACTGTTGTTGGGTCAAAATCTTGGAACTCGCACCCTACCAGCACTGTGTTGTATCTACACCTCATGGACTACAGCAATTGAAGGAGGTGGCTCTCCACCAACCTCTCAAGGGCAATTAGGGATAAGCAACAAATGCTGGCATAGCCAGGGATATCCGAATCTTGTGAAAAAAAATGCTAAAAACGCCTATGCTAGCTCTCTGTAAAAGCATATCAGCTAGTCCCACTCCCCCGGCTTTTCCCTATAGTCTGCAATTTCATAAAATAATTGAATCCCTACAGTACAGAAGGAGGCCATTTGGCCTATTGAGTCTGCACTGACCCTCTGAACGAGCACTCCACACAAATCCACTTACCTGCCCTATCCCAATAACCCCTTAACCTAACCTACACATCCCTGAATATTAAGGGGCAATTTAACATGGCCAATCCACCTAACCTACACACCTTTGGACTGTGGGAGGAAACCGGAGCACCCGGAGGAAACCCATGCAGACAAGGGAAGAATGTGCAAACTCCACACAGCCACCGAAGGTCGGAATTGAACCCGGGTCCCCGGCGCTGTGAGGCAGCAGTGCTAACCACTGTGCCACCATGCCACCCAGTTCCCTCTTCAGTTAATTACCTAATTCTCTTGTGAAAGACACAAATTAATCTGTCTCCACCACGTTCTCAGGCAGTGCATTCCAGATCCTAATCATTCACTGCATAAAAAAGGGTTTTACCTCATGCTGGGAGTGTTCCTTTGCCACTCACCCTATATCGTTGTCCACTAATTCTCTACCCTTACACCAATGGAAACTGTCTCTACCTACCTACTCTGTCCAGACTCCTCATGATTTTGAACACCTCCATCAAATTTCCTCTCAGCCTTCCCCAAGGAAAACAATCCCAGTTCCTCCAATCCACCCATATATTTCTCATTCCAGGAACTATTCTTGTAAAACTTCTCTGCACCTTCTCCAACATCTTCACATTCTTCCTTATCCATCTCATGGTTACAGCCATATTTCACTGAAACATATGCTATGATTTAGCCAATATCTAATTCAAGTGTTTATTCCTAATAAGCTTTGTATGCTTCAGCATTTTTTATTTCTAAGAGTAAAATTGTATTAAATATGAATTTCTCCCACTTACCCTAAATATTATATTCTTGGGAATAAAGATTTGTCCCATCAGTTTATGGAATTATTAATCCCCATCTCCCTCCCATCTAGTCTCAATGAATCCCCATCTGCCTATCTGCATGTCCGTTGTCCATTGTACAGTTTATGCAAGGAAATTAATGAAAAGATGTATGTTTGTTCTGTTATTTTCCAACAATTTGCCTTCTTTTTGGCATCATAATTGATAACATTTATTGTTGGTCAATCTGAGTTGGAGCTTTGTGTGAACATTTTAGTTGTGCAACCAGTAACATTTAATGTAATCAGTGCTCGAGTAACAGTATCAGGGATAAGCTGAGCGGGAAATTCACATTGTATATATTGTTTAAACGGAACTTGAATAAGAATGTAAACTACTGCAGTATGTGGATATTACTTGAAACCAGTGAAGCTCCATCTAGTTCGAAATAATAGATTCTAAATGGAAAGTATTCCTCCCTTCCACCCAATCTCATTCATAGTTCAGCTGCCTTCACCCAGTATTCATACCTTTGAGCTTATTACGATCGCAGAACAGACTCCAGTGGTGGCTAAAATATTGGACTGAAACTCCAATAATTTTGGTTTATTTTGTAAGACTGTGCAGAAAGCATCATTCGCTCCAGGAGTGATTGCATGGTTTTGGTATTTTAAAACAAAACTTTACTTTGAATGCAATATTAAACTCTTTAACTTCACACCCGAAAAGGACAGCTTACAATTGTTCCTTAACACTCCTACTCAATTCCCCATTGAACAAGAAAAGAAATATACAGCTCTCAATCCAGTTGAAAGTCTATGGGGCATAGAGTAATATTTGCTTTGCAGAACAGATTTGGGCCCCAGTTAGAGCCCCTGCAGACCCTGGCTGAATGTCTTCAAATAGCTGCTTCAACCGGGTTGTTTCAGCCTCTCCCTTGTCTTCAGACAAGACTGCTCTGCTTTACAATATTATAACTCTTATTTAAACTATCTTACTAGGAAAAAAACTGACTTTATTTATGATCAAAAACAAACAAGGGTTGCCAAATCAGACTACAACTCTTCTCCCCAGAAGCTTTTTTCAAAAATCTCTCTCTGAATCTCTTAGCTGCACCCAGCAATGTTTTCATCTCCCCAAACTGAAAAACAAATTAACATTACAGGGACTGAAAGCACATTAAGTCCCCTGGGACTTTCTCCAGGCAAATAACAGTGCATTAGCCCAAACTGAAAAGCACATTCCTCTGTCAATTTCACCTTCTGGCTGCTAAAGGAACTGCAAAACAGAAACTTTTTTAAAAACAGGACCACTGAAATCAATCACAGTCTAACCCCACCCTTAAATTACCCAATACATTTATAATCCAATTTTCCTAAAATCCTCCATCCGTCACAAGCTTCAGCAGATGTTGCTCAGGGGTGATGAAGCAGCAACCACTCTAGCTAAGATTAGCGAGCTCAGATCACATCTGACATTGAACCCGAGATCTTCCTAGCTCCACATTGCTGATGTTCCAAGAAGGATGAAAGAGGAGCAGAAATGGGTGCTAGTTTTTTAAAAATATGTATATATTCTCTGTCCACTGTGTATCTTCTGTAGTTTTTTAAAAATGAAAAAAAGTAATGGATTATTTAACATACAATTGGATGCAGTGATGACAGTTCTCAAGCTAGAGTGATATTCTCGATGACATTTTCTCCTTCCATTTTTTTCTTATCTTTTAATAAATTGATTTGGTCCCAGAATTTTAACGAACTTTTGATGTTTCACTTCTGTAACAATAAATATTCTTATTGAAATTATTACAGTAGCAATAATATACAAATTCCAAATGGACGATTTTTCAGGCAATGAATTGGATTTAATGGAACCTTATTTTCTAAACATAATATTTCAAGCACTTAATCCCTGAGGAATGGGCCTACAAACCTAATAATAATAAATCTCGATCAGCCTTGAAAGTTAAACTAAAGTTCTGATTTCCACCGTGGAGGCGGGAACACACAAGGGGCTGGTTTAGCACAGGGCTAAATCGCTGGCTTTGAAAGCAGACCAAGGCAGGCCAGCAGCACGGTTCAATTCCCATACCAGCCTCCCCGAACAGGTGCCGGAATGTGGCGACTAGGGGCTTTTTACAGTAACTTCATTTGAAGCCTACTTGTGACAATAAGCGATTTTCATTTCATTTTCAAGTCAGGAAATCTCCCCATTCTGCAGACCCAGCTCCGTGGAAACAACTCCCAGCAGCATGATTTTTGCAGCACAGGGAGGGTGTGAGAGCATGATCAAGTCGACCTGCTGCCTCTAGAGACAATTCAAACATGCCCATGGAGGTGGGAGAGTGCTAAAACAGGCTGGTTACAAGAACAGAAAATACTGGACAGTCTCAGCAGGTTTGACAGTGTCTGTGGAGAGAAAGTAAGCCTGGATGGCTCTTTGTCAAAGCTAGAGAGTCCTGGAAATAGGATCAGACGTATACTGTTGTGGGGGATGGGGATGAATAGAGCGTCAGCGATAGGTATAAATTAATCAATGGTGTTATGGACAGAAAAATAAAAGGAATGTAAATGGTGGAGATAATGACTAAGAAGGGTGCTGATAGTTACACATTAAGAGATCAGAATGTGTTAATGGCTGGCCGATACCACCTTTATAGCCACTCATGCCTCCATGCTCCCTCATACCCCATGCCACCTCATATCCCCATACACTCCTAATCCCCACTCCACATCTGAGCAACTCACCCAATATGCACTCCTGTAGACCTCAGGAGCCATATGAAGATGAAAAAAACTTACGTAAATTTAAGAAAGCCCTCACTTACACACTTGGTTTTGAAAAATACTCTCATTCGTCAAACCCATTCAAAGATTTTCAATCCCATCAAGTTTTAAATTTTTTACAAAAACGAACAAACTTCTACTCAGGAACCACATCAAAAACAACTAATTTTTTATCACCTCTTAAAACTGTCAACTGAAATGTAAACTCAGCACCCCTGCTGAGATAAGTAGTTTGAAGCTTTTGAAGCTCAGCCAATCATTCCTAATGGGCTCAGCTGTAATAACAGCCTTTGGGAAATATCAACAATGAAGTTGTATTGAAACTGCGAGAATGGATGGTAATGGCTTTTTTAATGGCCTATCAATCAATGCACTCCAGCATATTTGTTTTTTTACCCTGACGGCTAAAGCCTGATTTTCTTTTCATTTTTACAGCACTGGGGATTTAAATTACTTCAAATCGTGACACCTAAACAAACCTTATCCTGCCTTCACTAGCATTTATGTCCCCTCCATAAATTTATGTGTCACACACTATGGGTTAGTGTCCTTGGAAACACAGTGAAAATGTGTTTGAACTCAGCAGTAATTTTTAATGGCTCTGCTAAGTTTGGATTTCCTGCCTGTCCCACCCCTTCCCCACCAGAAGAATGAAAATGGACTCCGCGAACATTCAACCTTATACGTTTTATTGAGCAGTGACGCATTATTTTCATAATATTAACTCTGAGCCTGATCTTTCTTTCTCTTGTGATCTTTTAGATGACTTCCCGAATGTAGTTATTGAAGGTGTTCTACATGGGATATACTACCCATACCTTCAGCTAAGGTAGAGCAGAATCAACAACAAAAATGCATCTCGAGAGACCCAACCACAAGAGTAACCAGTATTAAAGGTGCACATTTTTTTATAAACAGCTGTCAATCAGTTTTGATTGACTTTCCCTGGCAAGTTGTACATTGAACCTTAATATACTTTTTTTAAAACTTTTACATAACTCATTGCATTCACTTGTGTATATAAATATATTTAAAAAGAGCTGCCATGTTTATCATTGAATGTATAACAAATTTCAGTGTGAACTCCGAGAGCATGGAACTTATTATAATGTGGAAACCATATTTTCTGAATTTTAAAATCAAGAACATCATATCATTGTTAAATGGACAACGTTTCTATTTTATGCCTTAGATTTTCTTTCTGTTGGAAGAACGCTAATCAGTGCAACAAGTAATTGTAAATAAACATTTCGGGTAGAATTGTATTTACATTTGATAACGTAGAAATGAGACAAAATATTTATCTGTAAATCACACAATAGTCCTTTATACTTAAGTTTGTAATTGTGTTAACACTTCATTGAATAAGTAAAGCATACCTATTATTTTATAATTATTTTATGTAATAAATTTGAAAAGCACTGAACAATAAATGAATGATTTCTGTTTATTGATTAATTTTCAGTGTGCACTTTAAATCTTACTTTGGTCATGTTTTCAAATGTTGTTTATGGAGCTGGGAATCTTCACTATCAACTTCTCCACAGTTGCAGTTGATGTGAGAGCTAGAAACTGCTTTCTTTTTCGTAGCCTTAGCTGCTTTTCCTGTACACTAATCAAACTGCACCCTCAGCCAAGATAAAGCATCCCACTGTGACAAAGAAACATATTCAGCAACTTGACTTTTCGGGAGAGGAAAGATTTCTCCCTTAGTGATTTGCAGCTATTAACCAAGGTTGGGTTAATCGCATTAGCAGAAGACTTTAAAGTTCGAGTTAAAAAGAGGGGCTAAGGAAGCAGACATAATTGTGGTAATGAACAGCAACTGGGATTGGAAGAAGGAAACGTTAATCCAGATAGCAATTCAGTTGAGTTGGTTAGAATTCAGTTGTAGATGAAGCAGCTTGAGTCAGAAATAGAAATGAAAAAGCTGGAAAAATAAAGCTCAAATTTGAAACAAAGAGGGAAAATGAAGAGAGATGTGAAAGCTTGAATTTGAACCCCAGAGAGAGAAGATGGCAAAGAGAGAAAGAGATAAGATACAGAGATCTTCAATGAGAGAAGGAAATCAGACAATATGAGCTGGCGAGAGAAACATGTAAGTTACGGTGTGCAAGAGAGTCTAGTAATTTAGATAATGAGTCAAATCCTACTCTGAGCTTTGAAAAAAGAAAGAGTCTTCGTTTAATGCCTAAATTCACCGATGATATACAGGCTTAAGCGGTATTTAATCTCATTTGAAATAGCGGCTACAAAGCTATGGGCCGGGATTCTCCCCCAACCGGCGGGGCGGGACGTACCGGCGCCAAAGAGCGGCGTGAACCACTCCGGCATCGGGCTGCCCAGAAGGTGCGGAATCCTCTGCACTCCCGGGGGCTTGGCCGGCGCTGGAGTGGTTGGCACCGCGCCAACTGGCGCCGATTGGCCTCCACCGGCCGGCGTGAGTTGGCGCATGTGCGGGAGCGCCAGCCTGTTCTGACGCATGCGCAGAACGGCTGGCGTGATCCCTGCGCATGCGTAGGGGGTTTCTTCTCCGCACCGGCCATTGCGGTGCTTACACAGGCCGGCACGGAGGGAAAGAGTGCCCCCATGGTACAGGCCCACCCGCAGATCGGTGGTCCCTGATCGCGGGCCAGGGCACCGTGGGGGCCACCCCCGGGGCCGGAACCCCGCGCCCCCCCCCCCCCCCCCCCCCACCCACCAAGGACTCCGGAGGCCGCCCTCAGAGCCCGGTCCCGCCGGTATGGACCTTGTCCATTTCACGCCTGCGGGACCAGCCAAAAATGGGCGACCGCTCGGCCCATCGGGGCCCGGAGAATCGCCGGGGGGGCCACTGCCAATGACCCCGACCGGCGCGGTGCGATCCCCGCCCCGCCTAAAACCCGGTGCCAGAGAATTAGGCAGCTGGCGCGGAGCGGCGGGGCGGGATTCATGCCACCCCCCGGCGATTCTCCGACCGAGCGGGGGGTCGGAGAATCCCGCCCATTGTGTCCAAAGGGCACGTGAGCTGGAATTTTCTGAGTGTTCTCACCGGGCGTGCACAGAGCAGAAAACAACATTAACAGCGGTACGACCTTCTGATCCCGCTGCCGGCCAATGGCAGGCTGCCTCCAATGCAGCAGAACACGCCGCAAGGGGGGCGTGAAACATGCCCATGGTCTCTCAGTTTGCAGAGTCTTTTTGTTGGGAAAGCCTGGATGTCTATTTGAGCCTTTCGTAAGAACAATTCTCCGATTATGAAGCAGTTAAAACTACAGTACTTTATTCAGTACTTAATGCTTAAAAGCATGTCCCTGAAGCATAGCAGTTGAAATTTCAGACTTTAAAGAGAAGGCTAAATGAAACGTTTGTCGAACTTGCAATGGGGAAAGAAATGTTGTGGGATGACTGGTTTCGGGTACTGAAAGCTGGACATAATTTTAAGAATGGGCGGCATTGTAGCACAGTGGTTAGCACAGTTGCTTCACAGCACCAGGAATCCGGGTTCGATTCCCGGCTTGGGTCACTGTCTGTGTGGCGTCTGTACATTCTCCACGTATCTCCGTGGGTTTCCTCCGGGTGTTCCGGTTTCCTCCCACAGGTCCTGAAAGAAGTGCCATTAAACAAATTGGACTTTCTTAATTCTCCCTCAGTGTACCCAAATAAGCACCGGAATGTGGGGACTAGGGGATTTTCACAGTAACTTGTGACACCAATAAAGATTATTATTATAGCATGTGAGATGGCTAATGATACCAGAAGAATTTCAAAACAGCATCGCAACAAGCTATTAGGTGTTGCTAACTTTTGCCTTAGTTTAATTGCTCTGTTTTATCACCTTTGCTCTTGAGTCGCCAGGTATCTTTATGATACCGCCACGTGGTTCAAGTCCGAGTAATGATCAATAATCCAATACACCGATTAGTAAGATTTAAATCAAAGCACATTTATTATACACAGTAATCACTACTCATGCATAAAGTCTACGTCTAAGCTACTTCTTACAACTAACAGGCCTATACTTAACTTGGAACTGGCCCACCAGGTCAGGGAAACAAATGACCTTTCGTTCGGGTTCTGAGCCTGCGGGATTCGAAGTTGGTACAGATTGGTAGCTAGGAGCACCTATCTCGTAGCGAGCCTTGAAGTAAGACTTACTGGATATCGGCGGCGGCTGAATCGGTCACTGTCAAGGGTTGGTTCGCATTGCTGAGTGACCCGGTCAAGAAGAACAATTTGAACTTGGGCTTGATTCTTATAGTCCCCAGGAGTTTCCCGCCTTTCGTGGCGGACCCTGTACGGAGTTCCAAGTGATTGGACTTTGTCCCAATCACTTGGTTCGATTTTCTCCAATGCTGGAGCGGTTCCCTGATCGATGGCCCTGATCGATGGGCGGTCCTGAGGTGGTCGTTCACCTCCCATTGTGTAGGCTTCTGTTGGCGCCAAAGAGTCTGGTTTTGCTTTATGTGTCTAAATGTTGCTCATTGTTCCCGGGGATTGCTCATTAATATGCAGATGGCTGGTGCCCTGTTATGCTGATGGTTGCTGGTATTGATCTTGTCTGGCCTTTCCAGAGGCAAATACACACTCAACCCGCAGCTGCTCGTCTGTGTCCCGTTGGCTGACCTTCCCATCAGCCCTTGCCGTTCGCCATTTTAAATCGGGAGTTAGCCATTTTAAATCGGGAGTTAGCCATTTTAACTGGCTACATAGGTCATAAATGGGAGACTGTAAGTTTTCTAAGTACAGGTAGCGGCGGTTCTGGCAAATGGATGTGATATATAAGCTGCCATGGGACAATAAAAGGCAATGGATGGCACGGGTAGCACAGTGGTTAGCACTGTTGCTTCACAGCTCCAGGTTCGATTCCCGGCTTGAGTCACTGTCTGCGGAGTCTGCACGTTCTCCCCGTGTCTGCGTGGGTTTCCTCCGGGTTCGCCGGTTTCCTCCCACAGTCCATAGATGTGCAGGTTAGGTGGATTGGCCAAGCTAAATTGCCTTTAGTGTCCCCCCAAAAAAGGTGTTGGGTGGGGCTGGTGGATTGCGGGGATGGGGCGGAGGCGTGGGTTTGAGTGGGGTGCTGTTTCCGAGGGCCGGTGCGGACCCGGCCCAGGGTGGCATCCTTCTGTATTGTAAATTCTACAATAGACCTCCATTTGCAAACCCACAGGGAAGCTGGAGAAACAGAAAATAGTCGAGCTTTAAAAAGAAGACAGAAACCATTCCAGCTAATGAAAATAACAGTTTAGATGGAGCAAATGATATAAAGAAACCTGTATGCTTTTATTTCTATAAGACATATTTCTTAGAAGGGCATAGAAAAGCAAATTATTGGAAGCTGAACGATAAATCGGTGACAGTAATAGGGACGCTTAATGAGTGTTCAGAAAAGGTGGTACCACTGAACGGAACAGATGTTAAAACAGTGGTACTGATGCAAGTGACAACAATTTCCACAGAGAAAGCTGCACCAGAAAGTGAAACTTGTGAGAAACTCATTGCTTTTAATGATTTTACAATAGGAATAGATAGAACTGAAGAGGATTATTCGGGGTTTATATTGGAAGAAGAAATCACTCTATTTTTGTCCAAGAGTCTAGAAAGATTGTTATCTTGAGAGATGCTGGATCGGCTCAGTACTTATTGTTAGCAAAGGATATAGACCTTTCTTCAAAGTGTTCACTGGATAAAAATGTACTCACACAGGATGTTGATGGGAAATGTGTCTTTCCCATTACATAAAGTAAGTTTAGATTATGTTCTAATGAAGGGGCTTTGGTAGTCACCACTAGTTGTATTACATGTAATACGGCACTGCCCGTATATTAGAGGTACAAGGGTAAATCCCTGCCTGCTGGCTCCGCCCAGTAGGCGGTGTATAAATGTGTGTGTTCGCCGGTGCTGCAGCCACTCTGGTTCCAGCAACGGGAGGCACAACATCTTTGCTCAATAAAGCCTTGATTATTCCACTACTCTCGTCTTTGTGGTAATTGATAGTGCATCAATTTATTGAGCAAAGATTTTTAAAACTATGGATCTCCGCATCAAGCCTGATCGCTTGCAGCTGAGCCCTCAAGCAGCCAACGCTACGTCCGCCTTTGACCACTGGCTCGCCTGCTTCGAAAGCTACCTCCGAACAGCCGCTGAGGAACCCTCGGACTCGCAGAAGCTCCAAGTCCTCTATTCACGGGTGAGCCCTGACATTTTTCCTCTCATCCGGGATGCGCCCACTTACTCCGAAGCGATGGAGCTCCTGAAGGGACATTACGTTCGACCAGTCAATCAAGTGTACGCCAGGCACCTCCTGGCCACAAGACAGCAATTCCCCGGGGAGTCTCTGGATAATTTCTGGCGTGCCCTGCACATCCTAGGTAGGAACTGTGACTGCCAGGCTGTTTCGGCAGTCCAGCACACAGAACTTTTAATTCGAGACGCTTACGTTACGGGCATGAAGTCTGCGTGCGTCTGCCAGCGGCTACTGGAAGGGGGTACGCTTGAACTTGTGGGAACTAGGCAGCTCGCTAATTCATTAGAAGTGGCCTCCCGTAACGTCCAGTCCGACACCCCCAACCGCACGGCACCCTCGTGGGCATCGTGGGCCCCACCAGCTGCCGACTCCAGCCCACCGCAAGCCTGCACCGCGCGGCAGCCAGCCAACTCTGGGGGGCCCCAAGTGCTATTTTTGCGGTAAAACAAACACCCCAGGCAGTGCTGCCCGGCGCAGAGCGCGAGCTGCAACGGCTGTGGGAAGAAGGACACTTTGTTTCTGTTTGCCAGGCCCGGTCGGTCGCCACTGTTTCCAGGCCCGGCATTCCTCCACCCCCCACGGGCGCCGCCATTTTCCCCTTTGCAAGCCACGTGCGGCCCGTGGGTGCCGCCATCTTCTTCACCGCAAGCCACGTGCGGCCCGTGGGCGCCGCCATCTTTGATGGCGCCCGCCAATTGCGACCCGTGGGCGCCGCCATCTTCGGCGCCATTTTGGACGGCGTCTCAGGACCCCTGCTCGTCGGGCCGTTCATCGCCTGCCGCTAACTCCACCACCGCTGACCATCCTGCGACCTCCCAGCGTCTGCCGCAGCTCACCTCTATCACCCTGGATCAGTCCCGGCCCCGCAACCTCGATACCGTGACGACGACGGTGAAGATCGATGGGCACGGGATGACCTGCCTTTTTTACTCCGGGAGCACAGAGAGCTTCATCCACCCCACTACGGTAAAGCGCTGCTCCCTCCCGGTACACCCCGTCACCCACAAAATCTCCCTGGCCTCCGGATCCCACTCCGTGGAAATCCGGGGCTGCTGCATCGCGACCCTCACCGTCTAGGGTGTAGAGTTCAGCAACTTCCGGCTCTACATCCTCCCCCACCTCTGCGCTACCCTGTTACTTGGCCTGGACTTTCAGTGCCATTTCCAAAGCTTAACCTTAAAATTTGGTGAACCCCTACCCCCCCTCACCGTATGCGGCCTCACGTCCCTTAAGGTCGATCCACCTTCCCTGTTTGCGAACCTCACCCCGGATTGCAAACCCGTCACCACTAGGAACAGACGGTACAGTGCACAGGACAGGAACTTCATCAGGTAGGAGATCCAACGACTTCTGCGGGAAGGGGTCATTGAGGCAAACAACAGCCCCTGGAGAACTCCATTGGTAGTAGTAAAGACTGGGGAGAAGCACAGGATGGTCATTGACTACAGTCAGACATCAATCGGTACACGCAGCTCGACGCGTACCCCCTCCCACGCATATCTGACATGGTCAATCAGATTGCACAGTATTGAGTCTTTTCCACAGTGGACCTGAAGTCCGCCTACCACCAGCTCCCCATCCGCCCGGAGAACCGCCAATACACTGCGTTCGAAGCAGACGGCCACCTCTATCACTTCCTTAGGGTTCCTTTCGGCATCACGAATGGGCTCTCGGTCTTCCAGCGAGAGATGGACCGAATGGTTGACCAGTACGGACTACGGGCCACCTTCCCGTACCTAGATAACGTCACCATCTGCGGCCACGATCAGCAGGACCACGACGCAAACCTCCAAAAATTCCTCCAGACCGCCAAACTCCTTAATCTCACACACAATAAGGAGAAATGCGTGTTTCGCACCAACCGCTTAGCCATCCTTGACTATGTCGTGGAAAAGAGTCCTAGGGCCCGACCCCGACCGCATGCGCCCCCTCATGGAACTCCCACTGCCCCAAGGCCCTTGAACGATGCCTGGGGTTTTTCTCCTACTGTGCCCAGTGCGCCCCTAATTATGCAGACAAGGCCCGCCCATTCATTCAGTCCACAGTTTTTCCCCTGACAGCTGAGGCCCACCAGGCCTTCAACCGTATCAAGGCAGACATCGCCCAAGTCCACGATGCACACGGTTGACGAGTCCCTCCCCTTCCAGGTGGAGAGCGATGCATCGGACATAGCTCTGGCCGTCACCCTCAACCAGGCGGGCAGGCCCGTGGCCTTCTTTTCCCGCACCCTCCATGCCTCTGAAATTCGGCACTCCTCTGTCGAAAAGGAGGCCCAAGCCATTGTGGAAGCTGTGCGACATTGGAGGCATTACCTGGCCGGCAGGAGATTCACTCTCCTCACTGACCAACGGTCGGTAGCCTTTATGTTTAATAATACAGAGCGGGGCAAGATCAAAAATGACAAGATCTTGAGTGGAGGATCGAGCTCTCCACCTATAACTATGAGATCTTGTATCGCCCGGGGAAGCTCAATGAGCCCCATGATGCCCTATCCCACGGTACATGTGCCAGCGCACAAGTGGACCGACTCCAGGCTCTCCACTATGACCTCTGCCACCTGGGGGTCACCCGGTTCTTCCATTTCATCAAGGCCCGCAATCTGCCCTACTCCATTGAGGAGGCCAGGACCGTCACCAGAGACTGCAAGGTCTGCGCAGAGTGCAAGCCACACTTCTACCGGCCAGATCGAGCGCACCTGGTGAAGGCCTCCCGCCCCTTTGAGCACCTCAGCATGGACTTCAAAGGGCCCCTCCCCTCCACCGACCGCAACACGTACTTTCTGAACGTGATTGATGCGTTCCCTTTCGCATCCAATGCCCCGATATGACTTCTGCCACAGTAATTAACGCCCTCCACAGCATCTTGACACTGTTCGGTTTCCCCACCTACATCCACAGCGATCGGGGATCCTCTTTTATGAGCGATGAGCTGTGTCAGTTCCTGCTCAGCAAGGGCATTGCCTCGAGCAGGACGACCAGCTACAACCCCCGGGGAAATGGGCAGGTGGAGAGGGAGAACGGGACGGTCTGGAAGGCCGTCCTGCTGGCCCAGCGGTCTAAAAGTCTCCCGCTTGCCCGCTGGCAGGAGGTCCTCCCCGATGCGCTCCACTCCATCCGATCGCTCCTCTCCACCGCGACCAACGAGACCCCTCACAAACGTGTGTTTGCCTTCCCCAGGAAGTCCACCTCCGGGGTCTTGCTCCCAACATGGCTGTCAGTTCCTGGACCCGTCCTCCTTCAGAAGCATGTGCGGACCCATAAGTTGGACCCCTTGGTTGAAAAAGTCCACCTCCTACATGCGAACACGCAGTACGCCTACGTGGCGCACCCCGACAGGCGCCAGGGCACAGTCTCCCTCCGGGACCTGGTACCCGCTGGATCCCCACGACCCCTGACCTGACACCGTCCCGCCCCCCCCCCCCCCCCCCCCTGTTGCCTCATTCACCCCTGCGCCACTCCCCCTCCCCCCAGCGAACCTCACCGCAGCCCCCGCCCCAGGAGGATCCGTCCTCCCACTGGTTCCACTCAGGGGTGACGAAGACGAGGACAACACGCTCCCGGAGTCACAGGTGACCAAGTTGGCCCACATCACCACCAGGACTGAGGCGATCGCAGAGGAGGGTCAAGGCCCCCGACAGACTGAACTTGTAATGTTTTCCACCACCCCCGCCGGACTCTCTTTTTTAACAGGGGTGAATGTGGTAGTCATCACTAGTTGTATTACATGTATTATGGCACTGTCCATATAGTAGAGGTACATGGGTAAATCCCTGCCTGCTGGCTCCGCCCAGTAGGCGGTGTATAAATGTGTGTGCTCGCCGGTGCTGCAGCCATTCTGGTTCCAGCTACAGGAGGCACAACATCTTCGCTCAATAAAGCCTTGATTATTCCACTACTCTCGTCTTTGTGGTAATTGATAGTGCATCAGTGTGATTGGAATTGTTTATGAATTACCCATTAAAAATGCTAACTTTATATTGAGCAATGGATTAGTGGGCAGTGTAGTTTGTCCACAACCTAGGATGGAATAAACCAAAGTTGTTCCTGTGAGTAAAAACAAGGAGCGCTATTTAAGATCCAGTTGAGCCACAAATTGACTCAATAAAATACTGATGCATCCAACTAGGTAATGGATGGCACAGGTGTCGTACAGGGGCCTGCAGAATTGCCAAGTGAAGTTTCTCAACAGGAAAGACCGAGGCCTCAAAGTGACCCCAAAGGGTGAATGATACCTGACACCAAACCAAAAGCGATGGCCAGTGTTGAGACGCTGAATGCAGCATGAGGAATTCAGTCAGCACCAATGGCTGGATTCGCTATTGCCCGTCGCCAAAATCGGGAACGGCGATCGGGAGGAGAATAGATCCCAATGCTGAAATCGCGGCAGGCGCCGGTTTGACACCGAATCGCAATGCTCCGCCCCTCTAAAGCGGCATCATTGCGACGGTTGCAACTGCGTTCGCATCTCATTAGCGGGCCCACCTGCAATGCTCCGCCTCCAATGGGCCGAGTTCCCTGTCATAATATCCACTCATGTATATAATGAGATGCAGACAGGCAGTGATTGACACACAGGATGACCAGTAAGCACACAACACAGTGCAGCCAATCACCAGACAGGACACTACCACTATAAAGCCAGGGGGCACGAGGTTTCCCGCTCTCTCGGGACCCAGCCACTGAGACAGTCAGAGTCCACGAGCTAGCAAGTGCAAACACCATGCGGTAGCTAGTAAGTCTGGTCAGGCTACTACAAGGTCTCCAGTCAGTTCAGTATAGTGCCGACCCACAGCTGAATATGTATATCAGTTCTATCGTTGAATAAAACAGTGTTGGATCTTCTCCAGTGTTAGACGTCTATTTCTAGCTTCCCTGTATCGAGTGCAGTCCACATCCAACCTACCTGCCAAACACATCATGGTCCCAGAGTGATACTGATCTTGACGACCTACCTCGAGTGAATCAGCATTGACCAGCAAGCAGCCATCCAGTGAAATGAAAAACATCCAGCCTCCTCCGCATCTCCGGCAACCTCGGCGCCAATTGGAAAATCTTCAAGCAAAAGTTCTTCTTGTACATCGAGGACTCACACCTCGGAGCAGCATCGGATGCCAGGCAGATCGCGCTATTTCTCTCCACCGCGGGGGACCACGCCATCCACATCTACAACTCCCTGACATTCGCTGACGGTGAAGACAAAACAAAATTCAAAACAGTCCTGCTGAAGTTTGACAGCCACTGCGCCATTGAGGTGAATGAGAGCTTTGAACAGTATGTTTTCCAGCAGAGGCTTCAGTGTAAGGATGAATCTGTTCAGTCCTTCGTGACCCATTTCCGCATCCTAGCGCAGTCATGTAACTATGACTCGACGGCTGATTCCATGATCCGGGATCAGATCGTTTTTGGGGTCCATTCCGACTCCCTTCAGCAGCAGCTCCTGAAAGTCAAACAGTTGACCCTCTCTGTCGCTATCAAGACGTGCGTTGTCCATGAGCATGCTAAGAATCGTTACTCCCACATCAGGGCGGCAGAAACTGCAAAGCTGGCCTCCCACGAGCCGGAACGGGTGCAGGCCATTGCACAAATGCAGGGCCTGAGCATCGAGGAGAGTTGCCGTTTCGCGCGCTTTACCCGGGTCCCTGCGCATGCACGCCGCGACCGACTGGACGACGAGCCCGACAACACGACAGCGCAGGTGCGTACGTCGACCGACCGCACTGCGCATGCGTGATGGCGCACGGAACGCGCTGACGTCGGCGTCATGGCGTGTCCAAATTGTGGCTCCGTCCATTTAAAGCGGCAATGTCCGGCAAAAGGACGCCGGTGTCGACAGTGTGGCAAGCTTGGCCACTACGCAGCCCTTTGCAGATCTGCTCCACCGCTCAGCAGCCTGCGATCCCAGCTGCGGCGCAGAAGTGTCCGCTCAATACAACAAGGCATGCCAGATTCAAATCCCGACAGCCCAACAGACCCTGAGTGCCTCAAGTCCCCATACCGGGTGGGCATCATAACTACACATGTGCTGCCTTCCACCACAACGGCGAAACGGCTCTCGATCCTCAATGTGGATCCCAATGACTAGTGGTGTGCTGTCCTCACAAGGCTCGCATCTGATTTAAACTGGACACTGGTGCATCAGCGAACCTCATCTCAAAATCCGACCTCGACACCATCCGCGCCAGACCAAGCATTCTTCCACCGGCCTGCCAGCTCCTTGACTACAATGGCAATGCCATAGCTGCCAGTGGCTCCTGTCAACTAGGGGTATCCAGCAAGGCGATCAAGGCAACACTGCGGTTTGAAATCACCAGGCCTGACAGAGCATCCCTGCTCGGTGCTCGGGCCTGCAAGCTCCTGAACCTGGTTCAGCGAGTCCACACCATGTCATCATCACCAGCGACGGCCTCGCCTGATGGAAACTTGCAAGTCAACATAGATGATATTGTCGCGCAGTACCACAGCGTATTTGATGGAATGAGCACGCTCCCATACCGATATAAAATCCTGCTCAAGCCAAACGCCACCCCTGTAATTCATGCACCACACTGGGTGCTGGCACCCCTCAAGGATCGTCTGAAGAAGCAATTACAGGACCTCCAAGACCAGGGCATCATATCGAAGATCACAGAGCCAACAGACTGGGTCAGCTCCATGGTCTGCGTTAAGAAGCCGTCAGGGGAGCTTCGCATTTGCATTGGCCCGAAGGATCTAAACCGCAACATCATGCGGGAGCATTACCCGATACCAAAACGTGAAGAGTTCACCAGTGAAATGGCTCATGCCAGATTCTTTGCTAAGCTGGATGCCTCCAAGGGTTTTTGGCAAATACAGCTGGACGCGCCCAGTCGCAAGCTGTGCACGTTCAACACCCCGTTTGATCGCTACTGCTACAACCAGATGCCTTTTGGGATCATATCTGCCTCCGAAGTATTTCGCCGCATCATGGAGCAGATGATGGAGGGCATCGAGGGGGTGCGAGTATACGTTGACGACGTAACTATCTGGTCCACAAAGCCCCAGGAACACATCGTTCGCCTCAAGAAGGTATTCCAGAGAATTCATGAACATGGTCTCCAGCTCAACAGGGCCAAGTGCTCATTTGGTCAATCGGATATTAAGTTCCTGGGTGACCACATCTCGCAGCAGGGCATGCAGCCAGATGCCGACAAGGTCTCGGCGATCAACGCCATGAAGACCCCGGAGGACAAGAAGGCGATCCTCCGCTTCCTCGGGATGGTCAACTTCCTCGGGAAATTCATTCCCAATATGGCATCCCACACCACAGCCCTCCGCCATCTCGTCAAGAAGTCGACGGAATTCCAGTGGCTGCCCACGCATGAAGAGGAATGGCGTGAGCTGAAGGCGAAGCTCACCACAGCCCCGGTTCTAGCGTTCTTCGACCAAACCAAGGAAACCAAGGTATCGACTGATGCAAGCCAGGACGGCATTGGGG
This sequence comes from Scyliorhinus torazame, assembly GCF_047496885.1. NCBI lineage: Eukaryota > Metazoa > Chordata > Chondrichthyes > Carcharhiniformes > Scyliorhinidae > Scyliorhinus > Scyliorhinus torazame. Next base: position 134,949,364 of record NC_092715.1, read on the forward strand.
CAGTGCTCCTTCAGCGAGATGACTCCTCGTCCTGGGCTCCAGTGGCGTATGCCTCCAGGGCCATGACGCCCACTGAGCAACGGTACGTTCAGATTGAGAAGGAGTGTCTGGGCCTCCTGACAGGGATAGTCAAGTTTCACGACTACGTTTACGGCCTGCCAAAATTCAAGGTAGAAACGGACCACAGGCCTCTTGCCCATATAATCCGGAAGGATTTAAATGACATGACACCTCGGTTACAGCGAATTCTTCTTAAGCTACGCCGCTACGACTTCGAACTTGTCTACACGCCAGGCAAAGAGCTGATCGTTGCAGCTGCTCTATCCAGGTCCAATACCGCACCGTGTGAACAAAGTGACTTCATCTGCCACATAGAAGCGCAAGTGCAGTTGTGTGCCACCAACCTACCGGCCTCTGACGAATGGGTGGTCCAAATCCGTGAGGGGACGGCCAAGGATCCTCTGCTGCAGCGTTTGATGCAGCACCTTACCAATGGCTGGCAGAAGGGGCAATGTCCCCAGTTCTATAACGTAAAAGACGACCTGACGGTGGTGGAAGGAATCCTTGTGAAACTCGACAGGATCGTAATTCCTCAAAGCATGCGGGCTATGGTGCTGGGCCAACTCCATGAGGGTCACCTTGGGGTCGAGAAATGCCAACGCAGAGCTCGGGTGGTGGTCTATTGGCCGGGCATCAGCCAGGACATTGCCGACACAGTCCTCAACTGCCCTACCTGTCAGAAGTTTCAACCAGCTCAACCCAAGGAAACACTGCAACAGCACAAGATCGTGACCTCTCCACGGTCCAAAGTAGGTGTAGATGCCAAGGGATGTGACTACGTACTCCTGGTCGACTACTTCTCCAGTTACCCAGAAGTAGTGAAACTGTCCGACCTCGCGTCGAAGGTGGTAATCAAAGCCTGCAAAGAAACGTTCGCCAAGCATCGGATTCCACTCACGGTAATGAGTGACAACGGTCCTTGCTTTTACAGCCAGGAATGGTCTGATTTTGCACAGTCCACGTAACCTCCAGCCCCCACTACCCGCAGTCAAACGGGAAGGCCGAGAAAGGGGTCCATATTGTAGAGCGTTGCTGTGCAAAGCTGCAGACTCAGGCTCCAACTTCAACCTGGCGATGCTGGCATACAGGGCAACCCCACTGTCCACTGGGTTGTCTCCAGTGCAGATGCTCATGAATCGCACTCTGAGGACCACAGTTCCAGCCATCCATGTTCCAGACCTTGACCACCTCACGGTCTTACAGAAAATGCAGCAGTCACGGGCCCAACAGAAGGCCACATACGATGCTCATGCCACGGATCTACCCGAGCTGGCCCCAACTGATCATGTTCGTGTCCAGTTGCCTGAGGGCGGCTGATCACCCACAGCTGTTGTGATCAAACAAGTGGCCCCAAGATCGTTCCTTGTCCGCATGGCTGATGGCTCCCTGCTTCGGCGCAACAGGCGGGCACTGCAAAGAGTTCCACGCCCGCTACCTGACCAAAGTGCCCCGCTGCCTACGATGCTTCCTCCGGACATACCCTGCCACGAGGCCACCGATCTACCAGCAATCCTGCCGGCCCATGCGACCACCGCGATGGCAGCGATCCCGCCTATCCAAGTGCAGGCGGCTCCTGATCTACTTCTGCGGCGATTAACAAGAATTCGTCACCCACCACAAAGACTGAATCTGTAGATTGAACTTTTGTGCATTTTGTGACTTCATCGATTTAACCTCTGTAAATATTGTTTTGTTTGCCATGTATCTGCACCATCGACACCTTCCTATGTATATACGTTCATTTAGACACTGCTTGTATATAGTCAGGCATATATATATATATATATATATATACGCACACCTTAGTATTTATTTATCTAAAAAAAAGGGGTAGATGTCATAATATCCACTCATGTATATAATGAGATGCAGACAGGCAGTGATTGACACACAGGATGACCAGTAAGCACACAACACAATGCAGCCAATCACCAGACAGGACACTACCACTATAAAGCCAGAGGGCACTAGGTTTCCCGCTCTCTCGGGACTCAGCCACTGAGACAGTCAGAGTCCACGAGCTAGCGAGTGCAAACACCATGCGGTAGCTAGCAAGTCTGGTCAGGCTACTACAATGTCTCCAGTCAGTTCAGTATAGTGCCGACCCACAGCTGAATATGTTTATCAGTTCTATCGTTGAATAAAACAGTGTTGGATCTTCTCCAGTGTTAGACGTCTGTTTCTAGCTTCCCTGTATCGAGTGCAGTCCACATCCAACCTACCTGCCTAACACATTATTCCCGATGGCGCGGTCCACATGTGCTAACAGCGTTCGTGAACCTGGCATGGTGGCTGCGGAGAGGGAGAGAGACGACGTACGGACAGTGTCCAACATCGCCATACTTCGCGGCCATTCGTGCTGCCGGTCCAGGGGTTTCTGCTAGGGCTGGGGGGGGAGTAGTGGGGGGTGGCCAGGAGGTGGGCTGTGGGGTCGGGGTGGACGGAGACGCGGTCCAGCAGAACCAGGGCCGTCTTTTCAGACGCGAGCGGTGTGTGTGGGGGGGGATGTATAGTGTACGCACGGCTGCAGCTTGTCAGCCGTGCGCGTGTCCAACACGGACCCAGCGATTCCCCCATCATTTTTCGCGTGTTCTGCGGATGTTCCACATAACGTCGGTGCTAGCCAGTAGCGGAATCGGTGCAAGTGTGGCACCGATTATTTCGTTGCGGAACTCCACGGATCCTCCATTGGCGTCAGCACTTAAGCTCAGAAACTGAAAATCCAGCCCGGGTCTTTGAAAACCCAAACTGATTTGAATAATACGTTTTATAAGTTGCGAGGAAGGCTAGAAGTACAGGAAAGAAAATTAGGAGTTCAGAATGGGGAAGTGGTTGATCTCACTTGGAAAGAATTAAATAAGACTGAATGAGCCCAGGAGAAACTGAAAAATCCTGAAATGTTAAACGATTAAATCATTCAGGAATACCAAACTCTTTTGTGGCTACATAAAAAGCATCATCTCAGCAACATCCTTGAAATGGCTGAAAGAGATTTCAATCAGAGGAGAAACAAGCTATTGGCGCACAAAGAAACCATTTTGACCTTACTGACTCAAAATGGGAATTTACCACGCTTGAGTTTAGGAAAGGAATGTAAAAATAGAATTACAACCACAGCTAATAAAAAGGGCGACAATTGCACTGTGGGCTTAACTGAAATATTCTTTGTACAGTTAAAGGAAAGGCGTAAGAAAAAATGCAGCCTCTGAGTTATGAAAGTTCCAGGATGTTTACATCCTGCTAATCCTACTTGTCACATGTACTTGCTTTTGTTTCGGTTACAACTTTATAACTTTGTAATACGATATGTGTAATTGTTCAACAAAATGAAAATGTTATCTATAAAGTAGGGTCAATGTTTCAGACAGAATATTAACATTTATGTTTGGTAATGGAACAAATTCCTCAGGCTGAATTTTGCCAGCCCTTTGGGATTGGGTTGGGAGGCAAGGGGTCTGGCAAAATGGTCCAGGAGGGGATCCTGATGTCATCCCACAGTGTGCCATTTAGCACACAAAAATGGCAGGTGAGCCTCTTACTTTCCGCCAACACGGGCATTTAGCTCCCGCCAATGAGGGGCCAGCACCATGCGGGGAGACCACCCATTGAAGTCTGCTGGCTTCTGAATAGATTCTGTGAGGGGCCTCCTTTTGGGGTAATCTTGGTCCACAGAGAGGACCCTGGTGGCAATAGATGTACCCACTGCAACAGAGCCATCGAGATCCCCTCCACCTCGCCACACCAATCACGAGGGTCTGTCTGTGAGACCCTACTTAATCTTACTTGAGGGAGCCCAGCCATCGGTACACTGTCATCTTGCAGCTGCACCCTCAGCAATGACCATTGCTGGCAAAATGCGACCCTACATCCCACTGCCTGCCAAAGACGGGTCACATGCGGCTTTCATCCCTACAACAGGACTTCTGCTATTGTTTCTAACTTGATAAATTCTGACATTTGACAATGCTCTCTGTATCAACTAAAGCAACATGAAACCAATTTTAGTTCTCAAATTTGAGGGGCTCCTGAAGTGTTGCAGCTCCAAATATTGGCTTAGTGGGTATCACATCCTTCAGTACTGGTTCTACATATTGGCCACTCACTTTGACTGAGCCTCAACCCCCAAAATTAAATCTAAATTTAAATATGTATACCACATATCTGAACTTAAAATTATTTTTGCCTTGTAGCACAATAAATTAGTCTTTCATATGGTAGTCCCCCAATAATTTGTACCAGGACATGGGAAAGAAGACCGTGTATCAATATCTTCCTGGACTGCAATGTCTTCTATTATTTGTGAGCTAAAATGCTTGCACTGTACGAGGTCCTTTAAGTTTTCAAATTGAATCCAAAAATATTTAATTAAACAACAAACCTGAATGCTTGGCATTTGCACTTGTTTAATCTTTTCATTGTAAGCCTTTTTGGAATGAGTAAAAGGAAGATTACTGAGAACAGGAGTTCCTAATCAGGCTTTGATTTTTTATTTTATTTTCAGAACCAGTAAAATAAAAAAAGTTTGTTCGGCACATTCTGCATTTTCCTGAAATTTGCATTACAGTATTTATTTGTCCTCACCTGAATATACATTTGTTTGTAAAGCATCTCAACTTAATAGTGGAGGTGGTAGAAGTGGGACTTCTTTTGGCTCATTGCTGGTTAGCACTGCAGTACCAGGGACCACATGTACATCAAAAAGATGATGGCTACATTTAGTCAGCATGCCCAGTATTTTTAATACCGTTCCCACTCAAGATGACAACAATGACCAAACCTAATATATTACTGTCCTCTGGGCAGGGTGCCCGGGATTGCTACTCAAGAGCAAGGCTCCTCACATCCAACTAATGCACCCAGAAAGTAAATTCACTAGGCAGGAGGCAGGATTGGAATTACACCCATTTCGCTCATGGGCCCAATTCCTTCTACGTTGGAAGTTCCCCTTTTTTCAACTGTCACTTCTTCGAACTCCATGCAGCCTTTAGACAAACCAACAATATTTGATAAAACAATCTCAGTCTTTATAAGGGCTGGAGGAATGCCTCTGTCCACCCCTGCCACTGACCTCCCCCAACTGTCCCAACAAACCCACCTCCATAATCTAATCCATAGCCACATGTTGCATTCATTTTGAGCGGCATTCTTTTTAAGAGCAGCAAGCTCCTAATTTTGTAAATTAGTCTGCTTCCCCTGCCCACCCCCACCCCACCCTGGAAATATCAAGCCATGCAAGAATCATGTTGAGATTAAATAAATTAATCTTCATTAAATCCAGATCACACCACCAGTGGGGGAGTGCTGCAAGCAGGAACCTTGTTTGTCATAATAACATTTCATTTGGATATAGGTGGTTTCCAGAACAATCAAACTAAATCATGGCCCCATTTGCCAATTAAACTTTCTGAATCTTCAGAGGGTGTCGACATATTGATACCTTCTCGCTCTCCTGCTAACATTGACAATGCCCAGCTCTCCTGATGGGGCAAATGGCCACCCAGAGGGGGAGCTCCTCCACAGATGAGCTGCTGCTGCTTTGGTGGCCCACTGGTAATTGTGGCTATAGGGTGAGGGAAATTAAATCAAGCATTGTCGGGTTTGATGCTTGACAACAGGAGGCTGGGCTTTGACCATAGTGCCCCGTCTGCTATTTGGAAATTTCCAGGCGGCATCTGATGAGTGTCCTCAATGGGCACTTTAATTGGCCTAATAGCTACCCATCTCTGGCGGGCGGCTAGTTATCATCCCCCTGAAGTAGTCTCAATATAATTACACCAGAGGAGGGGATATGCCAGCTGGTAGTGCAAAATTGATGGTATGCCTGCCTCTGGTCCCGCCTCCTCAGCTCAATGAAAATCCAATTCAATGAATTTCAGTGGTGACTCAGGTAGCGGGTTTCTTTTTTCACAAAGCTAGGAACAGAGCAGTGATCAGGGATAGTGTTTCCAATTTAATGGAATACTATAATAATGTTGCTCTTTAAAGTCGCCAATATGATGTTATGCCCCAACAGCGTCGCCAATACTGTGGGTGTTTCTATTTCTCTTACTGAACCACAAAGCTTTCCCGCATATCGGTCAAATGACCACACAACCAGTTAGTCAGTTCAAGTTCAAAGCTGGCTTATTTACACACAAGGGTTACTTCGACATGCAAGCGCAATATACTACAAGTTAAACTACACCTATCAACTACAATAACCTATACTTAACTTCAAGCGACCGGCACTGTGCAAGTGGATAAGGCCTTTATCTTGATCTCACGTGGCTGGTTTGAAGAAGTGGTTCTGTCTCTGCTGGGCTCATCCGTCAGGTAGCGATCGTTGGTCTTGAACTTGGCTGTCAGGTCATTATGCTGCAGTTGGGCTGGCACAGGCCGGATTCAAAGGAGGCTGGCACAGGCCGGGTCCAAAAGAGACTAAACACATGGCTGTGTCCCTTTTTATCCCTCTAGGGTTTTGCGCTCTTTCGGGCAGTCCTTAATCTTGGACCCAATAATTCGACAGGGCTCTGATCACTGCCTTCGATTTCGGCTAATAAAGGGGCAGGTGCCTTGGTGGCTGGGTGGGTCCTTAGCGGTCATTGACCTTGGCTGTTGGGGCTCTCTGAGTAAAGGGAGTGGCACCAGTCAGTCTGTAGCTGTACCGATTTCTTGAGTGCAGTCCTGTTGTTCTGGGGAAATGGGCCATTAGAATGCAAACGAGCGGGGGTTTTGATCAGGTCTAGCTATCTGGGTTGCAAATACACACAAGCTCTGTATCTGTCTGAGTTCTGGGTTTCCTGGGTTGGCCTCAATTCCCATGGTCCTTTGCAGGTGGCCATCCCAGATGGCTACAATAGTAACTTTCAGATTTCCCAGTCTAATCTTAAACTTGCTGTATTTTGTTACTTTGACAGTAAAATTATGAGCCAATCAAATTAAAATCTCCACATTGCATTTCTCAATCACAGAAAACCCTGCTATTTATGTCATTCCAGTTCTCTTCAATACAAACTGAGCAAACCAATCCGTTCTGGGAACAAAGCATATAACCTGAACTTTGTCACAAAATGTGAATTACCTGTCTGTTTTATTTTATCAACCATTCACTGAAAGTGAATGTGAAGCAAATTGTCAGTGTGACTAATCACATACCAGAATATATTTCTAAGGCATTTGATTTTAAGTCAAAATACATTATAGTAACTGTGCTATAGAAATTGTGTGACTCAAAAAGGCATTGACATATTGAAGACAGGAGTGTTAAGGATGTCTCAAGGACAGGGGCAGCACGGTAGCCTTGTGGATAGCACAATTGCTTCACAGCTCCAGGGTCCCAAGTTCAATTCCAGCTTGGGTCACTGACTGTGCGGAGTCTGCACATCCTCCCGTGTGTGCGTGGGTTTCCTCCGGGTGCTCCGGTTTCCTCCCACAGTCCAAAGATGTGCAGGTTAGGTGGATTGGCCATGATAAATTGCCCTTAGTGTCCAAAATTGCCCTTAGTGTTGGGTGGGGTTACTGGGTTATGGGAATGGGGTGGCAGTGTTGACCTTGGGTAGGGTGCTCTTTCCAAGAGCCGGTGAAGACTTGATGGGCCGAATGGCCTCCTTCTGCACTGTAAATTCTATGACTCAAAACTCTCTTATGACTAGACACCAGCAAAACTAAAATTATTTGCTTTGGAATAATGATTGGGATAAATGCTTATTCTATTTCCAAAACAAGTTATTTCGCATGCACTATAAATGCAGTCCTTGGGCATCCATACATAAAAGTGATAATGCTGAAGCAAGATGAGAGCTTGAGTAATTTATTCTCCCTCTAAATAAAAACAGTTAAGTTGGAATAAAGGCCAAATAAAAAGAGTCAATGCTACTTAATTTTTTTAAAGAGCTTGATCAATAATAGTTAAGACTGAAATCGAAGATTATGGATCTATATATAAACAATGAGATCAAAACATGTTATAAAACATGATGTGTGCTTTGCCAAAACCATGGAAATGTCGGCGCGATTCAGCAGAAAAAGGTTAAGTCTGTTTTCGGGTGCGTTTGGAGTGTTTCTCGGCGGCTGCAGCAACAAGATTCACCCCACTATTCACTGGCATTTTGCCGGTTTGTTGGGCAGCGGGAGTTTCTCCCCGCCAAGGTCACACTTTAGTCAATTTCCTGCACTGGCAAACTGGGCTCACTAGCAGGAACAGCTCCTTGCAGATCAGGGTGCCATTTTGAACAGCAGCCCCGACCTCTACATGCGTCTCCTTTCAGGCCGCCCGCTCCTGCTTCTGGACACCACCCTTTTCACCCCTCCTCAGTCTTATCGAGGCCTCTGGGAACCCCAACCCCCCTCTGACCCCTCTTTCTCCCCCCCCCCCCCCCCCCCAATGGGTAAGGCCAGTGCCAAACTGGCTGTGCCAGGTTGGCAGTAGCAGGGTAACTGGGTGCCAGAGTACCACCCTGCCCTGTCCCTATCCATCTGTGGGACTCTTAATGACCTGCGAGACCCCCAAGGTGCTGTTACGCCTGGTCCATGTTTGTGGGGAAAAGAGCCAGACGGCACCCTGGAGCCACTGGAGCCTGGAGCGCAGCGAGTCGGGTGACTCGCGATCGGCCTGGCGCCCGGCACAGAACCCGACTTGGGGCTCTCGCACGATTCATCCGTTGCGCCCAGATCCACACCGGTGCTACACAGTCACTGAAACGTACCTGTCTTTTTTGTGAAATTGTGATGAAAGAGCTTACACTCATATAGCTCCTTACACATCACAAAACATTTTGGGTGTGATTTAACCACCGTGCTGCGCCTGGCGCCAATCTGGGCGCCCTGGTTAAATGGCAGGAAAGGCCTAAATTGAGATTCGCGCTGGGCGCAAATCAGTTTGCTATTTAATCGGCCTGCTCTCAATGGCAAGTTCTGGACCTCACCCAAATATGACGAACATGTTAACCCTAATTTGTATTGATTTCCATCTCATTAGCAAGATTGAATTTGAATGTAACAGTCTCCCATGAATTAACCGGCTCCCCAGCGAGAAATCAAGTGGGCATTTTTTAGTATTTCTTTTTTAAAACGTAAAGCTGGCATGATGGCTGCTGATGGGAAGTGTGGAGGTGAGCAGCTATTTCCATTTTCCATGCAGCTCAAGGGCACTGGAAGTACTGCCCCAGTGCTGGGGGGTGAAGCGTTCCAGGTTGGGAGTCGCCCCTGAGCTGGGGGGGTCGGAGGAGCTTTGGTGAGGGGCTTTTCAGCCATGTGGGCTTAGAGCCATCTTTACATATTGTGGATACCCATAACAGGGCAGCTACAGCTGCTGCCTGTCTGTCCTACCAAAAACTTCTAGGACAGAGCCCTGTTCTTGGTTATATGCTGATGGTCACTTTAACTCCCTTCGACTCCCAGGACTCACCTGATGAAGGAGCTACGCTCCGAAAGCTAGTGATTCCAAATAAACCTGTTGGACTTTAACCTGGTGTTGTAAGACTTCTTACTGTGCTCACCCCAAGTCCAACGCTGGCATCTCCACATCATCCCTTCGACTGTAAGCAGCCTCTAGCTTCACAGCTAAAGGCTATTGCTAATGAGGAATTGGCCTTGTTAGTTATGCGAATACTTCCCAGCTGCAGGTTTGTTTTCTGCTTAGCTGCAAATGCATGGAGGCTGCTGCAGCTGAGAGTTTGTTTGCTGCTTGCCTGCTGTCTCCTCCTCTTGGACTTACTTGCTGCTGTCTGGATGGAGGGAAGGAAGAAAGAAGGTTGTTGCCTTTTAGTCTCTTTTACCTGGAGTGCGGCGAGGGGAGGATTTAAGTGGGCCTACTACCGGGCTGAGGATGTCGGAGGACCTGCTCGAGCAGTCTGTGGATGTTTTTAAAGGTCTGTTTTGTGTGTTGACTGTGTATTCTGTTCTGGATATGTGGATCACCTGTTAATGACCCCTGTGATCCTGTGACCCGGCCCTCGGACAGTGTGGTGATGGAAGATTAGATACCGATACTGCAGCCCGGCTCGGATGCGAAGCCCAGAGGGAATTGTATGATGGATACCATGTAGCTGCAGTTTATTTTTTTCACCATTTCCAACCCCTCCTGCCTTGGTGGCCCGGGAGTCATTGGAACGCGGCGCTGCCAGTGCTGGAGCGGGGAGGTGGTTTTTCCTTTCTCTTCCTCCTCTGCTGCACACCATACTGGTGTGAACTTCCAGTAGTTGGCTCACCAAACAGCTTCCCACAGATACAGATCTACTGTAGTGTGGGGAGTGGGGGCGTCATTTTTGCACCATTGGCAGTGTGTTCTTTTTTTGTCTTGCAGCTGTGTGCTTGTCTGCTGCGATCCCTCTCACTTCTATGGCCTAGTCTTCTGGCAAATTACCAGTGCTGGAGAAGGGATAGGCTGTTCTCTCTCCTTCTTTCTCTGTGCCCCGTGTTGGCGTGACCTTTTCCAGTGGTCTGTGCTGCTCATTCTAATGCACACATACTCTACGGGCATGCATGTGCAGTCATTCACGAATATACTCTTTATAATCTTTTTTTATAATCTTTATAGTCACAAGTAGGCTTACATTACACTGCAATGAGGTTACTGTGAAAATCCCCTAGAGGCCACACTCTGGCGCCTCTTCGGGTACACTGAGAGTGAAATCAGAATGTCCAATTCACCTAATGGCACGTCTTTCAGGACTTGTGGGAAGAAACCAGAGCACCCGAAGAAAAATCACGCAGACTGTGGTAAACCACTGTGTTCTGATATTAGAGGTTGTACGGTAGAACCTGCACTACAGGTTCACCTGTGGCCCCTGCATGCTAGCTCCGCCCAGGAGGTGGGTTATAAATATGCATGGCCTCCAGCTCGCAGCCATTTCGCCAGCTGCTGTGGGAGGCCACACATTTGATACTAATAAAGCCTCAGTTTGGATTCAACTTCGTCTCCAGTCAAATTGATCGTGCCTCACAGACACAGGGAGAACGTGCAGACTCCACACAGACAGTGATCCAACCTGGGAATCGAACCCGGGACCCTGGTGCTGTACAGCAGCAGTGCTATAGCACTGTGCTACCGTGCCGTCCATGCAGTCTCTTACTGATATGCACACACTGACGTTCACACACATACTTTCCTGTACATCTATTGGCCACCTTTCCATCGATGTAAGTCTGCTGCCGGGCCCGTGGTGGTGATGGTGGTGGGAGGGGGCATGTGCTGACTCGGCAGTTGGCAGTATTGTATTCTTTTTGTTTTTTGTCTCTATTTTGTCTTTGGTGTGCAGCTGGTGTCCTCATTATATTCCTACCTGTTTTGTGGTTTAGTTTGGTGCACATTACCGATACTGGTGTGGGTCAGGAGGGAGGGGGGGAGGGTGTTCCCTCTCCAATTCACTTTGATTTTACTATAGTATCTACTTCACCCTTTCAGGCAGTGGATTGCTGACCACAACAATTGCGGTGTAAAATATTGTTTCCTCATGTCACCTCTGGTTCATTTTATCAATCACCTTAAACATGTTACGTCTGTCTACTGAGCCATGTGCCACACTAAACATTTTCTCCTTACCTACTTCATCAAAACTATCTATGATCATGAATACTGATATCAAATCTCCTCTTCAGTTTTTCTACTCAAAGGAGAACAATCCCTGTTCCTCCATTCAACAGAAAACTTTCACCCTGCTACCTTTTCTGCATCCTCTCCAAGGCCTGACATCCTTCCTAAAATGTGCTGCTCACAACTGAACACAATACGCCATCTGAGGCCGAACATTTTTATAAAGGTCTGGCATAACTTCCCTTCCTTTGTATTCTATGCTTCTGTTAATAAAGCCAAGGGGTTCCTCAATGCATTTTTAGCAGCCTTCTCAACTTGTCCTGCCACCTTCAAACATTTGTATACTAATACCCTCAAGTCTGTTTTTGAACCCATTTAAAATTGTACCATTTAGTTCATTTCTCCTCTCCACATTCTTCCCATCAAAATGTATCACTTTACATTTTTCTCCATTAAATTTTATGTGCCAGGTGTATCTCTGTGTTACCACCCATTCCCTTCTAAAGTCTGTTACTACCTGTGTTGTTTGGTTGATTTTTCTTGAAAGCCTTGGGGTGCAGTGGTAGCGTCCCTACTGCTGGGCCAGAAGCTCTGGGTTCAAGTCCAATACCAAGACATGTTGGCCATGAAAGGAGCATTCAATGGACTGATAATCAGCTCCTGAAATCCTTCCACCACTATTCCCCAAAGGGTACAAAAAGTGTGGATGTGAAGAAAGGCTTAAAAAAAAAAATGCTATTTTTGAGTTCCTAGTTTCCACGGGTGGGATATAATTTCTGTGGGTTGTAATAGTCCCGATCTCCTCAAGATTTGTAGAATTATTAGTAAGTTAAAGATGAATTTCAGGGCCTTATTTGTGGTTAATCACTTCCATTAAGGCGACATATATTCAGTCCCAGAAGTCTGCTCCAGTCAGATTATGACTGATATGCACCTCAACTGCATTTCCCTCCTTTGTTCCATACCCCCAATATCTTGAATCAACTAATTAACTAACACCATCAATATCAGTCTTGAAAACTCCAAATATCCTGATATCCACAATCTTTATGGGACAAAGTCCCAGATTTCCATTACTCATTGTGTGGAAAAAGTGCTTCCTGTTTTCAGTCCTAAATAGTTTTGCTTTAATTAAAGCAGCCCATTGGGTCTGCACCGACCCTCTGAAAGAGCTCCCTGCCAGGCCCAATCCCCATAACCCCGCCTAGGAGCAATTTAGCATATCTAATCCACCTAACCTGCACATCTTTAGACTGTGGGAAGAAACCGGAGCACCTGGAGGAAACCCACGTAGACATGGGAATAAAGGGCAAACTCTACATAGACGGTCACCCGAGTCGGAATCAAACCCGGGTCTCTGACGCTGTGAGGCAGCAGTGCTAACCACATTTGTCATGCCCCTAGCTAGCTGTTACACTACAGCTGCAACACTGCCATCTACCTGATGGTAATAAATTGCTGAGATATGTCCTGACCACAAAATCCAATGCAGCCAATTACCCATCAGTCCATTATCATTTAGCAGCCATGTAAAAGAAGTGTTGTCAACAACACAATCACGTGGCACTTAATAACCTGCTTACCGATGCTCGGTTTGGGTTTCTCCAGGGCCAGACCCAATTGAAGTCTTGGTCCAAACATGGACAAAACAGCTGAATTCCAGAGGTGAGGGAAGTGTGATTGCCCTGGACATCAAGGCAATATTTGACTACGGGTGGCATCATGGAGCCCTAGTAAAATCAAAGTCAATGGGAATCAAGGGAACTCTAGTTATTCATAGGACAAAAGATCAACTTCATCATATCCCCTCCTTCAGAAGTTGGAATGTTCACTGATAATTGCCTAGCGTAGATGAGTTACAACTTCTCAGATTTGCCCACATACAGCAAGACATTCAGACATGGGCTGATAAATGGCAAATATTACTTGTACCACAAAAGTACCAGACAATAATTATTTCCAACAAAAAGAATATAACCATCTTCCCTTTAACGGGATTAACTATTAACATTCCATATATCAATGACCAGAAACCTTACTGGACCAGCCATATTCAGTGTCATTGTGCACAAGTCAGAAGCTGGGTTTCCTGTGGCAAATTACTCATTTCATATCTCGCCAGACCCATTTCATCATCTACAAGCACAAGTCAGGAGTATGATGGAATACTCCCACTTGCCTGGATGAGTTCAGCTTCAGCAACAATCAAGAAGCTCAAATCCATCCAGGACAAAGCCGGCCGATTAATTGGTATTTCACACACCACCTTAAACATTCACTCTCTCTATCAGCAGTGCACTTTGGCTGCAGTATGTACCACATATGAGATGAGATGCACGGCAGCAACCCGCCATGGCTTCTTCAACAGCACCATCTAAACCTGAAACCTCTGACGCTTGGAAAGAGGAAAGCAGGTGCCTGGAAGCACAACCACCTGCAAGTTTCCTTTGAAGTCAAGCACCATCCTGACTTGGAAATCATGGGCAGAATTTTACTCTCCCCCACCAGCAGGTTTTTAGGTGGTGGGGTGGTGAGGGCAGGGGGGGAAGGATGGGATGCAATGGGTGGGTGGTGGGGAAAGTAGGAACTTGAAGGTACAGGATTCTCACCAGGTTTCTAGCTGCCTTGACCGCATGGATGGCTTGGGATGGCAAGGCCTCAGACAGGAAGCCCTCCCTTTCCCCAATGAGGCTCTTAAGTGGCAAATCAATGGACACTTAAGGGCAATTTCACACTCAGTCTCAATTTTTAGGCCGGTAGAACGTGGGAAGTGTGAAATACAGTAAAGATACAGCGGAGGTGGGAATGGGGGCCTTCATCAGAAGCCCCCCACTGAAATCAGGCACCCCCCTTCGAAATCAGGCATCCCCATCCACCCCACCCCCCCCCCCCCCCCCCATATACACACACACGCACACTCTTAAGGTCCACCCATACTCTTATGGTCCAATATAAGATTTTGATAGTTTTACGAATTTTAGGGTATGCAACATTTATGGATTTTATCCCTGAAACACATTAAATGGTTTTGTTTGAATTTCTGTTAGTGAAACAATGGGTAGTCAAGGCAGTTGCGATTCTTTACAGGAATGCTGCTGTTGTGTTTGTGACAATAAGATTTAATTGCATTATGACTTAAATGCCGAAGAATCTGCATTCGCTGTTTGGAAAAATGGTTAAAAGTAGTTTGTTCTTAGAATGATACCTTGGGTGGATTCTCCGGCTGTTTGTTTCTCGGTTGCGCGCCATTCGCGGGATTCTCTCTTCTCACCACTTGTCAATGGGGTTTCCCATTGTAGCCACACCATGTCATCGAGTAACCCATGGATGGGATTGCACTGCCAACAGGAAAAGAGAATCCTGACAGCTGGAGAATTCCATCTCTTATGTTTAAATAAACCATGCATTTCTTTAATTGTTCTGCACCAGAATGAAAATTTTCTGATATTATGTTAATAGTTTTATTATTTGTGGGAATGGGTTAAAATATTTTGACCAGAGGATGGGACCTTGTTTGTGACTATTGTATTTAAAGGAAACGTGTTATTTGTTCACAATGGAATGTGAACGCTGAAGGGCCCAAGGGAACAAGAGATTTTCTTACAAAGATGGGGCGACAAAAGACTTGCACCCTATAGCCAAAGGAAGAGGTGGATTTGGACATTTTCCAAATAACGGAGGACGAATAATGAGAAGTGGGGATAATAATTGGAAAACCATATTATTTGTTGGCAAAGTGTTACCACAACTTCGGGGTTGACTCCTCCGGGCACAGTTCAACATCACTTCAAAGACAAAGAGAAAGATATCAGTGCTAGCAACACTCAATGATCCCTAGGAACTTGAGAGATGAAGAACTTCTATGCTGTCTATACTGCTTCATGTTAAATATATGTAATATCCTGCTGAACAAATTCTGCTTGTTTCATGCTAGTTATTCATAACTTGTGGTTAAGGACAAGTAAGGATCCTAGTTTTAAAAATTAAAAACTTGAAGTTTAGAATTTTTAATTGGAAGGGTTTTATAGCTTGGAACCCTAAAATCTTAGATGGCCTCTGGACCTCTTGCCCCACCAGCCTCACCCCCGAATGCTCCCTCACAGCACCCCACCCCCCCCAGGCCTTCCCTATCCTCCATGCCCTAGGACACCTTGAACATGCCTATGCCTCAAGTCTCCGGCTTTAGACTCAGTGTCTTCTTGAACATCATCATCTTCTGTCCACTGCAGTACTGTCACTGCAAGAACTGTAAAGCTGCTGGCCAAACTCTCTTCGGCAGGACTTCCTCCTGAGTGGCACAAGTCCCATCTGCAGCGAAATCAATGCTGATTGGAGCGTAAATTGGCTGCGTGTCATTTGGAGTTGGCCGAGATGTGTTTCCTGCCAATTCCGCAGATGGTGGGAAACATGACCCCACCATCTGAACAATTAAAGCCCACCATTGCTTCATTTTCACTGGGTCAAAATCCTGGAACTCCCTATCCAACAGCACCATCGTGTTCCAACAATACAGATGGCAGCAGTTTAAGAAGATGGCTCATCGCTGCCTTTGCAAGGTTAATTAGAAATGGATGGCTTATGCTGGCCTTGTTACCAACATTCACATCCCAAGACAAATATGCGCAGAATAATGCAAAAATCCAAAAGTTGCTATCAATGAGTCTCCCCTCCTCCACAGAGTGAACTGTTGACGACTCCCCCAAACTGCAAACAATTAGAAATCATTGAACTGGAGAGAGCATCCACTCTTATACTTTTAGCATAAAGTTGCACCATAAAAACCATTTGAAAAACTTCATCTTGTTGATGAAGTGTAAGTGGACTTTTAACAGCGCTTTAGTTCACGAATACTGTTAATTGCCCTCACAGGCCTGAAACAGTAATCTTAATGTTTTTGAAATATAACATTTCCCATTGTGATACAAAAATTATTTTAGCAAAAAATTATTTTAGCTTTTTATAAAACATTTGTTTATATGTTAGCTTCTATCTTAATTACTCGTGCTCCTAATTTTTATATTCTTGTGTAATCATAACTATCTCATGGTTAAGTTAAAACTGAAGGGTAAAAGTGCTTTTAACTCTCTGGTTTGTTGCAGTGGGAATGCTTCAATATGATTGGCTGCTTGTCCTGCTTGCTGATGGCAGTGCTGCTGATTGATGCCTTGCAACCCTTGTCATTGGATAGACATGTGGACGATAAGGGAATAGTAGATGGGCTTTAGAGTGGGTTCACAGGTCGGCGCAACATCGAGGGCCGAAGGGCCTGTACTGCGCTGTAATGTTCTATGTTCTATGTCTTGGCCCCAGTATTAAACAGCCATTGGAAAAGTGAAAAGCTACACCACCGAGATAGCAGGCAGCTTTCTTGGAGGTTGGCAGTGAGGGCTGTTGCTTTGACCCCGAGTTCAAATTCCAACCCATTGACTCAAACCTTAATGGTTTCCTCTTGAGCTTTCATGTCCTGAAAATATTAAACAATTAGAGTCACAAGTGCATATGCTTTATTCATATAGGCTTCTATTAGTTCAGAAAATGATGCACCAGTTTTGTCAGGAATTATCACAGTAAAGGACTGGCATGAACAACAAAATTCAAACAGCAGGTAAGTTCATCATAAACCGAAGATAGACGTGTTAGTTACACTTGACTAGCATTACACTTTGAAACCCATTCTTACGCATGCAAACAAAACAAAACATTTAACATTGATGAAAATGTTTAATTTAATTTCTTCAGTGGCTAGGTTTATTCCAGGTCAAATAACCACGGATCTTTCCACTCAAATAGTTTTGTGTAAAACAATTAAGTAAATATCGTAATATTGACGGGAACAAACATTTTATCAATCTAAATGATCTGATAGGTTCCAAATGCAACTTGGATGTTTAACTTGGTTTTGTGAAATATATTTTCATAAAAGTTTAACTGGAACACAGCGTTGCAAAAAACTGTAAACAGTAGCAAATATTTCAGCAGTCTCCTGGTTGCATTAAAAGCCTAGAATTTTGGACAGCCCCCAATTTTGTATTCCCTGCTCTGGAATGGTGAGTCCAAGTTTGCCCCGATACTGGGCCTCAGAACTGTTTTTAACGGAGCCAGGAAGTGATGAATAAGGAAGAGGAATCAATGATCATTCCACTGCTGGTACTGCATCATCCCAGGGTTCAGGTCAAAGAGTGGTGGCGATTACAGAGGGGGTTACAGAAAGAACATGGCCAACTGATTACTTTAACATATTGTCAAAGGAGCAGTCCTTCTCCCAAATCCACATTCAGATAAGCCACTTACAGAGAAAGGGATGCTCCATGGACCTATTTCTGGACCACTGTATTGTACCTTCCAAATGTACAAGTCATTTTTCGCTCAAGACCTCTGGAGAATTTTGAATCATGCTTTGGTATTTCACGAACATAAAAACTGTCACCCGTGCATATCATCTGTTCTTCCTGAGAGACACTGTAGTGTGTTATCCGGTTAATCGTCTTCGTTTATTTCAACCACAAAAGGTTCTTGAACATCTATCTTGCCGCTATTTACTATCACACAGTTTTGGTGAGGGCGATTTTCATTGTTTGTTTCCTGAAGTTCTATCATGTGTACCACAGACTAGAAACACAATTTTTAAAAAATTAGTAATATTCCGGGAGACTTATTTAATTTTCATTTCCCAAACAACTCCCATACTATCAGGACTGATGTTCGCTTGTTTATAGTCACATATACCGCTATCTATCTTTATCATAGCAGGTACTGTTGCTGGAATTTCACATGGGGAAGGTACACCTCAAATTATGCTAATTTGATTGCCCATTTTGTTTATCTCTGTTCATACCCATATTTCCTGAACATAAGCCAAAATGTAAATATGGGCACAAAAAGTGGAAATCAGAGTAAACACCCGAGAACCAAAGAAAACCAAATTCACACCATTTTGCCCTTCTTTAAGTCTGAAAAATAAAGATTAAAGCCACCGAATGATCATTGATGCACATTAGGCACAGTGGGTGAATGGTGCCATTTTGGGGGCATTAGAAGTGCCACTGGGGTTCCAAAATGGCAGCTGAGGTGCGCCTGACTTCTGAGGTGAAATTCACACTCAGCTAATTCTGTTGTAAGTACTCAGGGTAGGCAGCAGATCATGGTGTTAATCTACATAAAAACAGAAAAGCAACTACTTACAGGCTGATTGCTGGGTGATTTCTTCTGGCTATTGCTGTGATTCTATACCCTGCTACTGTTTTCATAGTAGTTAGTAGTTTCAAGTTTCTAAAATTAACAGGGAGAGGGGTGGCAACTGCTGAATTATATTTTTTATGACTTTAAGGCTTCTGCTCAAAATAGTTTCTTCCAGACATAGATACACTAGTATGCTTTCCTCTATATGACTGGTGTTTGAGCAAAGATAATAGAAAGTAAGACAAGATGCAGGAAGAGGGAGGAAGAAAGGGAAAAGGGCTCTCAGCAGTAGGCCACATCTTCCCAGGGGTTTCACGAAACCATTTTATGACCTAAACCTCATCAAGGAAAATGTGTGCAGGATGTCTGCACTTCATCGAAAAGGTTGTTACTAATATCTGCCAACTGCTGCAGCAATGAATGCAACCTCAGAACAATCACTGTCCACTGGCAGTGCAGCCAAAGTGATCGTGGTAATGAACCTTAATGCATCTGGTTCCTTCCAGGCAGGAGTTGGCAATTTTAGCAACATCTTCCAGTTTGTTCCCCAGTGTCACACTGAAGACCAACTTCATTTCATTCTCTCTGGCTTGGGACAAGTAGACAGAGCAGTGACAAATGCTTGCTAGAATTGCAGGCTTCCCAAGGTGTGGGGTATATATGTTGTCTTACTGGCATCACATGTCAACCGTACCATGTCCGGAACCAAAACGGATTCCACTACCTCAAGATCCAGCTGTGACCATAGGCAGAGCAGCATTCATGTCAATGTCCTGGCAACAGTATCTTCATTCCGTGACAGTCTGCTATGCCAGCAGCATTTGAGACACCATGTCACAAGGTTTATCTGCTGACAGTATAGCTCATGAATTCAGTTCACAACCCACACACGTGTGCAGCAAGAGTACAATGAAAGCCATGCTGCCACACTAACAGAGATACAGCAGACCACTGGTGCGCTGAAAAAACAATTCTGCTGCCGAAACCGCTGGACAAACTCAACAGTACTTGTCTGGGCCGGCCTAAAGCTCATTGCAGACCTGGATGAACAAAGAACAAAGAAAAGTACACCACAGGAACAGGCCCTTTGGCCCTCCAAGCCTGCGCTGGCCATGCTGCCCGTCTAAACTAAAATCTCCTACACTTCCTGCGTCCGTATCCCTCTATTCACATCCTATTCATGTATTTGTCAAGATGCCCCTTAAACGTCACTATCATCCCTGCTTCCACCACCTCCTCCGGCAGCGACTTCCAGACACACACTACCCTCTGTGTAAAAAACTTGCCTCGTACATCTCCTCTAAACCTTGCCCCTCGCACCTTAAGCCTATGCCCCCTAGTAATTGACCCCTCTACCCTGGGAAAAAGTCTCTGGCTATCCACTTTGTCTATGCCCCTCATAATTTTGTAGACCTCTATTAGGTTGCCCCTCAACCTCCGTCATTCCAGTGAGAACAAACTTGAGTTTATTCAACCTCCTCATAGCTAATGCCCTCCACACCAGGCAACATTCTGGTAAATCTCTTCTGCACCCTCTCTAAAAGTCTCCACATCCTTCCGGTAGTGTGGCGACCAGAATTGAACACTACACCCCAAGTGTGGCCTAACTAAGGTTCTGTGCAGCTGCAACATGACTTGCCAATTTTTATACTCAATGACCCGGCCAATGAAGGCAAGCATGCCGTATGCCTTCTTGACTACCTTCTCCACCTGCGTTGCCCCTTTCAGTAACCTGTGGACATGTACACCTAGATCTCTCTGACTGTCAGTACTCTTGACTGTCAGTACTCAGTCTACCATTCACTGCATATTCCCTACCTGTATTAGACCTTCCAAAATGCATTACCTCACATTTGTCCAGATTGAACTCCATCTGCCATCTCTCTGCCCAAGACTCCAAACGATCTAAATCTATACAGAGCGACTGTATCCTCTGAGAGTCCTCATCGCGATCCGCAATTCCACCAACCTTTGTGTCGTCCGCAAACTTACTAATCAGACCAGTTAAAATTTCCTCCAAATCATTTATATATACTATGAACACCACTAGTCACAGCCCTCCAATCAGAAAAGCACCCTTTCATTTCTACTCTGCTTTCTGTGACCTAGCCAGTTCTGTATCCATCTTGCCAGCTCACCTCTGATCCCGTGTGACTTCACCTTTTGTACCAGTCTGCCATGAGGGACCTTGTCAAAGGTCTTACTGAAGTCTATATAGACAACATCCACTGCCCTACCTGCATCAACCATCTTTGTGACCTCCTCGAAAAACTCTATCAAGTTAGTGAGACACGACCTCCCCTTCACAAAACCGTGCTGCCTCTCGCTAGTACGTCCAGGAGACAGCCTGTTGCCACCAGCCAACTTGCAAGGGGCTTGAGCAGAAGGAGTAACAAGAAAAAGGGTGGATGCAACCCAAGAATCTGCCCAGGCTGTAAGTGCAAAAAGTCATTCAAGTGCAATACCAATAACTGTAACTTCATTGAAGCCTACTTGTGACAATAAGCGATTTTCATTTTCATTTCACTTGCTCTCCCAGAGCGGGTGCCTGAACATTCTTAGTAATCCAGTGCAGGGACAATTACTGTTGTGACAACCCGCAAGCTCCTTTGAGCATTGGTTATCTGTAGCCACTTTGGCAACAGTGTGAGCTGTCATGGCAATAAGCTGAGCCAGCACATCTGTAGTCAGAGATTCCGCTGGACTTTTGTGAAGCTGTGCCTTATGCAATAGAAGCAGGGGCATTGGTCATCAGATGCTGTGTGATGATTAAATCTACAAATGTGTTTAATGGAGTTGGACACTATTTTGATGCTGGAAAGGATAGGCTTCAAGCTTTGCTGCAAGCCCTGATGGTGGTGGACTCCTTGAGATTGAACACAGGCTTTCTGGCAGGCTTCCCAATGCACCAAGCATTTTGTTTTGCTTAGCCATCAGCCTATTTCTATAGCCTGGCTCATCAAAGTTCTAATTTGAGTTCTCTGCAGAATTTGCGTGCGGTCTTGCCCTCTGGCATGCTGGTACCTGGATGATCCTTGCCCCCCTACCCAGGATGCAGCCCAATGTCTGACGCACAGATCCTGCCTCTGAACCATCCTTTGATTTGTTCAGTGTCATTGGCTGAACTGGTGATTGCGAGAGTTACTCACTACTTGCCTGGCCAAGTTGCACTTCTTGGGTATCTGAAAAGAAAAAGCACAGGAATCCGGTTCTGGTGGGGGAGCGTGAAGAAAATAAGAACTTTTTTTTACACCACCTGGAAATCGCAAGTCAAAAGAAACTATAGGATAAGGAAGATGTGGAATGCATGAAGAATGAGAAAACCATCATTGTCCCCATCGCTGCCCACGGTCTCAGTAATGGTCATTTACATGATAGGCAGTACTCTCTCAGCCATGGGGGTCAGAGATATGTAACCTTGGCTCTCCCTCTCCGGTTAATTCCTGCTGTTGGGCACGACCTACTCCTGCAAAGAGAAGGGATTGTTGTGCAATGTGTTTTGGTGAAGTGAGTGTCATGGATGAAAACCGCCAATGGTGCAAGTTGGGAGATATCATAGAATTTACAGTGCAGAAGGCGAGAGACTTTTTAAAAATTTGATCATGGGGATATAGATGTCCCTCAATGCCCACGAGACGGTAGTGTTGCGGTCCCAGTTGATCAGATCCCAGAATGGAACCCTGTCTCAAAAGACCGTAACTTATATTATTTTGTAAAACATGAAGGAATATAGTCACGTACTTTGATACACTAAACTTGAAAATATTGGTTTGTGATAGAATACGCCTTTACTCCCCTCTTAGCGTAACAATTACACACAAATTTTAGGATTAACATGGATTACAAAGTACATTTTAATCTACAATGCTCTCATTAACACAAAGTCCCTTTTAAGCACACAGAATTACTGTGAGAAAATACACTTTCACTCTGAACCCCAAGTGAATGTTTGTGGAAGTCTCCTCAGAATCCCACCAGATGATTGAAATGTGAGAATTTCCAAATCAAGGGTACAGTGGCGCAGAGGACCCGGGTTTGATCCTGGCCTTGGGTCACTGTCCGTGTGGAATTTGCACACTCTCCCCGTGACTGCCCACAACCCAAAAAGATGTGAATGATAGGTGAAATGACCATGCTAAATTGCCCCTTAATTGGGAAAAACAATTGGGTACTCTAAATTTATTTTTCTTTTAATATGAGTTTCCAAATTAAACTCCCAAAAATACACTTTAAAGTCTTCTCTCATAAGTATGCATTCCCTTAGCAGTTTGCATTCCGGAATCCAGACCAGGTTTTCCAAATTACACTTTCAAACAAAGTTTCCACTCCATTTTTAAACAGTGAATCCAGTCCAAGATTTCACATCAACCCCTTTAGGATTTATTTGTCTGACTGCTGTGCAAACTGCTTTAACTTCCTATTCTGAAACTATATTAAACTGCGTTAACTTCCTATTCTGAGACTGTATTAAAATGGCACCAAACATTTGTTTTGCCTTTGAAGACTGTTGTCCCACCTGAAATCTGGTTACTGCAATTGTCTCTTTAACTCAGAATACTTTGCTTACTCTTCCTTGAATTCTTCTGAACAATGCCTTGGGCCTCTGTTCACTTAACTCTCGACTTCTTGGACACTTCTCTTAAATTGTTCCAGTATCCTTAGCCAGCTGCTTGTTAAATCTCTGCATTCTTAACTATTACTCCATGGTATAGCTTTTCTTCTAGCAAAGCTGAGATGTTCTTTCTCTAGACTTATAAACCAACTGCTTCTAGCAGAGCTGTGAGTATTGCTTTTTATCTCCCTATATATCTCTAATTGCAATCAAATTAGCTAAACTACGTCTTAAAAGCTTCTCTACCTTACAAGGCCTGTTGCTAAGCAACCCACATGTGCTTATACCTTTTAGTTATTCTTCACACCATAGCCCTAAGCACAATAGAAACACAGTTGGAACTTAACCAACCCCCACAGATACAAACACCTTTGCCCAGCGTGAATCTAATTATAGGTTTTACTCTTGTAACCACATAAACATTAAATTAAACCTCTTAAAATAATACCTTATTTCTAATGTTTAACAATACAAATATAAATCTCTTAAAACTACCTTTATTTCTCTAACAGTGGTGGCTGGTTGAAATGCTTCAGTCCATGTGCCATTAGGGAGGGTGTGTCAGGAATTTGACCAAGTTATAATGAAGGAATGCAATATAGTTCAAAGTCAGGATGGTGTGTCAGTTAGAGGGGAAATTGCAGGTGGTGGGGTTTCCATGCATCTACTGCCTTTGTTCTTCTAGACAGAAGAGGTTGCAGATTTGGAAGGTGTTGTCAAGGAAGCCTTGGTGAGTTGCTGCAGTGCATCTGGTAAATGGTATACAGTGCACATAGGTGATGGAGGAAATGAATGGTGGGTAATGGGCTGCTAATTAAGCAGAAAGCTTTGTAGTGATGGTGTCAATTTTCTTGAATATTACTGAGGCTACATTCATCCAAACAAGTGGAGAATATCCCATTGCACTTCTAATTTGAACCTTGATACCGAGTATGAGGTGAAGTATATGAATGTTCAGAATGAGTCTTAATGATAGCGATGCTAGCAGCTGGAGTGTGGTGAATTGAGCAGTGACTGAACTGGTCGCACAGGTGATAGGATATGGCATTTGAAGATGCATCCAATGACCTTGACGACTCAGGAGGTCATCTGAATTTCTTGTAGCATTACATCCAAGTCCTTGGGGCTCAACTCCTGAAGTTGATCTCCTCAACTATCTGCTCCAATTGCTGCCTGATTCTGTGTCTGGATGGACGTCCGGTGACGTGTGGATACTGGACGTCCCTGCATCTTTTCACCTCCTCCAGCAAGACCTGGATTGTAGCATCGGAAAACCTTGGTGCCCTATTTCTGTCATTCCCAGGTCAGGTTCAGCTCCCAAATGTCTCTAGCCACAAAGCACCTCTCCTTTAAATATGTGCGGGCTAGATCTAAGCTGTCAAGCAAGTTTCTATTTTGGGCCAATATAAATGCGAAATGCTAGATATCTATATTTAAAACAGAAAACTAGAAATAAGCAGCAGGTCAGGCACCATTTGTGGGCAAAGATCAAAGTCAATTGGTAGAGTTTAATGCCCCCAGAGATGAGGAGTGAGGTTTGATCGGGCAGGAGGGCTAAGGGTGGGGACCCTGCTGTGTTATTCACACAGATCTAACTCAGGGAACGGTGGAGAGAAGCCTTCTTTCCTAGAGGCCAATTGAGGCCCTTAAGTAGCTACTAAAGGGCCTTAATCGCCACCAGTGGTTGGTGGGTGACTCACCGCCCAGCAAGGCTTTAGTTTACCAGTGGCCTATTGTCATGTGAGAGTATCTTTATGAAATGAGTGTTTATAAATGGGGGTGTATAAATATCTGTGGTGAGAGTACCTTTAAGAAATGGGTGTTCACCACTGCAGTGATGTCAGAGAGTGGGTGGAGCTGGGATGTCTGTCAGCTTTTAACTTTCGTTTTTGAGCAGGCTGCAGGGTGTGTTTTAGTTTCGTTTTCAGAGCTGGATAGCTGCAGTCACAGCCAGATGGTGTATGAATCTCTCTCTCTAATCTAAGGACTGTAAATCGATCCTGGTGATTTAAACACATAACAGTAGTGACTTTAACCTGATGTGTTTCTGTATTGAAGATTTTTTAAACTATTCTGGATGCTAAAAGGACAGCTTAATCATTACTTAGTGTTATATTCTTTGGGGGTTATATTTGAATTAATGGTTGCTAAGATGATCACTGTATGTTTTAAAAAGTTCATAGAATAAACATTGTTTTGCTTTGAAAAATACTTTCCATTTCTGCTGTACCACACCTGTAGAGTGCTCCCCATACCACAATCTATTAAAAGTTGTGGGTCAGGGGAATTCCATGATACACTTTGGGGTTCTCTAAACCCTGGCCCATAACAAATTGGGGGCTCGAGGGGGATAAAAGTCTATCTATTGGATTGGCTTAGTGAACTTAAAGACAGTGAGGGGTGAGCATATTATGGGTGCTTTTCAGATGTGGTATTTTAGTTTAAGTAGGGAGTGTGTTGTGGACAATGGCTCTTTCAGAGGCTCTGAAGTTTTTGGGGGTGGAGACTGTCACACGCAGTACCTTACAGACAGAGACTTAAAGCAGACTGTTAGACTTGGCAAAAACATTGCAGTTAACATTACCTGACAAAATGCGAAAAGATGAGATAATTATGGCGGTGGCTAAGCATTTAAAGTTGCCTGAGATACAGTTTGACTCATTGGAAATAGCAAAAATTCAGTTGCAAATTAAACAAATGGAACATGAGAAAGAATTAAAGCAGCTTGAATACGAAAGAGAGCGGAAAAAGAAAGAGAGAGAGAGAGAGAAGAAAAAGAAAAGGAGAGAGAAGAAAGGCAAAAAGAAAGAATAGCCCTAGCAGAACAAAGAGAAAGAGAAAGGGAGATACAGATCAGGGAAAAAGATAAAGAGAGAGAGTTTGAACTTCAGAAAATGGCCATGAAACATGACAGTCAGTTAAAATTGGCAGACGTAAAGGGAAACGTACAGTTGGATGATAGTGATGAGGATAGTGAGAAAGAGCACCAAAGTCGAAGGCTTGGTGGGATTGTATTTAAATATGTCCAAGCACTGCCAAGGTTTGATGAGAAGGAGATGGAAGCCTTTTTCATTTCATTTGAGAAGGTAGCTCAACAAATGAAATGGCCACAGGACATGTGGGTATTACTAATTCAAACAAAGCTGGTAGGTAGAGCTAGTGAAGTGTTTGCATCACTACGGGAGGAGGTATCTGAGACGCATGAGGAGGTGAAAAAAATCCATCTTAGGTGTATATGAACTAGTGCCTGAAGCCTACAGACAAAGGTTTAGAAATTTAAGGAAAGAATTTGGTCAAACATACATGGAGTTTGAAAGGATCAAACAGAGTAATTTTGATAGATGGATAAGGGCTTTGAAAATAGACCAAACGTATGAAGCTCTCAGAGTAATTATGCTTTTGGAGGAGTTTAAAAATGTAATTCCTGATGTAGTGAAAACTCATGTAGAAGAGCAGATGGTTAAAACTGCGAGATTAGCAGCAGAAATGGCAGATGATTATGAATTAGTTCATAAATCAAAGCTTGGTTTGCGACATTAGTTTCAGCCTGTGAGGGATAGAAACTGGGGCATGAGAAATACTCAAGTGGTAAAGGTAAAGGTGATCTGATGGGAGATAATAAGGAGAGTGTACCTCAGATTAAAAAAGAAATCCAGAAGGGTGGAAAATAAATGAAAAGTTTCAAATGTTATCACTGTAATAAACTAGGCCATGTAAAGTCACAGTGTTGGTGGTTGAAGAAAAGCACTGGGAAGGCTGATATGGTAGAACAGGATAAGACAGTGGGGTTTGTTAAAGTGGAAAAGGAAAGCCCAAGTGAAGCGAAGGAAGTGCAAAAGATTTTACAGCCTGATCAAGAGGTGATTGATAAGAAGATGTCAGATCTCTTTAAAGAATTTACTTGTGTGGGTAAAATTTACCCATGTGTATCAGGAGGAGCAGGTAAAGAAGTCACAATTTTAAGAGATACGGGAGCTAGTCAATCTTTAATGGTAAGAGATGAGGAGTTATGTAGTTTGGGAAGAATGTTGCCAGAAAAGGTGGTAATATGTGCAATTCAGGGTGAGAGGAGAGTTCAATTATATAAGGGAAGGTTGGAAAGTCCAGTGAAGAGTGGTGAAGGGTAGTAGGAGTAATAGAGAAACTATCTTGTCCAGGAATAAAGTTTATATTGGGTAATGATATAGCTGGATCGCAGGTGGGAGTGATGCCTACTGTGGTTGATAAGCCAGCGCAAAATAGACAACTGAAGTGTTGAAGGACGAATATCCTGGGATTTTTCCGGATTGTGTGGCAACAAGGTCGCAAAGTCACAGGAAGAGGAGAAATCAAAGATTGAAGATGACGTTGAAGAGCAATTGTCAGAAATGATTTTTGATCAGATGGTTGAAAAAGAACAAGAATAGGTGGAGGATGAGGCGGATATTTTTAGTTCATGAAAATTGGCGGAGTTACAGCAAAAAGAAATGGAAATAAAACGGATGTATCAGAATGCATACACGGAAGAGGAATCTGTGTGTATACCAGAGTGTTATTACCGTAAACGTGATGTCTTGAGGAGAAATTGGAGACCTTTACATATGCAGGTGGATGAAGTGGGCAGAAGTTCATCAAGTAGTATTGCCGGTAGGGTATAGAAAGGAGGTGTTGCGAGTTGCACATGAGATACCAGTGGGAGGTCATTTGGGAATAAGGAAAACTCAAGCTAAAATCCAGAAACATTTTTATTGGCCTGGATTACATAAAGATGGAGTTAAATTTTGTCAATCATGTCACACATCAAGTGATAGGGAAACCTCAAGCAGTGATAAAACCAGTGCCCTTAATACCCATTCCAGCACTTAAGGAACCTTTTACAAGGGTCCTAATTGATTGGGTCGGACCGCTTCCTAAAACAAAAAGTGGGAATCAATATCTTTTGACTATAATGGATGTGCCTACCAGGTTTCCAGAGGCCATTCCAGTACGTAATATTACAGCTAAAAAGATTTTGGAGGAGTTACTTAAATTCTTTACTAGATATGGACTACCCACAGAAATATAATCGGATCAAGGATCAAATTTTACCTCAAGGTTATTCAAAGAAGTTATGGATAGCTTAGGAATAAAACAATTTAAATAAACTGCGTATCATCCAGAATCACAGGGAGCGTTAGAAGGGTGGCATCAGACATTAAAGACAATGTTGAGGGCTTATTGTCACGATTATCCAGAGGATTGGGATAAAGGAATTCCATTTGTCCTGTTTGCAATTAGGGATGCACCGAATGAGTCAACCAAATTTAGTCCTTTTGAACTAATTTTTGGTCATGAGGTAAGAGGACCACTTAAATTGATTAAGGAAAAATTGGTGAGTGAGAAATCGGAACTTACATTATTGGATTAAGTGTCAAATTTTAGGGAACGATTAAATAGAGCAGGTGAATTGGCTAGACAACATTTAAAAGTTGCACAAAATGTGATGAAACGGGTAGCGGACAAGAAATCCAAAGTTCGTAGTTTTGCCAGTGGGGATAAAGTTTTCGTGTTGTTACCAGTGGTAGGTGAACCTTTAAAAGCAAGGTTTTGTGGACCTTATCAGATTGAAAGGAAATTAAGTGAGGTGAATTATGTGGTAAAAACACCAGGTAGAAGGAAGAATCACTGTCATGTGAATATGCTTAAAAGGTACTTTGAAAGGGAAGGAGAGAAAAAGGAGGTTTTAATGATTCTAACTCAAAGTGACGAACCAAATCCAGATGACTGTGATTTTGACATACCTCACATTAAATTGGAAAATGAGGATGTTCTTAAAAATTGGGATAAATTGGTGAGTTACCTTCCAGAGGAAAAACGGACTGACCTGAAAGAGTTATTGATATCACGTGGGCAAGTTTGTAGAGATGAATTAGGAAGTACTAAAATGGCTATACATGATGTAGATGTGGGAAATGCTGTTCCAATCAAACAACGTCCATATAGACTTAACCCTTTAAAATTGGCACAGGTTAACAAAGAGATTGAGAGTATGCTTAAAAATGGAATAATTGAAGTGGGTTGCAGCCAATGGAGCTCACCCATAGTGATGATACCGAAACCAGACGGTACCCAACGGTTGTGTGTGGACTATAGAAAGGTTAATGCATTTACAAGAACGGACTCTTATCCTATCCCACGTTTGAAGGATTGCATTGAGAAAGTGGGACAATCAGTTTTTATTTCCAAACTGGATTTACTTAAAAGGTTATTGGCAGGGACCTTTATCCGAAAGGGAGAAGGAGATTTCAGCTTTTGATGGTATATACCAAGTCAAAGTTATGCCATTTGGCATTAAAAACGCCCCAGGCACATTTCAACGGTTAATTAACAAAGTAGTTTCAGGATTACCCAATTGTGCGGTATACATCGACGATCTGGTAACTTTCAGCCAGACATGGACAGAACATTTAAAACATCTGATGGAGTTATTCGATTGACTTCAGGAGGCGGGTTTGGTGATAAACCTAGCCAAAAGTGAATTTAGAAAATCCCAAGTCACTTTCCTTGGCCACACAATCGGACAGGGTCGAATGGTCACACGGGATATGAAACCAACAGTTATTGAGGAGTTTTCAATACGCTCAAGACAAAGGGAAATAATGCCATTTCTTGGCATGAGTGGATTTGATCGAACATTTGTACAAAAGTGTTGTAGCGTGATTGCTCCACTGATGGACTTGCTGAAGAAACGTCGAAAATTTCGATGAACAGCGGAGTTTCAACAGGCATTTGACTGCCTGAAAGCTGTGATAACCAATGCTCCTGTCTTGGAGAATTACAAGGGACTCAGTGATCAGATTGAACTAAAGTATCTGACTTTAAAGAGAAATGCCGAGGCGCAAAAAAATGGATGGATCTTGCAGAGACCTTCTTGTTCAAAGAGACTGTCAATCAAGGGGATTCCAGTTGGAAGAACAGAACGAAATAGACTATATTATTATACCGGTTTGTGTGTGTTGTTTTTTCGAAACGAAGAAGTAAGTTTACTGTGTGTATTTCTTAAAGGATAGTGAAAAGGTGAAAAATGAAACCATCTTGAAGTTGATGATTTTATTTTATTTTCTTTGGGGGGGGGGGAGCGAAGTGTCATGTGAGAGTACCTTTAAGAAATGGGTGTTTATAAATGGGGGTGTATAAATATCTGTGGTGAGAGTACCTTTAAGAAATGGGTGTTTACCACTGCAGTGATAGCAGAGAATGGGTGGAGTTGGGATGTCTGTCAGCTTTTTACTTTCATTTTTGAGCAGGCTGCAGGGTGTGTTTTAGTTTCGTTTTCAGAGTTGGATTGCTGCAGTCACATCCAGAGGGTGTATGAATCTCTCCCTGTAATCTATGGACTGTAAATCGATCTTGGTGATTTAAACTCATAACAGTTGTGACTTTAATCTGATGTGTTTCTGTTTTGAAGGTTTTTTTAAGTCTTATGGATGTTAAATGGACAGCTTAATCATTATTTAGTGTTGTATTCTTTGGGGGTTGTATTTGAATTAATGGTTGCTAAGATGTTCACTATGTTTTTAAAATGTTAACTTGAGTTCATAGAATAAACATTGATTTGCTTTAAAAAACGTTTCCATTTCTGCTGTACCACACCTGTAGAGTGGGCCGTGTGCTCCCCATACCACAATCTATTAAAAGTTGTGGGACAGGGGAACTCCATGATACACTTTGGGGTTCTCTAAACCCTGGCCCATAACACTATCAAAAGTGGACACTCATTCACAGATACTTTGCCTCATTGAGGAACCCGGTATTGGGAAGGGGGTCCCTGCTGAGAGCTACCACCCTGCCTGTGATACCAACAAGGTTATTCATGAAAGACCGCCTTCTCAACCTTGCCTCTCACCTGAGGTACGGTGATCCTCAGTTTAAATCACCACCAGTCAGCTCTCCAAGGGAAAAGCAGCCCAAGGTCATCTGGGACTATGGCAAATTTACCTTTCATCTTGCTACAAACCACCACGCCAATCCGCTCCCGCAACCCCTATCCACCTCGATCTTAGGGATCCATTGCCAGTTGCTCCTGCAGGCCTGTGTGTAGAACTGGCAGTGGTCACTACTCCCAGTGGCTCTGCTGATACTGGAGAGCTCAGATGGGACCGCACCTCTCAGAGTAGGTTTTCTGCCCTACCGGGTCGAGTGGAAGGCCTGATGCTGTCCCGGGAAGAGCCTGATTACCGGTAATTGTGACAGGCCTACCAGAAAGAACTGACAAGGGTCTCCCACCAGTTCTGCAATTGTTTGCAGGACCCCCATCGCACCCATTAAATTCTGCCCCACGTTTCAGGTCTATGGGCTTTTATCAGAACGATAATAGATCATCTTCCAAAACATCAACTCTGTTACTCTCCCCAAAGATACTGCCTATACACCTATTGCTAAATACATCCACCATTTTCTGGTTTTATTATCTACTTTGGGCCCCAAAGCACATACAGTGCATACAGTAGTCATGTAAACAAGCAGGTAGCACAAAGATGGCACCCTGCCTGAACTGCATCCAATGGGTTATCCACGCAGCATAATCCCCACACCCATTTTAACCACCAGCATGTTTAAGAACACATAAATAATCCTTCATTTCATATTCACACGCAGGCCAACAAGCAGCATACTGGATCTAAATTTAATGTGAAAACAGAACACCTGAGTACGTGTCCTCATTTTTCAATAAAAAGTAGTTAAATTTCATTAGAGATGACTTGATTTAATGATTTGCTTTGATTATTAGATCACCTAATGCACCTAATTATGCAGCCTATTAGATTACCTAATAAAAATGGATTTAAAAGTAAAATGCAATTAACAGATCTCAAATCTCTGAATGGGTAATAGTAATTGGCAATGGATCAGTTCCCCAAACTGAAGATGGTTGGAAAGTTTGTGAACTTCACCCGTTGTCTTGCAGCTTAGAAGGCTAGCTTATCCTCAGTTCAGTGGGATAAGATTATTGATGCGCAATCAATTACTCTCAAGACAAGGTGAGTCATAACTAACAGGCTTTAATCTGCTAGAACTGTTCCCCAGCAGCTTCGATACAGAAGTGAAGGCTGCTGGGATGGCATTGGTTCTTAGCTCCACCCTGAGAGGCGGAGTATATGTACATCAGCCAATGGTAGACTCCTGGGTCTAGCCAATGGTCATCCACCTCTCAGGTACCGCAATACCTGGTATTACCACATTCACCCCCTGATAGAAAAGAGCCCGACGGGGTGATGGCCAGCGTTAATGTCGCCTTTTGTATGGTAGGACCAGGTATGGAGGTGCCGTGATGTCGAGGGTAATAGCAAAGTGTTCATGGTGCAGCAATCAGTCGATCGGGTGGCCTGGTCGTCCTTCTGGAGCGTCTGGGCTTCGGCGGTGATCCTGATGGGGGCCCCGGCGGTTGCGACTCTGGGAACGTGGTGTCGTCCTCCCAGGCCGCTTTGTCACCCCTAGGCGGCGCTGTTGGGGCGAAATGTGGGCAGGGGGGGCGCCGGTGCTTGTTCGGGCCTAGGCAGGGACGGCGGGAGTACTGACCCTCCGATCAGGTGCTGCGGGGAGGGTGGGGGTGGGGACACTGGTGCGGGTGCGCGTGGGGCTCCGGCGGGCGCCAGGTCCCGAAGGGAGACTGTGTCTTGGCGGCCGTCAGGGAACGCTACATAGGCGTACTGGGGGTTGGCGTGCAGCAGGTGGACCCTCTCGACCAACGGGTCAGACGTGTGCGCCCTCACATGTCTCCGAGACAGGATGGGTCCGGGTGTCGCTAGCCAGGTTGGGAGCAAGGTCCCGGAGGACTTCCTGGGGAAAACAAGGAGACGTTCAAGAGGGGTCTGATTTGTGGTAGTACAGAGCAGCGACCGGATGGAGTGAAGGGCCACCGGGAGGACGTCCTGCCAGCGGGAGACTGGGAGATTCCTAGACTGTAGGACCAGCAGGACGGTCATCCAGACCGTTCCGTTCTCCCTCTCTACCTGTCCGTTTCCCCGGGGGTTATAACTGGTCGTCCTGCTCGAGGCGATGCCTTTGCTGAGCAGGAATTGTCGCAGTTCGTCACTCATAAAGGAGGATCCCCTATCACTGAATGTATGCGGGGAAACCGAACAGTGTAAAGATACCCTGGAGGGCCCTGATGACGGTGGTTGTGGTCATGTCTGGGCAGGGGATGGCGAGTCGGAACCGGGAGTACTTGTCAATCATGTTCAGGAAGTACGTGTTGCGGTCGGTGGAGGGGAGGGGGCCTTTGAAATCCATGCTGAGGCGTTCAAAGGGACAGGAAGCCTTTATCAGGTGCGCCCTCTCTGGGCGGTAGAAGTGCGATTTGCACTCCGCGCAGATTTGGCAGTCCCTGGTGACTATCCTGACCTCCTCGATGGAGTAGGGCAGGTTGCGGGTCTTGATAAAATGAAAGAAACGAGTGACCCCCGGGTGGCAGAGGTCCTCGTGGAGGGATCGGAGGCGGTCCACTTGTGCGGTGGCACAAGTTCCGCGGGACAGGGCATCAGGAGGCTCGTTCAGCTTCCCGGGACGGTACAAGATCTCGTAAGTGTAGGTGGAGAGTTCTATCCTCCACCGCAAGATCTTCGTTCTTAATCTTGCCCCGCTGTGCATTATCGAACATGAAGGCAACCGACCGTTGGTCCGTGAGGAGAGTGAATCTCCTGCCGGCCAGGTAGTGCCTCCAGTGTCGCACAGCTTCTACCATGGCCTGGGCCTCCTTTTCGACCGAGGAGTGGCGGATTTCAGAAGCATGGAGGGTGCGGGAGAAGAAAGCCACCGGCCTGCCCGCTTGGTTGAGGGTGGCCGCCAGAGCTACGTCGGACGCGTCGCTCTCGACCTAGAAGGGGAGGGTCTCGTCAATGGCGCGCATCGTGGCTTTTGCAATGTCTGCTTTGATGCGGCAGGAGGCCTGGCGGGCCTCCGTCGACAGGGGAAGGTTGTGGACTGGATCAGGGGTCGAGCTTTGTCTGCGTAATTGGGGACCCACTGTGCATAATAGCTGAAGAAGCCGAGGCAGCGCTTTAGGGCCTTGGGGCAGTGAGGGAGGCGGAACTCCATAAGTGGGCGCATGCGCTCAGGGTTGGGGGCCGATGACTCCACTTCGCACTACGTAGCCTAGA
This sequence comes from Scyliorhinus torazame, assembly GCF_047496885.1. Classification (NCBI taxonomy): domain Eukaryota; kingdom Metazoa; phylum Chordata; class Chondrichthyes; order Carcharhiniformes; family Scyliorhinidae; genus Scyliorhinus; species Scyliorhinus torazame. Next base: position 134,983,844 of record NC_092715.1, read on the forward strand.
ATGTCTAGACGGTCGGTGCTAAACACGCATTTATCCTTATTGTAAGTCAGATTAAGGATATTCGCGGTCTGGAGAAATTTTGGGAGGTTGGTGTCGTGGTCCTGCTGGTCATGGCCGCAGATGGTGACGTTATCAAGATACGGGAACGTTGCGCGTAAGCCGTACCGGTCAACCATTCGGTCCATCTCACGTTGGAAGACCGAGACCCCGTTCGTGACACCGAAGGGAACCCTTAAAAAGTGATAGAGCCACCCGTCTGCTTCGAAGGCAGTGTACTGGCGGAGGGGTAGCTGGTGGTAGGCAGACTTGAAATCCACCGTGGAGAAAACCTTGTATTGCGTAATCCTGTTCACCAGGTCGGCTATACGGGGGAGAGGATACACATTCAGCTGCGTAAACCTGTTGATGGTCTGGCTGTAGTCAATGACCATCCTATGTTTCTCCCCGGTCTTTACCACCACTACTTGAGCTCTCCAGGGGCTGTTGCTCGCTTCGATGACCCCTTCCCTCAGAGCCTTTGGACCTCCGACCTGATAAAGGTCCGGTCCTGGGCACTGTACCATCTTCTCCTGGTGGCGACAGGTTTGCAATCCGGGGTGAGGTTCGCAAACAGGGAAGGCGGGTCGACCTTAAGGGTCGCGAGGCCACAGACAGTAAGGGGGGGGTATAGGGCCGCCAAATTTAAAAGTCAGGCTTGCAGATGGCACTGGAAATCCAGCCCAAGGAGGGTTGCTGCGCAGAGGTGCGGCAGGACGTACAAGCGGAAATTGTGGAATTCCCTGCCTTGGACAGTGAGGTTCGCTAGGCAGAACCACTTTATCTCCACCGAGTGTGTCCCGGAGGCCAGGGAGATCCTTTGGTTTATGGGATGGGTGACAAGAGAACAGCGCCTTACCGTGTCGGGGTGAACAAAGCTTTCCGTGCTCCCAGAGTCGATCAAGCACGACGTCACGTGGCCGTTAATGGAGATCGTCGTTGTAGCTTTCGCAAGCGTCCGGGGCCGACTCTGGTCCAGAGTCACCGAGGCCAGCTGCAGTAATGGAGAGTTCTGGTCGGACAGCGTGTAGTCAGCTGTGCTGGGGGCCTGGGGCCCCATACAAGATGACGTCAGCCATGGGTCGCACATGGAGTCCGGGGATGAAGAAGATGGCGGCGGCGAGGGACAAAATGGCGGCACCCACCCGTCCAGCGTGGTGGCCGGGGGACAAAATGGCCACGCCCATGGGTCGCACGCGGCCTGAGGATAGGGGGGTGGCAGCGGGCGCTGGATGGCCGGGGCCTGAAAAGGGGGCTGCCGATAGTCGCTGGAGACCGCGGCCATGGTGCGAGCCTGGCCGACCCCGACATAGTGGCCCTTCTTGCCGCACCCTTTGCAGGTGGCGGTGCGGGCCGGGCAGCGCGGGCGGGGATGATTCGCCTGCCCGCAGAAGAAACAGCGTTGTCCGGCGACGGTAGCGGGCAGTCTCGCCGCGCAGGCTTGCGGGGTCAGAGGGAAGGTCTGCGGGGCTGCCGCAACGGGGTGCCACGCAGCCCAGGGGGCCGCCGGCGTCCGGGAGCAAAAGCCAGCGCGTTGTTATACGCAATGTCCATGGACCCCGCCAGGGCCCGTGCCTCAGTAAATCCCAGAGTGTCCATTTCTAGGAGCCTTCGGTGGATATCGGGGGAAGTCATACCTGCCACGAAAGCATCGCTGATCAAAGGTTCCGTGTGCTCGTTCCCCGAAACTGGCGGGCAGCCACAGTTTCGGCCTAGCACCAGCAGCGCCCGGTAGAAGTCTTCCAACGTTTCTTCGGGGCTTTGCCTCCTAGTCGCCAGCAGGTGACGGGCATAGACCTGGTTCACACGGCGGATATAATGTCCTTCTAGCAGCTCGATTGCTGCAGCATAATTCTCCGCCTCCTCGATCAGAGGGTAGATCCCAGGGCTGACCCGCGAGCGTAGAAGGTGCATTTTTGTCTTTCCGTGGGGGTGTCGGCGGCCGTGTCGAGGTAGCCCTTAAAACACGCCAGCCAATGTTTGAAGATAGCAGCAGAGTTGTCCGGTTTGATACGGAGATCCATCCTTTCAACTGAAGTTGTAGCAGATTAAATTGATGCGCAATCAATTACTCTCGAGACAAGATGAGTCGTAACTAATAGGCTTTAATCTGCTGGAACTGTTCCCCAGCAGCTTCGATACAGAAAGTGAAGGCTGCTGAGACAGCATCGGTTCTTATACTCCGCCTCTCAGGGCGGAGCTATGTACATCAGCCAATGGTAGACTCTTGGGTCTAGCCAATGGTCATCCACCTCTCAGGTACCGCAATACCTGGTATTACCACAATCTACTCAAACATGTCGGCAGTGTTACTTAAAGAAAAGGTTTTAGGAAACAATTGTATGGAATATAATAACTGGTCACTCAGAAAAGAAAACGGTTAGTTACCATTCCAGATATGACCTTTCCAAACACCACATGCTTTCCATCTAGCCACTTTGGTTTTGTTAATGAAATGAAAAAATGGGAGCTGTTTGTGTCTGGTCCTGCATTCGCCATGCTGACCCATCCAATTCCATAGTGTTTCAGCTTGAAGTTTTCATCAGGAAACCTCTCTCCATAGATGCTTGTTCCTAGAACATCAATAAGCAGAGTATAGTACAATACATAATGTACATTAATCTGACACTTTAATGTCAGGTATTTACAGATTAACCATAACAGAAATATCTATCTAGAGGTCTCTAGTTTTTGCTCCAACCACAAGTCCTATATTCTTAAAATGTCCCCGTGTTATATAAAATAAATGATCAGTACACCCAGCAATGAGAAAGGATGTGAAAAGTTAAAATAGCAGTAAATTAAAGATGGTACTTATTTTGATTCTATGAACTTTTAAAACACTGTAAACCAAAATTAGAAAATCACAAGCTCAATAATTGTCTTTCTGATGAAGTGAAACCGGTTTCTATGGTAAACAAAAACCACTATAAACATTTAAAAAATTATAAAAGCTTAAGTAAAGTATTTTACAAAGAAAAATAAAATTTGAAAACGATCCTTACCTCCTTTTCCATCTCCTGAAGTAATATCTCCACCTTGTATCAAGAAATCCTTGATCACACGATGAAATATGCTGCCAGTGTAACCGTACCCTCTCTGGAAAAAAAAACCTAACATTTTAATCAGTTAATTTGTGTTTTTGCATGGAAAACTTAATTAAAAGTGTGATCGATATAGGTCAATGAAAATAATGTGCGTTAATTTTATGAAACACTACTTTATATATTTTATCTTCAGAAGTAAAAATTCCATGAACAATCAAAGCACTAAATGTAGTCAGTCATCAACTGTAGGAAGTCTAAACAGCTGCCAACATACAAAATTACAAGCTTGATTTCTCTCTGGTAGGATGTGGTTCAGAACCTAAGGCCAGGGATTACATTATAGAAAAAAATCCTCTGAAAATGTCGCTTAAAAAAAACTGAATTCTGATTTCCTGTCGGGTGCCAGAGATGCCATCAGTGCTCTCAAGTGGATATAAAAAGATCTCATGGCACAATTCAAAGGTGATTGGAGTTGTTCTCACAAAGCCCCAGCTAGCATTTTTACCTCAACCAACACCAGTAAGAGTAGATCATCTGGCCATTTGTTTCACTGCTGCTGGCAGGAACTTGTCATGTGCAAATTATTCCCATATATTATGAAAGTGTTACCTTTCTGAAGTACTTCAGAGACTGTGAAGGGGAGGGAGAACACTGAAAAAAAACTGCTACAAATGTCTTTGGAATCCTTTATAAATGTGGTAAAGTTTAACACATGCAAGTAACAACTAATAGTACAACTTCAGTACTACACTAAACTGAAAGATTGTCCAGGTTGGAATTATCCATGGGCAGGCATGGCTAGATCTACTAATAGTGATAGGTAACTGTAAAAAAAGTAAATCAAATGGAAAGTTAAGTTATAAATATGGAAAAAAGCTGGAAATATAAAACAAGAAATACAAATTAGGAGCCCAAATCAAAAGGGCTGGTTGGAGGGTGAAATCAAAGGGTGCTTGTTTATTTTTTCGGTTTATAAAGTCTGGTGGGATGTTTCATGATGTAAATTTATGGTATAATTCTTTAGATGTTGAGATTTCAATTGTTACCAAATTTCCTAAGGAGTCCTGCTATAACTATATAAAACAAAAATACACTTGAAGAGAAAGCAAAAATAGGCCTATCCAGTGTTCTACAATAATTAGAATGTGCATATTTCCCATTCATCAATCTGTCATTTTTTTTATAAGAAATGCCTTTTTTTTAGATGTTCACAATTTATTTTGCATATACAGCACAAACATTGGCAACCTGTACTGAACTAAAAGTCTCATCAAGATTAGAGTCAGGGCTTTGATTTTTAGCATTTACATTAAAGCCTGAATAAATATGTAACCGATCCAAACATAACAATTTCTTGGCAATTTACATTAGTTTATCTGGATTCAATTCTACAAGTTAAACAGTTAAAGAAGCAATTTTACTTTGCATTCCTGAGAATGAGACCAGATACACTCCTCGAGAGTCCAGTTTTCTCGGTAACTGGAGGAAGCTGAAGCAATGAAAGAAAATAATAAATCAGAGTGATCTACCCGCCACATCAGTTCATATTATTTAACAATTAGATCCTGAGCATCACTCGCAGAGATCAGAGAAAAGGATGCTTACTCATTCTGGAAGCTATGTGATGGTATGTTGGAAAGGTGGATTTTAAAAAAAGACAAAGATTTTAAAAAAGGCGATTAACCTGGCATAAAGTCAGTGATAGGATACAAGTTTCCTCAATTTCTCACAATTCTTAATTGTGTCATTATGGGAAATCAAAGTAACAGCCAGAAATGTGATTACAGGGCGAGAGGGAGGACCAAACATTCCAGTGATTCTGGTGTCCTTTCTAATGCTTTGGTATTAGAATGGGAGCAACCTGCCCCCTTGGGTAGAATTATACATTCTATGGGAAATACATGAACATTCAATATATTCAAATAATGAAAAAAAAACTTACAGAAGCTTAAGGTAACAATTTACTGCAATTTGTTCCTTTGCATGTGTGGGTAATGCAGCCGATGTATCTGAAATACAGCCCCAGGTTGTGTGTGGGCAGATCAAATTTGTTTCAGTTTGACGCCAAGAGCAGGATTTTACTTCACCCTGCTGGCAGGTTTGTAGGCGGGGGTTGGCTGTAAAATTATTTGGATGCTCCAATTTAGAATATTTTGGCATGACGGTAGCACAGTGGTTAGCACTGCTGCCTCAGCGCCTGGGACCTGGGCCTTGGGTGACTGTGTGGTGTTTGCATATTCTCCCCGTGTCTGCGTGGGTTTCCACCGGGTGCTCCGGTTTCCTCCCACAATTTCAAAGATGTGCAGGTTATGTGGATTGGCCATGTTGAATTGTGCCTTAGTGTCCAGGGATGTGTAGGTTTGGCTAAGGAGTTATTGGGACAAGGTGGGAAAGTGGGCTTGGGTGGAGTGCTCTCTCGGAGGGTCGGTGCAGACTCAATGGGCCAAATGGCCTTTACTGCACTGCAGAGATTTTATGATTCTCACTGGGCTCCCACCCATCCCGCCACTCCATAATTTTGCGATGGCCAAAGGCTAGTCCAGCTTGTTTGACCATGACACAGTTGAGGCTTTTGAGTGGTCAATCAATAACCATGTACAGACCATTTCCTGCCCAGCCTCAATTTTCAGGTTGGCAAAGGGAGTTCAGGGGTATGGACAGGAGGGTGACCACTGACCCTGTTCAGCCTCGGGTGGGATGCAGTAGGTGCTTCTATGAACAGCCTCCTTTCAACATCGGGCACCCCGCACAAAATCATCTTGTTCCTGTTGGTGGTCCCTCCACCACAGGCCTCATATCCCCTCCCCGCCCCGAGACTCCCACATTTACCTGAATCTGGACTCCCAGGATTTGGACTCCTATCCACTATAGCTTCTGGGACTTGCCAGCCAATCAGGTAATCTGGCAGCTCTCTGGATGGATCTCCCTCCCTAGTGAGGGGTGGAAATCCTATCTCCAGTCAATTAATGCTCATTGTAGAATTTGATCGCTGCAGGGCAGCTAGTATCAGCGGCGATGTGTCCAATGTTGATTCCTTGGATGGAGGGACGCAAAACTCTGCCATCCTAAAAATTCTGGCTCAAATGTGATACTAACCGCTGGCTTGCTAACATTCGAGACCATGCATGGGACCACCTGGACGTTATTAAATATTAATTATACTTAGCGTGTATGAAGCAGAAACAGTACGTGAATACTTCCTAAAGGTAGTCTTGTGTCAGTGAATCGTCAGTGAATCCTGGATCATATTCACTACAGATTCAGCAAAATTCAAACTGCTTGAAATGAATGCAACAATTCCATGGGACATAAAGTTGAATGCATTTTGCCATTTAAAAGTCATCACAATGCATACACTATTACCAACCTTCGGACAAAATACGGAAGCAGAATATCAGACCAGCCTCAGAAATGTGTGCGTATAGAGTGGAAAAATGATGAGTACTTAATAAAATAAACTGGATTTCCTTTTTGTGTTATAACTAATTTGATATTCATGATTTAACATAACAGTACCTTACCTCACCTGTCGCTAGGATGATAAAGTTTTCTACCGTCAGTGGAACAACTTTACCAAATAAACCAATGACGATCCTTCCAACATCTTTTCCGCCAATTTGAATATCGAAGAATACCTAAAGTTGTAGAAAACTTTCATTGGAGTTGTACATTATAAATTAATCTGACGATTTTGGTCTGAATTACAATATTCCCATCTACCAGAACTATCCTTCAACAATACTGGGCATTCAAATACACTAATTAATTTGAACTTATATTTGCTCAAATTATCCAGTGGTATGAATTAAATAATTTTAGTAAAAGTGCACAGTTGGCATTTTTGCATTTGTAACAGATAATTCAAATTAAACAACTTTGTGGGCGGCACAGTAGCACAGTGGTTAGCACTGTTGCTTCACAACACCAGAGCCCCAGATTTGATTTCCGACTTGGGTCACTGTCTGTGTGGAGTTTGCACGTTCTCCCTGTGTCTACGTGGGTTTCCTCCGGGTGCTCTGGTTTCCTCCCACAAGTTCCGAAAGACATGCTGTTAGGTGAATTGGGCATTCTGAATTCTCCCTCGTGTAGTCGAACAGGCGCCGGAATGTGGCGATTAGGTGCTTTTCACAATAACGTCATTGCAGCGTTAATGTAAACCTACTTGTGACAATAAAGATTATTATTAAGAGGAGTCAAGTATATTAATAGGACTTTTTATTTTGAACAACTTGTAAGTAAACATCCATAAAAACTGAAAACAAATAATTGGAGAGGTGTATTAAAATTGATATTTGTGGTTTCCTCTTTCTACCTCAGTGGGAAGACAAGCTGGGATTTACATCTCCTGAATGCCAATCCCTCCACCAAAAAATTAAACCTATATCAAATGTGGTTGATTTTTCACTGTTCTCGAAAATGGCCTAACAAGCCAATCGGTTGTATCAAAGCGCTAAGGAAAAGTCAAATAGGAATAAAACAGAACTAACTGCCTCGCATTAAACTAAGCATCCGTTGCAACAGGCACACATTCAGCCCAGGTGATCCTATAAAGTTCTTCTCACTAATATCTGTGGACTTGTTTCAAAATTAGGGGAGTTGACTCACAGATTAGTCATAGTCATTCCCACCAAATCATACCTTACAACGAATATCCCAGGATCCTCCTTACCATCCCTGGGTATATAGTGTCCCACCAGCAGGACAGACTGACCAGAATTACAGCACAGTGGCATACAGTCAGGAGTGAGTGGCCATGAGAGTCCACAACATTAACTCTGGACCTTATTACAGCATTCAGAAAATGGGCGAAGAAGCCTTGTGCCTAATGCTCTCCCTCAATTGATGAAACCGTACCAGCCTCCCCGAACAGGCGCTGGAATGTGGCGACTAGGGGCTTTTCACAGTAACTTCATTTGAAGCCTACTTGTGACAATAAGCGATTTTCATTTCATTTTTCAACTGTACTCCACTACATTGTACACCACTTGGAAGAGCACCGAGGGTGGCCAGGACACAGAATGTACTCCGGATGCGGTTGCCAATTGGCATCACCAGTAGCGCTCACAAATCTACCTGTTGCAAATGAATTTGTCCTTGACAGCATTAGCAGGAGTGACCATTGCACAGCTCTCGACAAAGTCTCATCTTCACACTTCTTCACACTGAGGACACCTTCTATCATGTTGTCTTAGAACGACAGCCAGGCTACTTGGGATAGATTCAGATCACCAGAAGATTAATAAAGTTAACATGTCAAGAAATGATACTCCATTAGGCCAGTGGACCAAACCTAGCTCAGTGAGGGGTATAGGAAAGCATACCAGGAGCAGCATCAGGTATATCTCTAAATGAGGTACCAATGTAGTGAAGCTGCAAAGCAGGAATATAAGCAAATTGAAAGAATCAGCAGCTATAGATCGAGAGTAGCGATGCCTCAACTAATGAATTAGATCAAAGCTCTGCAGTCCTGCCACATCCTGTTAATGTAATGGTGGACAATTAAACAACAAATGAGAGAAGGCTCAACATTCCCTCCTGAATGATGGAAAAGCCCAGCATGTCAGGCAAGGCTGAAGCATTTGCAACCATCTTTAGCCATAAATGTTGTGGATGATCCACGTCAGCCTTCTGATGTCCTGATAATCACAGATGTCAGTCTTCAGTTGAATTAATTCACTCCAACTGATATCAAGAAATGGTTGAAGACACGTATACTGCCAAGGCGATCAACCACAAAGACTAATGCTCCAGAACTAGTCATGCGCCCAGTAAAGCTGTTCCAGTACAGCCACAACACTGAACAATGTGGAAAAATGCCCAGGTTATGTCCTATCCAGAAACAGCAGGAAAACCAATCCAGCCAATCAACCTCACTCCAACCCTATCAGTCTACTTTCAATCATAAGCAATATAATGCAAGGTGTCATCAACAGTGCTTTAATTGGCACTTAACTCAGCATTTAACTAGGTTCAGCCAGGACCACTTGGTTCCAGACCTCATGACAGGCTTGAGATAGATGGGTGTATTGGTTGGAAGTCAATCCTCTCAGTCCTAGAATGTTGTTGCAAGAGTTCCTCAGGACAAAGTCCAAAGCCTGAACATCTTGAGCTGTTTCCCCAACAAGCTTCCCTCCATTATTACATGAGAAATGTGGAGGTTCACTGCTGATTGTACAATGTTCCTCATAACTCCAGAAATAATGAAGCAGTCCATACCCGCGTGAAACGAGATATTTTCCACAGTCCGGACTCCCTGGACTAGAAGAAGTATCATAAAAATGTCCAATGTGCCATTGCAAACGACAAAGCAAACTTCTATTATGACCGAATAATGTAATTGAAGAAGGATAATCCACCAGTGTGGTATAAATTCATTAAACCAATGATGCTGTCTTCCTGATCCTCTCAGCCCATTGCAGTTCCGAATGGAAATCAGTTCCAGCCACTATCCATCGGCAAAATCATTGATAAATGACAGATGTTGCTGTTGATGCGACTTCGCTGGACTTTTTACACTTATCAATGTTTCTGCTGCCATGAAAACGTCCTGTGATCCAACCATGGGAAGTTTTCCAAGATTTCTTGAGAGTTGAACCTGGAAAGTCAGCTGGTGTAGACGGAGTTCCAGGCAAGCTTATCTGAGTCTTTGCCTATGGGCTTTGTACTCCGTTATGCAATGGCTTAAATGTTTCTTGCAGGGAGTAGTTCCACGTTAATGAAAGCAAGCAATCCTTGTTCCAGTGCTGAAGAAACAACAAGCAACACTGGACAAACTATGCCGTATCATCTTGACAGATCATTTCTCTAAAATTGCAGTGCAGTTCATGACTAAATGGTTATCAGGTAGGGCTCCTCTACTTGATTGCGATCAGTTTAGTGACTGGGCTGGAAGATCAACAACTCACTGTCTGGTTGACATTGAACTAATGCTATACTAACTTGTAAAAGTGCTAATAAACTGGGAACAAACTCAACCATTGGTACAACAGATTTTTCAAAGGCATTTGAAAGGGTTGATAATCCAGGTGTGGTTAAGAAATTGTTAAAGTTAAGCATTCATGAGATTGCTGTCCAGTCAATAACTGACCCAACGCTGTGTCAGATATCATGGTTGCCTATTTGAAAGTGTCCAATTAACAGCAAACTACCTTGGCACCTGACTAGGGCTAATTCTTTCACTAATCCTCAAAAATGCTCTCTTCACTGATCCTCGATTAAACTCTCTTCTTCTGGCCACAAATACTGGAAATATGCGGATAATATGACAGTCACAGAGTCTTGCCCTTAGGTGCAGTCAGTGAGCTTCAGGAAACTCTCAACATTCTCAATGATTGTGTGGGGAAAACAATAAGCAGTTAAATACTACCAAATGTAAGGCTCTGTGAGCAGACAAGCCCAAATGCCCCTTGTCATAGACAGCATCACTATCACTGAAGCCCCCACCATTAACATCCTTTGGGTTACCATTGGCCAGAAAACTGATTCTACCAGCCACAAAAATACTGTGGTTACGTGGGCAGGTCAGGGACTGGGAATTCTGTGGTGGGTAACTTATCTCCTGACACCGTAAAGCCTGTCCACCATCCACTAGGCACAAGTCAGGAACGAGATGGAATACTCTCTACTTGCGTAGATGAGCAGTTTGAACAACACTCAGGAAGTTCAACATCATCCAGAACAAAGCAGGTGACAGACCAAACAACACCATAAATATTCACTCCCTCCACCTTCAATGCACAGTAGCAAAGTGGACAGAGAAAATGAAAAGTGGAAAGAGGCATCAAGCTGGCAGACGGAGTCAAATTGGTACTGGCGCAATTGGCAGAGATGGAAGATGCACCTGAGATTTTATTTAAATTGAGGCCAGCTGAATGGATGATGGATGATGGGAACAATATGCGTGATAGGAATGGGAGAGATAGAGAAAGCAGGAAACTTGGGCAGAAGCAGCGATGCTTAATAATATGGGAAGGAAGGAAGTACTGAGACATGATAAGGCAGAAGGCAGAGTTCAGACTGGAGCTGGGAAGCTAAGAATATTTTTAGGTGGTACACTGCGTGGCTTTAATTGCAAGAGGCATGACTTATGAAATGTTATCGGCAGTATTGCGGCTAGAGTAAAAGTTTGAAATGTTCCATGAGGTAGAGACCAGGTAGCTGGATGGAAGCAGCCAGGTAGGTTTGTGTGCAATAGAGGAATGAGTCAATGGCCTAGAAGAGGATAGTAACAAAGAAATAATGTTTTTTAAGTTACAGGTACAGTTTGCGCATGTAGATGGAAGCAGATAAAACAAGTTGGCATATTGGTTAAGAAACAGACTTTATAAACGTATAGCAAAGCGTTACATAATGGCTAAAGCATGTAATTGCAACAATTCACACTTGATTGAACAAACTGGGATTAGACTTGGAATGGGGCTGAACAAGACGTTGATCCAGCAACTCATTTTTCAGACTCAGGACTGTGAAGAATCAAAGTTTGCCAGTGCTGACTGTAGCGGAAAAGGATCATTTTGGCTCATGCAGGCTGTTGTGTTAACAACATACTTTGGACCTGTAGAGGAGGCTGAGAAGTCGGAGTATTTTCTGTGTAATTTTGGAAGTTGATTTAATGTTTCTAGATATTGCCTATTGGTAGCAGTGGCAGCCTCATGAGCTCATGCTGTTAATATTCCTCTCTCACTGTGAATGGCCTCACTGCTCCTCTTCACTGTTAATGGTTTAATAAAGGTGAAGGGAGTCAGCCGAGTAAACAAAGAAGACATTTATTTATAAGAACGTATTATTTACAAGTGGCCCAGTTGAATATCACCGGGTCCTCTCTCACTGTCGGTCGGTTCCTATCTGGCCAGCCTTTTATACAACATTATCAGTCACGTAGTTAGCAGGGGAGCTCATACTCCGAGCCATAGGGGAAAATAATTGATCTCGCCCTGTGTGTCCTGTGCAGGGTATTAAAACCCTCCCCCCTCAAAGTCCGAAGACCCCCCAAAGGGAACGATGAGGGCGATGAAGACAAAGAGTAAACAAAGAAGTTAAAAACACCGATGATAAGGAAGGAACAGAAGAAGCCAGCACAGTGTCAATGGGCGATGGATGACACAGATGCTTTGGCTTCGACACATCCTTGCCTAGCAGTGGGACCGGACCGGCCGGCGTGAAGTGAGCGGAGAACGACGCTTGCAGCTGGACCGCCTGTGCGGAGAACCCTGCAAAGGTGGCCGAACGATGTCAGAGACCCCAGATATCGGGGTCTCCATATCGGAATAAGACGATCAGGCATCTAGGTATCACGAGAAACAGACAATGGAGCCAGATGCACAGGCTTCGGAACCAGAGCAACGGCAGGACTGGGGTGGAGTGCCCTCGACGAGCCTCCTGAGTGGCAGTCTGTCGGGTACGAAGATGATCTAGGTGACACTTCATGAGCTCACCTCAGTCATGGACCTGGTATGATATGGGCTGATTGGACGAACGACAATCCCTGTAAGTCAGCGAGGGCCTTCAACGTTACCGGCATGGACCGCGTCATCGGGTGTGAAGTGTCGGAGAAGACACTTGTGTGTGTACTTTTGCGCCAATGTCGGGAAGCAACAAACCCAAGTCGGCGACCCATCAACATTTCAGCCGGAGCCACCCCAGTCACAGCATGAGGTGTCATTCAATATGAGAACAGAAAATGTGCCAGCCAGGTATCTATCGATCTTGTGGTTTGTTTTATCAGGTCCCAGGTGATGGACGCCATTTGATGGACCTCCAGCCACATCGAGTGCGCATTCACCAAGATGAGAAACATGGATCCTAAATACGGGCCAGCCAAATCCACATAACAGGAGCCAAGGGACATCCAAGCCACTCCCACGGGTGCTGAGGCGCCACTGGCAGAAGTTTGATGGTCCTAACAAACAGGGCAGCGCTGGGCTACGATGCCCACCCACCATACGTAACTCCTGGCCAGCATTTTGATCTTGGAGACACCCGGTTGTACACGCGCGAGTTCGAATCTCACCCTCGTCACCAATTTAATAAAGGCGAGGGCAGTCAGATGAATAAACAAAAAAAGGCATTTACTTATAAGCATGTACTACTTACAAGGGGCCCGAGTGAACCTCACCGGGTCCTCTCTCTCTCAGTCGGTTCCTATCTGGCATACCTTTTATGCAACATGGTTATCAGCCCTACAGTTAGCAGGGGAGCTCATACTCCTCGAGCCATATGGGGAAAGCAATAAATCTCGCCTTGTGTCCCCCATGCAGGTTATTACAAATGATCCCGTTACTTCTCTGCACTTTATGAATCCCAGTGAGAGAGGACCTGTGGAAGGGAGAATACCGGGAGTGTGTATGCTTTTGTGTCCTTAGCCCATATAGCTGAGCTTGCTCTCCAGTCGACTTTGAAATCACTCGAGTCCAAAGAGGAATTTTACTCCAGCTTTGAACAGTCCTTGGCCTGAGTCCTAACTGTCGACAAGCTTATCTTCTTGGTGGCTTCAATACCAGAGTTGTAAAGTGCACAGACCTCTGAGAAGGGGTAATCAGCAGAGGGTGGTAAGGAAAGACAACAGCTGCTCAACTACATCATCATCCGAGCGAGGAACTGTAAGGATGTGTGTATACCCTGTGATGTACGTATACCCTGTGCTGTAGCCATGTGGGATGGCCACTTACAACTAGGTACAGAGAAACTCGCAAAGCCTAGCGGGTAAAATGGACAAGCCAAGACTCAGGCAGGCTCAGAGCCTGAAAGGCATATTTGCAAGCATGAAGTCCAGACGGTATCAAAACTCCGACCAATTAGCATTTTAATGGGGCCGATTAGCATTTGATGGCCCATCTTCACCAAAACAAAGGACTGGGACTCGAGCGACTGGTACAGTCCCAGACATTTCGGTGCCACTCTCTGTTCAAGGGAAGTGTAAACAACGGGGTCAGTGACCGCTTGGGACACGCCCAGCCATCCAGATCCCCGCCCATTTATTGGTTAGGAATCGAACAAAGTGATCAGGGATCACCCAATTAGTGGGGCCCAAACTGAAGGTCTGCCCAAAAGAGCACGAAAACCCCCAAGTCTAAGAAGAAGAGTTTGCCATATGTTCACTCTCTCTTGAACCTGGTACCCCGGTCACGGCCATCTCCAATTGCAGCAACACCAGAAGCAAGTCCAAGTTCAACGCTCGCTACCAGACGGATGAGCCCAGCTGAGCAGCAGTTACTCCTTCGAACCCGATAGATCCAGAATCGAACAGCGGCCACTGTTTCTCTGACCCAAGCCGGGTGTCCGAAGTTAAGTACAGGTTGTCTTAGTCGATAGGTGTAGTTAACTAGTAGTGTTTATGTTGCATGACTAATTGTGTGTAAATAAAATACCCTTGACCTTGAACTAACTAACTGATGTTTGGCTCTTTGATCGATAGCCGATTGAACCTTGTGGTGGTATCATTTGATACCTGGTGACTCGAAGCATCAGAATATAGATAACATAGAAAGGGCAAACTCACTGATTGCCATAATTGGAACAGAGCCACAGAAAGGACAGAGTAAAAGAGTAAAAGAAGAAAACGCAACAGTGCCATTACAGGAGCCGACGACTGCTGGATGGACCACCGTCTAAGTCGTTCTGTGATCAACATCAATGTACCTCCAAAGCAACGACAACAGAAACAATGCTGCAGGAAAATCAATGCTGAGGCACTCAAAGACCCTGAAAAGAGAGCCCGATTCAATTAGCACCTCACGACCAAGATGACGGTGACCCAGAGACGCAGTGTGTTTCCACACCTGATCTGACCTCAAGGCCTCCATAATCAGCACTTGCGAAAAGACGTTTGATGACTCAACCAGGAAACACTGGTTCAATAAGAATGACCTGGAGATCCAGGAGCTGAAAAGCACAAGGCTTTTCTGAACCGGAAACAGTTGAGGTGGTTATGCAATTCCCTTTTGAGCGCTTTGATTGTATCCGCCTCCACTACACACTCAGGTGACGCATTCCAGCTCTTAACCACTCGATTCATTAAAAAAGATTTGCCAGTCACCTGAAATCTCCATTCTTAAATCCCTGTTCTTCCTTTAGTGAAGATGACAAAAAGCTTAGTCAAAAAAGATAAGTTTTAAGGAATGTCATAAAGGAAGAAAATAAGGTACAGGGATGTAAAGGTTCAGGGCTTAGGAGCTATGGTGCTGAAGACACTAGTGGATAGATTAAAATCAGAGATGCTCAATAGGCCAGAATTTGAGGGATGCAGATATCTGAGGTTTGTAGTGCTGGAAGAGATAGGGAGATGGGCAAAGACATGGAAGAATCTGTAACCAAGGATGAGAATTTTACAATTGCAACGTTGCTTAATTGGGATCCAGAGTTATTCATTGAGCACAAGGGGTGATGGGTAAATAGAACAATGTGTGAGTTAGTTCACAGGCAACAGAGTTTGAGATGGCCTCAACTTTACTTTAAGTAGAATGTGGGAGACCAGCCATGACGGTGTTGGAATAGTCAAGTCTAAAAGTAACAAAGGCATGGATGAGGATATTCACAGTAGATGAACTCAGTCAAGCAATGTCAGGGAAGTGAAAATAGGCGTTTCTAGTGATGTTGCTAATATGTGGTTGGAAGCTCACCTTGGAGTTAGATATGGTACCAATGAACCAGTGTTGACTAGATATGTTGCAAATGATTGAAAAGTAAAACTCAAGGTTACAGCATTTATCAAACACGTGTGGAATGTTTGAACATGATTCAATTTGCCAAATGCCGAACAGCGTACTACGCCTTTCTTTAAGTTCATGTGACATTGCTTTGAAAACGGCTCAAATTAATAATTTTAACGTTTGCACATTACAGAGGCTAGGATTTCAAAGCAACAGCCATTTGAACGAACTATTTAACCAATTTGATCCTACTTGGCTTCAATGTTGTCAAGAATAGTTTTACAGGTGAAGTGGCGGGATGTTTGGTTAGCCCCAGCGTGTCGAGTGCCTGTCATCCACAACTTGTGGGGTTTAAACCCTGTTCTCCAAGTTCTGCGTATCTAACTTAGAGTTCCAATGTTCAAAATATGGGAGGGAAGGAATCTGCCACTGCCGCTATCTATTCTCTCAAACTCAAGCCGTGTCTGAGTGCAACATTGTAATGTCGAACCATCAGCCTGACAGCTGAAGAGCCGCCTTCTGCCCATGCAGTTGCGGCCGAATGAACTTGCCTGTTGACTCTGACTCCACTCGCTGTCGGCCAGCAAACAGGGAACCACCTTAGCTGTTACCTTCGGGCCTCGCTTTTTCTCAGCCACACAGCTTTCACTCAGAAGAAGCAGGACGAACAGAAACAAGGGCAACGGCGAATTCATCCTGGGAAAATAAACTTTGTTTTTTACGTGGCTCTCATATCACCCCCGACGAGAGACTCCGCCTCTGACTGGAAGCAAGCAGCAGGAGACATCCCGCCCTTTCCGGCACCTGCAAGTCTCGCAATTTAGCCCGTCATTTTTTTGATGCGCCGCAAATAGAGGGCAGTTCGACATATTTCCAGAATAGATCAGTGATCTCACAGTTTAACTCCGATATTATTAAACGCAGAACTGAATCGTTAATCCAGACAGTTTAGAAATACACTTCAGACAACTTCATTGGATCATCTTAGCCATGCTTTTATTTAGCTTTACCATCGCGTTGGAAAGTGTGTGATCTGATATGTTTTAAGCTTTCCAAAACTTGCTCATTGAATGAAAAACTTACAGTCAGTGCTTTCCTAAATTGTGCCTGCTGCTTCAATGTATTTTCAAGTGTAACTGATTTTTCAAAGATTATTAATGAAATGGCAGAAATCAAAACTTACTGTTAGGTTTCGACAGGAGCACGTAAAAACTCAACACAAAAATACAACCAAAGTGTAATATTAAAGTTAACTGATAAATCCTCGGGCTGTCCAGTCGATTTCCAGGTTAACGTGAACTGCAACATTTACAGTTGTGTTTATTAACGATTGAATTGAGAGAAGAATTGCTTTGGCAGGTTGTTTTGGTGGTCCTGGTCCCCTGGCCCATTGGGGTTGTAAATATAAAATTTTGGGGCAATGATAAGCGCTTTTAACGATAAATGCAACGTCTTGTCAAAGACATGAATCAATTCTAAACTAAAACGACACTGAATAAAGCACAAGTCTTATAAAATACCAAGTCACACAAACGCTAATAAGAGTAGGAGCTACTATATTGCGAAATAATGATATGAACAGAAAATTTTATATGTAACTAAAGTATTCTTCCATTGGCTATTATATACTGACTGCATCAAGTATCCGAAGATTGGGTCTGCCCAATATGAGTCTGTATTTTCATACTTTTTGACCATGCTTATGTTACATGGAGGTGGATGTTGGCAGGTTGTTGTTTGAGAAACAACAAGGTGTATGTTCGGTGAAAGCAATATTTTTTTAAAAACTCATTTACGGGATGGGGGCATTACTGCTGAGGCCAGCATTTATTGCCCATCACATCCTCAGTTGCCCTTCAGAAGGTGGTGTAAACTGCCTCCTTGAACCACTGCAGTCCCTGAGGTGTAGGTAAACCCACAGTGCTGTTAGGGAGGGAATTGCAGGATTTTGACCATGTGATAGTTAAGATTGTCAGACAAGTGTAAACATACCACTCAGAATGATAGCTCTGTATGTATCATGTAATTACCCGATTGGACAATTGTTAGTATAGATTTAGTTTTAATGTCACATTTTTTTGTATGTAGGCAACTGTGCAGTTCTTATTAACGCATGTTTGGAATTACGTTGAATTCCTAAGCTAAAGCTCACTCTTTGGGTGAGATAAAGCATTTGCCTGATTCAGGATCCATCCAATCACTGTAATAATCCTTTAGAATACTAGAAGCAGCAACAATTTGACAATTGCAAAGCAGCTGAGCATTAAAGCATTCTAAACATTTCTACTGATACACTTTCAGAGACTTCATTAGTGAACAACAAAGGATTTACTTACAAGGATCTACAGGAGCAGCAACATGTCTGCGGCCAGTTCTGAAATACCTCTTTCTAAAGAACTCCTGGGGGGAGGGGGGGGGGGGGAGGGGGGGGCAGTCATAATTGGTCACCCAGGTCAGATGACCTTTATCTGCTGTGTTGTCCTGAAAGAGACAATCACCACACCATTAGACTTTCCATGGGGATTCCTGATGCCATACTTTGCGTTAAACATCTATATCTGGGGTTTTGCATTGATCATCTGCCGAAGTTGCTCAGGGAGTTGGTCAGAAATTTCCTTTGCATTCCACCACTGTTTTTAATAAGTATCAGGAATTTGAAAATGTTTATCAGGACTAATAGGTTGGAAATTACATCAAAACGAGCACAGATAGTACAAGGCACAAATGTGTGAAAATAAGGCACTTATTAAATTGTCTCTCAGTGATTTATTTCTCCAGAAAATACAACACTTTTAAATGCATTGTTAGCCATTAATTGTTGTACAGTGTTTTGTTAGGACCGCATGATAAAATGGGATAAATAAGAAATCTAATCATTGGGAATGTGTTCTGGTGAATGTATGTTTAAAAAGGAAAACAGCTACTTTAAAAATGGAAATTGGAAAAAGGAGATTGGTTGGGTGGATGACATAGGCTTTGATATGCTGATTAGCCAAGCAACACTGAAGAAATAATTGATTTCCACGAATAAAGCAGTGCATCAGTTACGATGTTCCAGGGGCACCTACCATGAACATGGGGAAAAGGCAGGTCGGCATTTGGCGCATCAACTCAAGAGTAGGCTGCCTCCCGAGAAATCCCTTGGATTCAGAACAAAGGGCAGCACGGTAGCACAATTGATTAGCACTGTGGCGTCAAAGCGCCAGGATCCCTGGTTCAATTCCCTGCTGGGTCACTATCTGTGTGGAATCTGCACGTTCTCCCCATGTCTGCGTGAGTTTCCTCTGGGTGCTCCGGTTTCCTCCCACAGTCCAAAGACGTGCAGGTTAGGTGGATTGGCCATGATAAATTGCTCTGAGTGATCAAAAAAGGTTAGGAGGGGTTATTGGGTTACAGGGATAGGGTGGAAGTGAGGGCTTAAGTGGGTCGGTGCAGACTCGATGGGCCGAATGGCCTCCTCCTGCATTGTATGTTCTATGTTTTAAGGTAACTTTGTGTCAGCCCCTCTCCAGGTTACTGCGGCTTTCAGTTTGTTTTACCATGAGTGCTATGAATCAGAGCCATCTCCAGACACCTTGGACATGATGTGGTTTCTAGATGGTTTACACATCCTGACCATTGAGGAAGGGAGGAAATGGGAACTGAAATACAGAAATGTATCAGTCGGCTGCAATCTGGCAAAGCCCCCGGCCCTGACATCTTCTCATCCAAATTTTATAAGAGGTTCTCTGAGCAGCTAATACCTTTATTATTGGATATGTTCAATAATTCATTGACCAGGGGATCAGTGCCCCCGATCCTTGCCCAGGATGAGGGTCTTACCGACACATTTCACTCCTTATCACAGACATTAAACTACTGGTTAAAGTCCTGGCATTCCGAATGGAGCCCTATCTTCCAACTATAACATCGGAAAATCAGACAAGCTTTATTAAAGGCAGACAGTTATCGACCAATGTCTGACGTCTTTGAACATTGTCCTTTCCCCCCAGCTGCTCGGGAACTGGAAGTTATAGTATCTATGGATGCTGAAAAAGCATTTGATAGGATGGAGTGGAACTAACTTTTTGAGATCTTGGGTAGATTTGGATTTGGCCGCGGATTCTCCTCCTAGGTTCGGCTGATGTACAATGCCCCAAAAGCCAATATTCGCACAAATATGACCTCCGCAGAATATTTTCCGTAGGCAGGGGTACTAGACAGGGCTTCTCCATTGCTCTTTGCACTGGCCATTGAACCTCTAGATATGGCGCTGAGGTCATCGGATGGATGGAAGGTACTACACCAGGAAGGAGAGGAACACTAGATCTCGCTCTGCGCTGATGATCTACTCATATATTACAATCAAAATCTACTTTTATATATTACAGACAGGCTTCCTCAATAGAAAACATCATGAAGATACTCAGAACAGTTGGCACATTCTCAGGTTATAAATGTGGGTTAAACTAAGTGTTTTCCAGTGAACCTGTCGGCAGAGGGGCTCAGCTTGGTTCACTACCGTTTTGTCTCTCGCCCTCTAATTTCTGATACCGAGGATCCGCGTAGCCCATAACGGAGCTTTGCTCTACAAACTGAACTTCTCAAGCCTCATCGGTAAGAGTAAAATGACCTACAGAGCTGGAATAGACTCTCTCTGACTCTTGCGAGCAGGATCCTAACTGTCAAGGTGAATGTGCTCCCAAGGTTTCTATTCTTATTTCAATGTATCCCATTTGTTTGCCCAAGGCATTTTTTATTGCAGTTAGCAAATTAATATAAGTTTTTTTCTGGGCATGTAAGAGTCCCAGTGTATACAGCGATTTGCTTCAGAGAGACAGAGGATCAGGAGGCTTAGCCATCCCAAATCTCCTGTTTTATTACTGGGCTTCCAAAGTACAGAAAATCCTGCAATGGTTTAGTGACCCTGGATTAAATTGGGGTAAAATGGAGGCACAGTTTTGTAGCGCAGCCTCCTCCCTACATGCCATAATTACCGTACCACTGCCCTAATCTCTTGTAGGTCTTCCCACAAGCCCTGTGGCGATCTCTTCCCTCAGGATTTATAAACAATTCCAGCAGCACTTCAATCTTCTCCCACTGTCCTCACTTGCCCCAATATGTGATTAGTGCCTCTTCATGCCTTCGAGCTTGGACCACTGTTCAGGTCCTGGAGAATGGGAGGTCTGGTTTACTTTGGGGATTTATGTATAGGTGGAGGCTTTGCTAGCCTTGAAACACTCACAGACAGATACAACTTGACTGGTTCCAACCTTTTACATTTCTTTCAAATTCGGGATTTCCCCCTGACCCACTTTCTTCCTTGCTGGAAAAGGTGTTCGCCTTGGCACAGAAGGAGAGAGGGTCAATTTCAAACCTGTACAAATCTTATTCTATCTTTGGATCCTGCCCCTCTGGATAGATTATAGAGAAATGGGTGGGGGAGCTAGGCTCTGTGCTTACTGAGGAGGTTTGGAGGGAAGCCCTCTACAGGGTGAATTCCACTTTTTCTTGAGCCAGTCTGAGTTTGCTTCAGTTCAAAGTATTACATAGAACATATTGGACAAAGGCAAAGATGAGTGGTTTCTTTCGCGGTGTGGAGAACAAGTGGGGCTTATGCTCTTGCCTTCACTTCCTTAATAGCCAGGAGGTGAATATTACTTAACTGGAAATATCCCTCACCACCCAAAGCCTCTGCATGGGTGGAAAATATGGGGCTGGATTCTCCGGTCCGCCAGCCACATTTTCCTGGCGGCAGGCCCTCGTTGTCAACGGGATTCTCCGTTCCCGCCACCTGCCAATGGTATTTCCCAATGTGACCACCCCACACCGCCGAGAAAGCCACAGGGGTGGGTGCGCTGCCAGTGCAACGGAGAATCCCACCGGCCGAGAATCCAGCCCCTGATATCAGAATTGCATCTGGAAAAAATCAAGTATAATGTGAGAGGCTCGGTGGGGAGGTTCAACCAGAGATGGAGGCCATTCATTTCTTTCTTTAAAGACCTGGACAAGTTAGAGATTAGGGGGTTTGATGAGGGGGTTAGTTTAGTAATAGGGGTTTCTTGTTCCACTGCATTCATTAATTATCTTCTTACTCTTGATTCAGTTCTTTTTATGTAATGTATATTATGTGTACATCTTTGTCAATATGTACATTACTGTTTATATTTGATAATTTAATAAAATGTTTATAAAACAAAACACTGAACAAATCTTTACCTAAGGCAAGTTGGTAAAAATGGGTGATGGTGTGTCAAAACTTAATGTAGAAATGGTAAGTGGTTCAAAATTAAACATGGGGGTGAATTTCACATTTTACAAAGAACAATGAGAACAAAATAAATTACAGCACAGGAACAGGCCCTTTGGCCCTCCCAGCCTGCGCCGATCCAGATCCTTTATCTAAACCTGTCACCTATTTTCCAAGGATCTACTTCCTTCTGTTCCCCGCCCGTTCATATATCTGTCTAGATGAATCTTAAATGATTCTATTGTGCCCGCCTCTACCACCTCCGCTGGCAAAGCGTTCCAGGCACCCACCACCCTCTGCGTAAAAGATCTTTCCACGCACATCTCCCTTAAACTTTCCCCCTCACACCTTGAAATTGTGACCCCTTGTAATTGACACCCTCACTCTTGGAAAAAGCTTGTTGCTATCCACCCTGTCCATACCTCTCATAATTTTGTAGACCTCAATCAGATCCCCCCTCAACCTCTGTCTTTCCAACGAAAGCAATCCTAATCTACTTAACCTTTCTTCATAGCTAGCACCCTCCATACCAGGCAACATCCTGGTGAACCTCCTCAGCACCCTCTCTAAAGCATCCACATCCTTCTGGTAATGTGGCGACCAGAACTGCACACAGTATTCCAAATGTGGCCTAACCAAAGTCCTATACAACTGTAACATGACCTGCCGACTCTTGTACTCAATACCCCGTCCGATGAAGGCAAGCATGCTGTATGCCTTCTTGACCACTCTATCGACCTGCGTTGCCACCTCCAGGGTACAATGGACCTGAACTCCCAGATCTCTCTGTACATCAATTTTCCCCAGGACTCTTCCATTGACCGTATAGTCCACTCTTGAATTAGATCTTCCAAAATGCATCACCTCGCATTTGCCTGGATTGAACTCCATCTGCCATTTCTCTGCCCAACTCTCTAATCTATCTATATTTTGCTGTATTCTCCTCGCTATCTGCAAATCCACCAATCTTAGTATCATCTGCAAACTTGCTAATCAGACCACCTATACCTTCGTCCAGATCATTTATGTACATCACAAACAACAGTGGTCCCTGTGGAACACCGCTAGTCACCTTTCTCCATTTTGAGACACACCCTTCCACCACTACTCTCTGTCTCCTGTTGCCCAGCAGTTCTTTACCCATCTAGCTAGTACACACTGAACACCATACGACTTCACTTTTTCCATCAACCTGCCATGGGAAACTTTATCAAATGCCTTACTGAAGTCCATGTATATGACATCTACAGCCCTTCCCTCATCAATTAACTTCGTCACTTCCTCAAAGAATTCTATTAGGTTTGTAAGACATGACCTTCCCTGCACAAAACCATGCTGCCTATCAATGATAAGTCTATTTTCTTCCAAATGTGAATAGATCCTATCCCTCAGTATCTTCTCCAACAGTTTGCCTACCACTGACATCAAGCTCACAGGTCTATAATTCCCTGGAATATCCCTGCTACCCTTCTTAAACAAAGGGGCAACATTAGCAATTCTCCAGTCCTTCGGGACCTCACCCGTGCTGCAAATATATCTGTTAAGGCCCCAGATATGTCTTCCCTCGCTTCCCTCAGTAACCTGGGATAGATCCCATCCGGACCTGGGGACTTGTCCACCTTAATGCCTTTTAGAATAACCAAAACTTCCCCCTTCCTTATGCCGACATGACCTAGAGTATTTAAACATCCATCCTTAGCCTCAACATCCGTCATGTCCCTCTCCTTGGTGAATACCGATGCAAAGTACTCATTAAGAATCTCACCCATTTCCTCTGACTCCACGCATTAATTCCCTCTTTTGTCTTTGAGTGGGCCAATCCTTTCTCTAGTTACCCTCTTGCTCCTTATATACGAAAAAAAGGCTTTGGGATTTTCCTTAACCCTGTTAGCCAAACATATTTCATGACCCCTTTTAGTCCTCTTTATTGCGCGTTTGAGATTTGTCCTACTTTCACGATATTCCTCCAAAGCTTCATCAGATTTAAGCCGCCTAGATCTTACGTATGCTTCCTTTTTCATCTTAGCTAGTCTCACAATTCCACCCGTCATCCATGGTTCCCTAATCTTGTCATTTATGTCCCTCATTTTCACAGGGAGATTTCTGTCCTGCACTCTAATCAACCTTTCCTTAAAAGACTCCCACATTTTAAATGTGGATTTACCCTTAAAAAGCTGCTCCCAATCCACATTCCCTTGCTCCTGCCGAATTTAGTTATACTTGGCCTTTCCCCAATTTAGCACTCTTTCTTTAGGACCACTCTCGTCTTTGTCCATGAGTATTCTAAAACTTACGGAATTGTGATCGCTATTCCCAAAGTAATCACCGACTGGAACTTTAACCACCTGGCCGGGATCATTCCCCAATACCAGGTCCAGTATGGCCCCTTCCCGAGTTGGACTATTTACATACTGCTCTAAAAAACTCTGTTGGATGCTCCTTCCAAATTCTGCTCCATCTACGCCTCCAACACTACATGAGTCCCATTCAATGTTGGGGAAGTTAAAATCTCCCATCACGACCACCCTATTGCTCCTACATTTTTCTATAATCTGTCTACATATTTGTACCTCTACTTCACGCTCGCTTTTGGGAGGCCTGTAGTAAAGTCCCAACAATGTTAGTGCACCCTTCCTATTTCTTAGCTCTACCCATATTGCCTCAGTGCTCGAATCCTCCATTGTGCCCTCCTTAATCATAGCTGTGATATCATCTCTGACCAGTAATGCAACTCCTCCACCCCTTTTACCTCCCTCCCTATCCCTCCTGAAGCATCTATACCCTGGGATATTTAGTTGCCAGTCTTGCCCTTCTCTCAACCAAGTCTCCGTAATACCAATAACATCATATTCCCAGGTACTAATCCAAGCCCTAAGTTCATTTGCCTTGCCTGCTACCCACTTCTCGCATTGAAACAAATGCACCTCAGACCACCTGTCCCTTTGCGTTCTTCATCTCTTCCCTGTATACTCTTCCCCTTAGTCACATTGAGTTTATTATCTAGTACCTTACTGGCTTTAGTTGCTGCCTCTTTACTGACCTCTAACTTCCTAATCTGGTTCCCATCCCTCTGCCACATTAGTTTAAAACCTCCCCAACAGTGTTAGCAAAAGCACCCCCAAGGACATTGGTTCCAGTCCTGCCCAGGTGTAGACCATCCGATTTGTAATGGTCCCACTGCCCCCAGAACCGGTTCCAATGTCCCAAAAATCTGAACCCCTCCCTCCTGCACCATCTCTCAAGCCACGTATTCATTCTGACTATTCTTGAAATTCTACTCTGACTGTCGCGTGGCACTGGTAGCAATCCTGAGATTACTACCTTTGAGGTCCTACTTTTTAACTTATCTCCTAACTCCCTAAATTCTGATTGTAGGACCTCATCCCGTTTTTTGCCTATATTGTTGGTGCCTATATGGACCACGACAATTGGCTGTTCACCCTCTCCCTTTAGTATGTCCTGCAGCCGATCTGAGACATCCCTGACCCGTGCACCATACCATTTGGGAGTCTCGTTTTCGACCACAGAAACACCTATCTACTCCCCTTACGATTGAATCCCCTATGACTATAGTCCTGCCAGTCTTTTTCCCGCCCTTCTGTGCAGCAGAGCCAGCCACGGTGCCATGAGCCTGGCTACTGCTGCCTTCCCCTGGTGAGTCATCTCCCCCAACAGTATCCAAAACGGTATACCTGTTTTGGAGGGAAATGACCGCATGGGGACACCTGCACTGCCTTCCTGCTCTTTCTCTGCCTTTTGGTCACCCATTCCCTGTCTCCCTCACCAATCCTAATCTGCGGTGTGAACAACTCACTGAACGTGCTATCCACGACCTCCTCAGCATCGCGGATGCTCCAAAGTGAGTCCATCCGCAGCTCCAGAGCCGTCATGTGGTCTAACAGGAGCTGCAGCTGGACACACTTCCCGCACATGAAGGAGGCAGGGGCATCGGCCACGTCCCTGAACTCCACATTGAGCATGAGGAGCATAACACGGGTCTGGGATCTCCTGCCATTTTTACATTTTACCTTAACTGATTACAAATACAATATCAAATAATGAATAAGTGAAAGGAATAAGGATTTTACTTACCAGTCACAATACTTACCAACCCACGAAGAGTTAAATTTCTCCCAGCTACTTACCTTCCTGACAGACCACTGGCCACTGCTCCAGCCGAAAATCTGAAGGCCGCATCTCCTGCAAGGTAAGTTTTTAAAGGGTAAATTTACCTTCCCGACAGACCCCTGGCCACTGCGCCCGCCGAAAATCTGAAGCTATAACTTGCGGATAAAAGAAAATGAAAAGAGAGGGCTTACCTGATATTCACTCACACCCTTAGGTTAGAGGAGGTGGAAGAGAGGGAGACACTACAAGTGTAGTGTCTCGGGTTTAGCAACCGCCCAACTTAAATAGAGGTAAAAATCAAACACTTAAGCACCTACCTGATTCCCAAGCTGCACTTCGGCTCCCTCTCTCTCTCTCGCTCCCAGAAATGAAGGTCGCTGGAACCTGGGGGCAAGTTTAAACACCGACCTGAATCCCAAGCTGCACCCGCTGCGCTCTGGCTCCCTCTTTCTCTCCCGCTCCCGAAAATGAAGGCCACTGGAACCTGGGGCAAGTTTAAACACCTACCTGAATCCCAAGCTGCAGTCGCTGCACTCCGGCTCCCTCTCTCTCTCCTGCTCCCGAAAATGAAGGCCGCTGGAACCTGGGGGCAAGTTTAAACACCTACCTGAATCCCAAGCTGCACTCGCTGCGCTCTGGCTCCCTCGCTCTCCCGCTCCCGAAAATGTAGGCCGCTGGAACCTGGGGGCAAATTAAAACACCTACCTGAATCCCAAGCTGCACTCGCTGCGCTCTGGCTCCCTCTCTCACTCCCGCTCCTGAAAATGAAGGCCGCTGGAACCTGGGGGCAAGTTTAAACACCTACCTGAATCCCAAGCTGCACTCGCTGCGCTCCGGCTCCCTCTCTCCCACTCCTGGAAATGAAGGCCGCTGGAACCTGGGGGCAAGTTCAAACACCTACCTGAATCCCAAGCTGCACTTGCTGCACTCCCGCTCCCTCTCTCTCTCCCGCTCCCGGAAATGAAGGCCGCTGGAACCTGGGGGCAAGTTTAAACATCTACCTGACTCCCAAGCTGCACTCACTGCGCTCCGGCTCCCTCTCTCTCTCCCGCTCCCGAAAATGATGGCCGCTGGAACCTGGGGGCAAGTTTAAACACCTACCTGAAACGCAAGCTGCACTCGCTGCGCTCCGGCTCCCTCTCTCTCTACCGCTTCCGGAAATGAAGTTTCGCTGGAACCTGGGGGCAAGTTTAAACACCTACCTGAATCACAAGCTGTACGCGCTGTGCTCCGGCTCCATCTCTCTCTCTCCCGCTCCCGAAAATGAATTTACATTCGAAATGTTGAGTTAATGTAATAAAGGTAATTAAGAGGGATTTCTGAGAAGGTTTGTTCAGCTAAGAGGAGATCAAAAGGAAAAATAGTAAATCAGGAAAAAGTTCACCTTATGCAAGGGAGCTTTTTTACAACTGCAGCCCACACAATAGCAAGCATTGTCCACTCCCAATAAGATAAATCTGGAGAAAGCCTGTTTGAGAAATCTAAATCCAACCCACCCCAAAAGATATAGGTGCCTGATTTGATAACTATTCCTGGATTTTGCCTATAGTTTTAAAACCTGTGGGATGTTGTTTAGGGAGGTTTAGCTCTGAGGTTAGGAACATAGAGGAGTTTGGAACTGGATATGTTTAAAGATATTATGGATAGCCATTAATATAGTTAAGCTTATTTTTAGTTAGTTTTCTTGTGTGGTTTAGAGTTTAGTAAACATTTGTTTTGTTTAAAATCATCACAAAAGAGTGGACATGTTTCACTAGTCTTCACATCTTTCCAAATATTATACCAAATTGCAAAACACAGTTCTTTTTATTGTTATGGCACAGCAGGAGGCAATTTGGCCCATCGTATCTACACCGGCACTCCAAAAAAGCATTATGGCTTCGTGCTATTCCCGTCTTTTCCTCATATCTTTGCATATTGTTTCTATTCAATTAATCAGCTAATGACCTCTTGAAGGCCTCAATTGAAACTGCCTCTACCACACTTCCAGTCAGTGCATTTCAGATCTGAACCACTCGTGTGAAAGGTTTTTTCTCACATCACATTTTCTTCTTTTGTAATTAACCTTAAATCTATGCCCTCTCGTTCTTGATCCTTTTACCAGGGAGTGCTGTTCCTCTCTTTCTATTCTATGCAGCCCCCTCATGATTTTAAACATCTCTATCAAATCTCCTCTTAACCTTCTCTCCAAGGAGAACAGTCCTAATCTCTCCAATCTATCCTCATAACTGATGTTTCTCATCCATGGAACCGTTCTTGGTCCAGCATAACCTCCTTGCTCTTGCCCTCTATGCCCCAATTAATAATATTATGACACCCTGGGCAACTGCGTGGTTCGTTCCAGTTGCACTCGTCCTAGAGCCACAAGTGAATTAACCAATAATTCTTATAAAAATATCAACATCCTTTGGTCCTTGGCTGCCCAATAATTACAGCCACCAGGTTTGTAAATGTAACCACATTTACTGTTTATTTATACCAACAACTATCATGAAATATTCAGTAAATACAATTGGATAACAACAAGCTTGTACCTACTACCCCCTCTAACTGTCCCATCCTCTATTCACACACACAAGTCAGACAAATACGGGGGGAGCGGGGGGTGAGGAAGGGGTGCAAAACAATAAGGCTGAAAGTCAAAAGATAAAGGGTTCTCCATCCTGCCAGCCCTGTTTTCCAGCATGGCGCATCCCCATCAACAGCGGGATTCTCCGTTCCCGCAGCCGGCCAATAGGGTTTCCCAGGGACACACAACGTCATCGGGAAACAGGCAGGCATGGGTGTGCTTCCGGCGGGGCGGGGGATCCTGCTGACGGAGAATCCCACAGAAGAGTCTTTGATTTGGATGCTTCAGATGCTGGTTCTTTAACACACTTTCTTTACAGCAAGCTGGGAGATTGGAGTCTCTGATTTGCAACCATATTGGTCTTCTTTGTAGGGTCCCTGTAGTTTAGGAAACAAATTCAGGCTCCCTGTAGTTTAGGAAAAAAATTCACTTCACAGGCTTTCTGGAGAGACCTATTTCTCATCAAACTAGACTTTCAGCTCGAGGTGTATATTCAGACCTCTATCTTTCTGCAGAGAGAGTTGGTCGGTTCTGCCTTTTGCCTTTCAGGAGAGAGAGTTGGTCAGTTCTGGACTCCTCTTGTACATAGATTCATCTAGTCCCTCTGCCAGCTCAGAAACACAGAGTTTCTGAAGAAATGAAATGAAATGAAATGAAAATGGCTTATTGTCACAAGTAGGCTTCAAATGAAGTTACTGTGAAAAGCCCCTAGTCGCCACATTCCGGCACCTGCTCGGATAGGCTGGTACGGGAATTGAACCGTGCTGCTGGCCTGCCTTGGTCTGCTTTAAAAGCCAGCAATTTAGCCCTGTGCTAAACCAGCCCCTAAACCAGCCCCAGAAATAACAGAGGGGAGAGGATAGCAGGTCCTGTCTTAGGCTGCCAAGGTGAAAGCAAACTCAACCATTGGAGCTCTGAGAAGCATTCCAGTGGGATCAGATCCAATAACCACCTGTGACAGGGCAGAGCAGAGTCTTTTGCGCCAATTCATTGGCCAACAGCCAAATCAATCAAACCGAGTCCCAGCCAATCTCTGTCATTGGTGCCGGTCTGTACACAACTCCAGTTTCAACCAGCACAGACTAGCACAGTGATCCCTCCTGCTGCTGAAATCCTCTGCTTGAATTAATGGCACAAGCCACGAGAGGATAGGAACTCAAATAGAACAGCAACATGGAGAGAACAGGAAATCAAATAGAACAGGAACACAGAGAGTACAGGAACACAAATAGAACAGGAACACAAATAGAACAGGAACTCAAATAGAACAAGAACATGGAGAGAACAGGAACTCAAATAAAACAGGATCACAGAGAGAACAGAGACCAAGAGAGAACAGGAGCATTGAGAGAACAGGAAAACAGAGAGCACAAGAACATAGAGAGAACACCAGAGAGAGAAGAATGAAGCCAGAGAGAACAGAAATATTGAGACAACAGAAATACAGAGACAACTGAAATGCAGAGAAAACTGAAACGCAGACACTGAAACGCAGAGAGAACAGAAGCACAGAGACATCTGGAACAGAGACAACAGGACCCAGCGAGAACAGAGACCCAGGGATAGTAGTTACACCGATAGAACAACACCCCAGAAAGATGAACAATATAGAGAAAACCAAGTGCACTGAGCAAAGGAACACAAAATGCACAGCATCAGAGGGAATAAGAATAGAGAATGAATAGGAACACAGAGAGAGAACAGAAACGCGAAGAACAGGATCACCGAGTGAACAGGAATCTGTCATAATATACACCAGTATATCATGGTGCAGACACACACACTGATGGACAGACAGCAAGACCAATCAACACACACAACACCGCAGCCAATCACCAGTTAGAGCACACTCACGAGAAAAACAGAGGGCATCAGAGTTCCCGCTCATTCGGGATGCAGCCTCTCAGAAGGACAGAGCTTACAGCTTACAGCACAGATCTTCACCATGTGCTGAGTGCATAGACTGGTTAGGACAGGCATAGGTCTTTAGTTTAATCTAACATCGTGTTAACCCACAGTGAAAGTATGTTCAACAGTTTCTAGCTTAATAAAATAGTGTTGTACTATTTTAAGTATTGGTGGCCTGTATGTGCTCCACGGATCCAGAGCACTCAACACATCATGGTACCAGTAGTTGAGGGATGTTGGAACTTCTTAGATTTACCTGCAAGTGATCTGCCTTCCACCAGCATACAGCCATCCTGCAAAATGGACAGCGTCCGCCTGCCGCCGCCGCTCCGCATCACCGGTAACCTGGGGGCCAACTGGAAGATATTCAAACAACGCTTCCAGCTGTACCTTGAAGCCACAGACCGGGAAGCTGCCTCAGACACCAGGAAGATCGCTCTCTTCCTATCCACGGCCGAGGAACATGCCATCCACATTTTCAATTCTCTCACCTTTGCTGATGGCGAAGATAAATCAAAATTCCTCAATTTTGACAGTCACTGCGACATCGAGGTGAATGAAAGTTTTGAGCACTATGTATTCCAACAGCGTTTGTAGGGTAAGGATGAACCTTTCCAGTCCTTTCTCACCCACCTCCGCATCCTTGCGCAGTCCTGTAATTACGGGCCCACCTCCGACTCCATGATATGCGACCAGATTGTTTTTGGTGTTCAGTCGGACCCCCTATGCCAACAGCCCCTCAAGGTAAAGCAGCTCACCCTAGCGATTGCCATCGAGACCTGCGTGCTCCATGAACACGCCACTAGTCGGTATCCCCACATCCAAGCGGCTGAAACGGCGCGGCAAGGTCCCCACGAGGCAGAATGAGTCCAAGCAATCGAGCAACTCCAGGGCCTCAGCCTGGATGAGGGCGGCCATTTCACGCGCTTTTCGCGGACTCCCGCGCTTGTGCGCACAGAACAAGGGGACGTCGACGAACGTACTGCGCAGGCGCGCACCACGTACGACCACACCGCGCATGTGCGGTGGCGCAGCGAACGTGCTGACGTTACAACGTGCGGCAACTGTGGCTCCGCCCACTTAAAGCGGCAATGTCCTGCCAAATCCCGACGATGCCTGCGATGTGGCAAACTTGGCCACTATGCTGCTTTATGCAGATCAGCTCAGCCTGCCAACTCTCGTCGCTCCAGCCAGTCCCGCAGGAATGTCCGGGCCATTCAACCCACGGTCACCGAGCCCGATTCGGACCTGCTACCCGATATTGACACCGAGGACCCGAAGGTGCCTTTTCGAGTCGGTATCATTACAAAAAACAGGGTGTCCCCGAAGCAAAGAATCCAGCCTCTATCGGTATACAGCATCGATCCGGACGATGAGAGGTGTGCCACCCTTACGGTCAACCGGTCCCAAATATGATTCCGCCTGGACACCAGTGCCTCCGCCAATCTCATTGCGCTGTCTGACCTCCAAAGCCTTTGTGTCAAACCAGCCATCCTGCCATCAGCCTGCCAGCTATTAGATTATAATGGCAATGCCATTGCTGCCAGCGGCTCATGCCAACTTGAAGTGATGCACAGGTCACGCAAAGCCATCCTTCTCTTTGAAATTGTGGGCTCCTCGAAAGCCTCCCTGCTTGGGCCGCAGGCATGCAAGCCATTGAACCTAGTTCAGAGAGTTCACTCTCTCTCTCCTGCTGACGCGTCTGCCTTTCAGAACACTGACTTCAGGGCGCAGCTCGACGCCATTATCAACCAGTACCACGACGTCATCGAGGGCATGGGCACGCTCCCGTACACCGACAAGATTTTATTAGAAACGAATGCCACGTCTGTGGTGCACGCACCTCGCAGGGTCCCAGCACCCCTTAAGGACTGCCTCAAGCAGCAGCTGTAGGACCTCCAGAACCAAGGAGTGATTTCCAAAGTCACGGAACCGACCGACTGGGTCAGTTCCATGGTATGTGTAAAAAAGCCTTCCGGCGAATTGAGACTTTGCATTGATCCCAAGGATATAAATCGCAATATTATGAGAGAGCACTATCCAAGCGCGAAGAGCTCACATGAGAGATGGCTCGCGCCAAGCTCTTTAGCAAACTCGACGCCTCAAAAGGATTCTGGCAAATCCAGCTCGATAATTCCAGCAGGAAACTCTGCACATTTAACACCCACTTTGGAAGATATTGCTACAACAGGATGCCGTTTGGGATCATCTCTGCATCAGAAGTGTTCCATAGGATTATGGAACAAATGATGGAAGGTATTGAAGGTGTTCGCGTCTTTGTCGATGACATAATCATTTGGTCCACCACCCCGCAGGAGCTTGTTAGTCGCCTCCAGCGCGTATTCAGACATATCCATGAGCATGGCCTCTGCCTCAACAGGGCCAAATGCTCTTTTGGTCAGACAGAACTTAAGTTCCTCGGGGACCACATCTCCAATTGGGTGTGCAGCCAGATGCGGACAAGGTAGCTGCCATCACAGCTATGAAAACACCAGAGGACAAGAAGGCGGTCCTCCGATTTCTGGTATGGTCAATTTTTTAGGGAAATTCATCCCTAACCTCGCCTCTCGTACCACGGCTCTCAGGAACCTGGTCAGGAAGACGACAGACTTCCAATGGCTCCCTGCCCACAAGCGCGAATGGAGGGAACTCAAGGCAAAACTGACCACGACCCCTGTCTTAGCCTTCTTTGATCCAGCAAAGGAGAACAAAATTTCGACCGATGCCATTCAATCCGGCATTGGGGCAGTTCAACATGATGAGTCACATATGCGTCACATGCGATGACCCCCACGCAGCAGCGCTATGCGCAGATAGAAAAGGAGTGCCTGGGCCTTCTGACTGGTGTTGTTAAGTTTCATGATTATGTGTACGGACTTCCTCAATTCACCGTCGAGACCAACCATCGCCCGCTGGTCAAAATAATACAGAAAGACTTGAACGACATGACGCCTCGCCTCCAGCGTATTCTTCTCAAGCTCCGGCGATATGACTTCCAGCTGATATATACCCCAGGCAAGGACCTCATCATTGCTGATGCTCTCTCCAGGGCAGTCAACACTCCATGTGACCCAGCGGGATTTGTCTGCCAGGTTGACGCCCATGTGACATTCGCGGCCTCCAATCTACCTGCCTTGGATAAACGCCTGATCCAAATTCGCCGCGAGACGGCGGCTGACCCCTTGCTACAGCGTGCCATGCGCCACCTAACGGACGGGTGGCTCAAGGGCCAATGCCCTCAATTCTATAATGTCAGATGATCTGGCGGTAGTAGACGGGGTTCTTCTAAAACTGGAACGCATTGTCATCCCGCATGGCATGCGCCAGCTTGTCCTGGAACAACTACACGAGGGCCACCTTGGCATGGAAAAGTGCCGCCGACGGGTCCGAGAGGCAGTGTACTGGCCCGACATTAATGAGGACATAGCCAACACAGTGCTCAACTGCCCCACTTGTCAGCGCTTCCAGCTGGCCCAACCACGTGAGACCCTACAGCCCCATGAGTTGGTCACGTCACCTTGGACCAAGGTGGGCATCGACCTGTTCCACGCGCTGGGTAGAGACTATGTCCTGATCGTGGATTACTTTTCGAATTTCCCGGAGGTGATACGGTTGCATGACCTCACCTCGTCTGCAGTCATTCGTGCATGTAAAGAAACCGTTTCTCGACTCGGCATCCTGCTCACGGTTATGTCGGACATTGGTCCCTGCTTTGCCAGCCAAGAATGGTCCAACTTTGCCAGGCGGTACAATTTTGCCCATGTGACGCCCTGTACCCCCAATCCAACGGCAAAGCAGAGAAAGGAGTACATGTCGTCAAACGGCTCCTATGCAAGGCTGCCGATGCTGGGTCTGATTTCTACCTTGCCTTGCTGGCCTATCGCTTTGCCACACTATCCACTGGCCTGTCGCCAGCCCAATTACTCATGAGTCCCACCCTGAGGACGATGGTGCCGTCCATCCATGTCCCAGACCTCAACCACGTTCCGGTCCTTCGCCAGATGCAGCTCTCTCGTGCACAGCACAAGGCGGCTCATGACTCCCGTGCAGCTGATCTCCCTGCTCTGGCTCCAGATGACAACGTCCGCGTCCATCTTCCGGATGGTGGCTGGTCTGCAACCGCTGTTGTCCTTCGGCAGGTGGCCCACCGCTCGTTCCTGGTTCATCTACCGGATGGCTCTATTCTGCGCCGCAATCGACGTGCCCTTCGTCTCGTTCCACGCTCGCCACGTGATCCTCCAGTGTCGCCTTGCCCTCCTGCTGACCCTGCCACGGACTATGCAGAGCTCCCTGTCACTCTGCCTCCCCCTGACTTTGACGCAGTCCAGCCGGCTCCTGAACCGGCGGCTCTCGACCCACCCTTGAGGACGTCAGCCAGAATTCGTCACCCACCTCAGAGACTAGATTTATGAACTTTGCGAATTTATGGACTCTCTGAATTGTTTCGTTGCTTTGTTTGATCGTTTCCCTGTTTTTTATATAGTGTTGATCTCGTTACTCTTGTTGCATACTGCTTCTCTGCACCAGGCACCTTCCCATGTAAATAGCTTAGTTCTCATGTACATAGTCCTGTAAATATGTCTTCGCACCCCACACGTAGTTAGGGACATTCTCACCACACATTATTTATTGCGACACACATACATTTTTTTTTAAAGGGGGGATGTCATAATATTCACCAGTATATCATGGTGCAGACACACACACTGATTGACACACAGCAAGACCAATCATCACACACAACACCGCAGCCAATCACCAGTTAGAACACACTCACTATAAAGACAGGGGGCATCAGAGTTCCCGCTCATTCGGGATGCAGCCTCTTAGAAGGACAGAGCTTACAGCTTACAGCACAGATCTTCACCATGTGCTGAGTGTATAAACTGGTTAGGACAGACATAGGTCTTTAGTTTAATCTAACATCGTGTTAACCCACAGTGAAAGTATGTTCAATAGTTTCTAACTTAATAAAATAGTGTTGCACTATTTTAAGTGTTGGTGGCCTGTATATGTTCCACGGATCTAGAGCACCCAACATATCAGAATCCAGAGATGAGCCCTGTGAGAACAGGAAAACAGTGAGAACAGGAACCCAGTGATAATAGGAACCCAGTGGGAACAGGGACACAGTGAGAACAGGAACTCAGTGAGGACGGGAACACAGAGATAACTGGACCACACAAAGAACAGCAATCCAGAGGGAACAAGGACTCAATGAGAACAGGAACCCAGAGAGAACAGAAACCCAGAGAGAACAGAAACAGAGAACAGTAACCCAGAGAGAACGGAAACCCAGAGAGAACAAAAAGCCAGAGATTACAGAAACACAGAGAGAACAGAAACAGAGAGAACAGAACCAGAGAGAACAGAATCCCAGAGAGAACAGAAACCCAGAGATGACAGTAACCCAGAGAGAACAGAAACACAGAACGGTAACCCAGAGAGGACACAAGCCTATAGAGAAAGGGAAAGCAGTGTGAATAAGGAACCCAGAGAGTACAGGAACGCAGACAGCAGGAACGCAGAGGGATCTGGAGCACAAAGACAACAGGACGCAGCGAGAACAGAGACCCAGAGACAGTTAAACAACAACCCTGAAAGATGAGGAATATAGAGCACTGAGCAAAGAAACCCAGACAACCGAAACGCAGACTGAACTGAAACCCAGAGAGAACTGAAACCCAGAGAGCAGAAACCCAGAGAGAACAGAAACACAGAAAGAACAGGAACACAGGGAGAACAGAAACACAGAAAGAACAGGAACACAGGGAGAACAGAAACCCAGAACAATACCCAGAGAAGCCACAAGACCAGAGAGAACAGAAAAATATTGCGAATAAGGAACTCAGAAAGCACAGGACCCCGGACAGCAGAAACACAGAGAGATCTGGAACACAGAGACAAAAGGAACCAGTGAGCACAGAGACCCAGAGATAGTAGTTACACTGACTGAACAACAACCCAGAAAGTTGAGTAATGTAGAGAAAACCAAGTGCACTGAGCAAAGGAATACAAAATGCACAGGATCAGAGGGAGCATGAACAGAGAGAGTATAGGAAAATAGAGAGAGAACAGGAACACAGGGAACAGTATCACGGAGCGAACAGGAATCCAGAGAAAACAAGAACCCAGTGAGAACAGGAACAAAGTAAGAACAGGAACAAAGTGAGAACAGGAACACAGAAACAACAGGAACCCAGAGAGACATAAACAGAGAGAACAGAAACAACAGGAACCCAGAAGGAACAGGAACACAGTGAGAACAGGAACCCAGAGAGAACAGGAACTCGTAGAGAACAAGAGTACAGGGAGAACGGGAACCCAGCGAGAACAGGAACACAGTGAGAACAGGAACACAGTGAGAACTGGAACACAGAAACAATAGGAATCCAGTGAGAACAGGAACCCAGAGAGAACACAAACCCAGTGAGAACAGGAACCCAGTGAGAACAGGAACCCTGAGGGAACAGGAACCCAGTGAGAACAGGAACTCAGAGAGAACAGGAACACAGTGAGAACAGGAACCCAGAGAGAACAGGAACCCAGGAGGAACAGGAACCCAGTGAGAACAGGAACCCAGAGGGAACACGAACCCAGTGAGAACAGGAACCCAGTGAGAACAGGAACCCAGAGGGAACACAAACCCAGTGAGAACAGGAACACAGTGAGAACAGGAAGCCAGAAACAACAGGAACCCAGTGAGAGCAGGAACCTAGTTAGAGCAGGAACCCAGAGAGAACAGGAACCCAGAGAGAACAGGAACACAGAGAGCACAGAAACATAGAACAGAGTCATAGAGAGAACAGAAACCCAGAGAGAACAGAAACCCATGGAGAACAGAAACATAGAGGGAACAGAAACCCAGAGAGAACAGAAACTTGAGAGAACAGAAAACCAGAGATAACAGAAAGCCAGAGAGAACAGAAATCCATGGAGAACAGAAACATAGAGAGAACATAAACTAGAGAGAACAGAAACAGAGAGAACAGAAACAGAGGGAACATCAACATGCAGAGAACAAAAACACAGGGAGAACAGAATTCCATAGAGAACAGAAACTCAGAGAGAACAGAAAAACATAGAGAGAACAGAAACATAGAGAGAACAGAAAGAGAGAGAACAGAAACAGAGAGAACAGAAACATGGAGAGAACAGGAACCCAGAAACAACTGGAACACAGAGAGGACAGGAACACAGAGAGAACACAAACTCAGTGAGAACAGGAACCCTGTGAGAACAGGAACCCCGAGGGAACAGGAACCCAGTGAGAACAGCAACACAGTGAGAACATGACCCAGAAACAACAGGAACCCAGTGAGAGCAGGAACCCAGCGAGAGCAGGAACCCAGAGAGAACAGGAACCCAGAGAGAACAGGAACACAGAGAGAACAGGAACCCAGAGAGAACAGGAACACAGAGAGCACAGAAACATAGAACAGAAACATAGAGAGAACAAAAACCCAGAGAGAACAGAAACCCATGGTGAACAGAAACATAGAGGGAACAGAAACCCAGAGAGAACAGGAACTTGAGAAAACAGAAACCCAGAGATAACAGAAAGCCAGAGAGAACAGAAACCCATGGAAAACAGAAACATAGAGAGAACAGAAACATAGAGAGAACATAAACTAGAGAGAACAGAAACAGAGAGAACAGAAACAGAGAGAACAGAAACAGAGAGAACAGAAACATACAGAGAACAAAAACCCAGAGAGAACAAAATTCCATAGAGAACAGAAACTCAGAGAGAACAGAAAAACCTAGAGAGAACAGAAACGTAGAGAGAACAGAAACAGAGAGAACAGAAACAGAGAGAACAGAAACATGGAGAGAACAGGAACCCACAAACAACTGAAACACAGAGAGAACAGGAACACACAGTGAACACAATACTGTGGAGAACAGGAGTACACAGTGAACAGAAAGAGAGTGAGAACAGGAACCCAGTAAGAACACGAACACAGAGAGAACAGCAACCCAGAGGAAACAGGAACACAGTCAGAACAGGAACATAGGAACACAGAGAGTACAAGAGCACAGCGAGAACAGAAATCCAGAGAGAACAGAACCCCAGAGGGATCTGAAACACAGAGAGAACATAAACCCAGAGAGTACAGAAACACAGAGAGAACAGAAATAAAGAGAGAGCAGAAACCCATGGAGAACAGAGACATAGAGAAAACAGAAACATAGAGAGAACAGAAACTAGAGAGGACAGAAACCCAGAGAGAACAGAAACCTAGAGAGACATAAACAGAGAGAACAGAAACAGAGAGAACAGAAACAGAGAGAACAGAAACAGGGAGAACATAAAGATACAGAGAACAAAAACTCAGAGAGAACAGAATGCCACAGAGAACATAATCCCATAGAGAACAGAAACCCAGAGAGAACAGAAAGCCAGAGAGAACAGAAACCCATGGAAAACAGAAACATAGAGAGAACAGAAACATAGAGAGAACATAAACTAGAGAGAACAGAAACAGAGAGAACAGAAACAGAGAGAACAGAAACAGAGAGAACAGAAACATACAGAGAACAAAAACCCAGAGAGAACAAAATTCCATAGAGAACAGAAACTCAGAGAGAACAGAAAAACCTAGAGAGAGCAGAAACGTAGAGAGAACAGAAACAGAGAGAACAGAAACAGAGAGAACAGAAACATGGAGAGAACAGGAACCCACAAACAACTGAAACACAGAGAGAACAGGAACACACAGTGAACACAATACTGTGGAGAACAGGAGTACACAGTGAACAGAAAGAGAGTGAGAACAGGAACCCAGTAAGAACACGAACACAGAGAGAACAGCAACCCAGAGGAAACAGAAACACAGTCAGAACAGGAACATAGGAACACAGAGAGTACAAGAGCACAGCGAGAACAGAAATCCAGAGAGAACAGAACCCCAGAGGGATCTGAAACACAGAGAGAACATAAACCCAGAGAGTACAGAAACACAGAGAGAACAGAAATAAAGAGAGAGCAGAAACCCATGGAGAACAGAGACATAGAGAAAACAGAAACATAGAGAGAACAGAAACTAGAGAGGACAGAAACCCAGAGAGAACAGAAACCTAGAGAGACATAAACAGAGAGAACAGAAACAGAGAGAACAGAAACAGAGAGAACAGAAACAGAGAGAACATAAAGATACAGAGAACAAAAACTCAGAGAGAACAGAATGCCACAGAGAACATAATCCCATAGAGAACAGAAACCCAGAGAGAACAGAAACCCATGGAGAACAGAAACATAGAGAGGACTGAAACCCAGAGAGATCCTTAAGGGGGAGCAGCCCCAAGTCGTGGTCCACGTAGGTACCAACGACATAGGTAGGGATAGGGATGTAAGGCAGGAATTCAGGGAGCGAGGGTGGAAACCTAGATCTAGAACAAACAGAGTTATTATCTCTGGGTTGTTACCCATACATGTGCTAGCGAGACGAGGAATAGGGAGAGAGAGGAGTTGAACACGAAGCTACAGGGATGGTGCAGGAGGGAGGGCTTCAGATTCCTGGATAATTGGGGCTCATTCTAGGGTAGGTGGGACCTCTACAAATGGGATGGTCTACACCTGGACCAGAGGGGTACGAATATCCTGGGGGTGGGGGTGGGGGGGGGGGGGGGTGGAATTTGCTCATGCTCTTCGGGAGGGTTTAAACTAGTTCAGCAGGGGATCGGGAACCAGAATTGTAGCTCCAGTATACAGGAGGTTGAGAGTTGTGAGGTCATGAGTAAGGTTTCAAAGTTGCAGGAGTGTACCGGCAGGCAGGAAGGTGGTTTAAAGTGTGTCTTCTTCAATGCGAGGAGCATCCGGAATAAGGTGGGTGAACTTGTGGCATGGGTTGGTACCTGGGACTTCGATGTTGTGGCCATTTCAGAGACATGGGTAGAGCAGGGACAGGAATGGTTGTTGCAGGTGCCGGGGTTTAGATATTTCAGTAAGCTCAGGGAAGGTGGTAAAAGAGGTGGAGGGGTGGCATTGTTAGTCAAGGACAGTATTACGGTGGCAGAAAGGACATTTGATGAGGACTCGTCTACTGAGGTAGTATGGGCTGAGGTTAGAAACAGGAAAGGAGAGGTCACCCTGTTAGGTGTTTTCTATAGGCCTCCAAAAAGTTCCAGAGATGTAGAGGAAAGGATTGCAAAGATGATTCTGGATAGGAGCGAAAGCAACAGGGTAGTTGTTATGGGGGACTTTAACTTCCCAAATATTGACTGGAAACGCTATAGTTTGAGTACTTTAGATGGGTCCGTTTTTGTCCAATGTGTGCAGGAGGGTTTCCTGACACAGTATGTAGATAGACCAATGAGAGGCGAGGCCATATTGGATTTGGTACTGGGTAATGAACCAGGACAGGTGTTAGATTTGGAGGTAGGTGAGCACTTTGGTGATAGTGACCACAATTCGATTACGTTTACTTTCATGATGGAAAGGGATAGGTATATATCGCAGGGCAAGAGTTAGATCTGGGGGAAAGGTAATTATGATGCGATGAGGCAAGACTTAGGATGCATCGGATGGAGAGGAAAATTGCAGGGGATGGGCACAATGGAAATGTGGAGCTTGTTCAAGGAACAGCTACTGCATGTCCTTGATAATTATGTACCTGTCAGGCAGGGAGGAAGTGGTCGAGCGAGGAAACCGTGGTTTACTAAAGCAGTCGAAACACTTGTCAAGAGGAAGAAGGAGGCTTATGTAAAGATGAGACATGAAGGTTCAGTTAGGGCGCTCAAGAGTTACAAGTTAGGTAGG
This sequence comes from Scyliorhinus torazame, assembly GCF_047496885.1. Lineage (NCBI taxonomy): Eukaryota > Metazoa > Chordata > Chondrichthyes > Carcharhiniformes > Scyliorhinidae > Scyliorhinus > Scyliorhinus torazame. The sequence goes on from NC_092715.1 coordinate 135,025,170, forward strand.
AAGGACCTAAAGAGAGAGCTAAGAAGAGCCAGGAGGGGACATGAGAAGTCTTTGGCAGGTAGGATCAAGATAACCCTAAAGCTTTCTATAGATATGTCAGGAATAAAAGAATGACTAGGGTAAGAGTAGGGCCAGTCAAGGACAGTATTGGGAAGTTGTGCGTGGAGTCCGAGGAGATAGGAAAGGTGCTAAATGAATATTTTTTGTCAGTATTCACACAGGAAAAAGACATTGTTGTCGAGGAGAATACTGAGATTCAGGCTACTAGACTAGAAGGGCTTGAGGTTCATAAAGAGGAGGTGTTAGCAATTCTGGAAAGTGTGAAAATAGATAAGCCCCCTGGGCCAGATGAGATTTATCCTAGGATTCTCTGGGAAGCTAGGGAGGAGATTGCTGAGCTTTTGGCTTTGATCTTTAAGTCATCTTTGTCTACACGAATAGTGCCAGAAGACTGGAGGATAGCCGATGTTGTCCCCTTGTTCAAGAAGAGGAGTAGAGACAACCCTGGTAACTATAGACCAGTGAGCCTTACTTCTGTTGTGGGGAAAATCTTGGAAAAGTTTATAAAATATAGGATGGATAATCATCTGGAAAGGAATAATTTGATTAGAGATAGTCAACACGGTTTTGTGAAGGGTAGGTCGTGCCTCACAAACCTTATTGAGTTCTTTGAGAAGGTGACCAAACAGGTGGATGAGGGTAAAGCAGTTGATGTGGTGTATATGGATTTCAGTAAAGCGTTTGATAAGGTTCCCCACGGTAGGCTATTGCAGAAAATACGGAGGCATGGGATTCAGGGTGATTTAGCAGTTTGGATCAGAAATTGGCTAGCTGGAAGAAGACAAAGGGTGGTGGTTGATGGGAAAAGTTCAGTCTGGAGTCCAGTTACTAGTGGTGTACCACAAGGATCTGTTTTGGGGCCACTGCTGTTTGTCATTTTTATAAATGACCTGGACGAGGGCGTAGAAATATGGGTGAGTAAATTTGCAGATGACACTAAAGTCGGTGGAGTTGTGGACAGTGCGGAAGGATGTTACAAGTTACAGAGGGACATAGATAAGCTGCAGTCCTGGGCTGAGAGGTGGCAAATGGAGTTTAATGCAGAAAAGTGTGAGGTGATTTATCTTGGAAGGAATAACAGGAAGACAGAGTACTGGGCTAATGGTAAGATTCTTGGTGGTGTGGATGAGCAGAGAGAGATCTCAGTGTCCATGTACATAGATCCATGAAAGTTGCTACCCAGGTTGAGAGGGTTATTAAGAAGGCGTACGGTGTGTTAGCTTTTATTGGTAGAGGGATTGAGTTTCGGAGCCATGAGGTCATGTTGCAGCTGTACAAAACTCTGGTGCGGCCGCATTTGGAGTATTGCGTGCAATTCTGGTCTCCTCATTATAGGAAGGATGCGGAAGCATTGGAAAGGGTGCAGAGGAGATTTACCAGAATGTTGCCTGCTATGGAGGGAAGATCTTATGAGTGAAGGTGAGGAACTTGAGGCTGTTTTCGTTAGAGAGAAGAAGGTTAAGAGGTGACTTAATTGAGGCATACAAGATGATCAGAGGATTGGATAGGGTGGACAGTGAGAGCCTTTTTCCTCGGATGGTGATGTCTAGCACGAGGGGGCATAGCTTTAAATTGAGGGGAGATAGATATAGGACAGATGTCAGAGGTAGGTTCTTTACTCAAAGAGTAGTAAGGGCGTGAAATGCCCTGCCTGCAACAGTAGTGGGCTCGCCAACACTAAGGGCATTCAAATGGTCATTGGATAGACATATGGACAATAAGGGAATAGTGTAGATTGGCTTTAGAGTGATTTCACAGGTCGGCGCAACATCGAGGGCCTGTACTGCGCTGTAATGTTCTATGTTCTATGTTCTAGAACTGAAACCCAAAGGGAACAGAAACCCAGAGAGAACAGAAACTCAGAGAGAACAGAAACCCAGAGAGAACAGAAAGCCAGAGAGTACAGAAATCCAGAGAGAACACAAAGCCAGAGAGAACAGAAACACAGAGAGAACAGAAACACAGAGATTACAGAACCCCAGAGAGAACAGAACCACAGAACAGTAACCCAGAGAGGACACGAGCCTAGAGAGAAAGGGAAAACAGTGTGAATAAGGAACCCAGAGAGTACAGGAACGCAGACAGCAGAAACGCAGAAGGATCTGGAACACAGAGACAACAGGATGCAGCGAAAACTCAGACCCAGAGATAGTTGAACAACAACATTGAAAGATGAGGGTTATAGAGAAAACCAAGTGCACTGAGTAAAGAAACCCAGAGAACCGAAAAGCAGAGAGAACAGAAACCCAGAGAGAACTGAAACCTAGAGAGAACAGAAACCCAGAGAGAACAGAAACAGTGAGAGAACAGAAACATAGGGAGAACAGAAACATAGAGAGAACATAAACTAGAGAGAACAGAAACAGAGAGAACAGAAACATAGAGAGAACAGGAACCCAGAAACAACTGGAACACAGAGAGAACAGGAACACAGAGATAACAGGAACACACAGTGAACAGAACACTGTGGAGAACAGGAATGCACAGTGAACAGAAAGACAGAGAGAACCGAAGGAGAGTGAGAATAGGAACACAGAAAGAACAGGAACCCAATGAAAACTAGAACCCAGAGGGAACAGAAACCCAGTGAGAACAGGAACCCAGTTAGAACACGAACACAGAGAGAACAGGAACCCAGAGAGAACAGGAACACAGACAGAACAGGAACAGAGAGTACAAGAGCACAGCGAGAACAGGAAACCAGAGGGAACAGAATCCCAGAGTGAACAGAAACCCTGAGAGAACTGATACACAGAGATTACAGAAACACATGGAGAACAGAACCACAGAACAGTAACCCAGAGAGGCCACGAGCCTAGAAAGAAAGGCAAAACAGTGTGAATAAGGAACCCAG